>NC_139610.1:42318056-42690556 GCF_964270895.1 Podarcis filfolensis | reverse complement strand
ATAGTTACATTCATGAAAGGCACTATGTAAGAAACACAGCTGTAAAGCATACAGAACTAAGTTTTCTGATCTTTGGATCCTCATCATTTTTCTAAAAAAAGAGGCCCAATATTATAATTTGCACCTGAGTAAATGTGCACAAGATTGGCTTTATCATTGCTGCAGCAATGATATGCCAACCAAGGTTAGTCAAGAACTAGATTGGATGCAAACTAGATCAAGTCTGATTTATGAGCCTGCTTAGTTTACATTCTCTGCAGTTATAACAACACTGCTGTGGTACAGTTTTTGCCTTGCTGTTAATGAAACTGTGTATTCATACACCAGTGGTGAGGAACCTCTGGTCCTTAGGTCTAATTAAATGTGCTTGGCCTTCCCATCTGGCCCAGACCCCTATGGCCAAGCTACACCTACCTGTCCTATGCCTAACATGTAAGGTGTGAGGCAGGGTAAGGATGTGGCAGAGTCAGAAGAAGTTTGCAGACATTGCAGTCAGCTGTTCGGTGGTGTCTTTAAAGCGCTGTGCACTGAACTTCACAAGCCCCACCAGTCAGCTCATTCCCACACTTCCAAACTGTGAACTTGATCTTTTTGAGGGAGTATGACTCCATCCAGAACAGGTTGTGGAGTCCCAGTCATAGTAATCTTCTCCTGAAATGTAAAGTAACTGCTATTAAAACAGATGATATTTTGTGTCAGAAGATTGATGTTTTACTTGTATTTATCAGGCTTTACAAAGGGCTGTGTATTCTTCTAAAGATGACGTGGAAAAATGTGTGGCACTCATCATAGAACAAAAGAAGATTAATACACAAAAGGATGCAGTGTAAGCCTATTATTGTTCTAAAGATACCTTGTTTGGAACTTTATCTTTGAGGTCATTTTGTTCAAATAGACACTGAGAATTAGTAATTCATTCAAATTAGTCTTCATAAAATGCATTTAGTGTATCTTGTAATTCATACATAGTAATGTGATTCTTAAGAGATTTGCTTAAAAACTATTTTTAAAAGCATGTTAATAAGCAATAATCTGAGTAGAGTCTTGAAATCAGCAGTTTTGCTGTGGACTTCAGTGAAGATAGAATGATACACAGTAACATTCGTTATCTAAAATACATGATTCTGAGAACCTAAGGAAATACCGGCCAGTTGTCAACTTCCCTTTTGGGGGCAACGTTCTTGAGCAGGTGGCCACTGAGCAGATCCAGGTGCTCTTGGAGGAGACTGATTTTCTAGATCCATTTCAATTGGGATTTTGGCTTGGCTTTGGCACAGAAACTGCCCTGTTTACCTTATAATGACCTCTGTCGGGAGAAAGACTTTGGCAATGTGCCTGCCTTTTGATATCATTGGCCATTGTATACTCCTGTAGAGGCTATTTGAATTGGGGGTGGGCAGCACTGCTTTGCAGTGGGTCTGGTCCTACTTGGTCATCTTTAGCGACTGATGCTTGGAAAGTGTTTTTCGGCAACGCTGGGGTTTCATTGTGTTGTCGCCGAGGGCTCAATTCTATCTCCCATGTTGTTTAATATCTATATGAAGCTGCTGAGTGGAGTCACCTGGAGTTTCAGAGTGTGTTGTCAGAAATATGTGGGTGACAGACAGCTATATTTCTCCTTTACATCTACAGGCATGGCAACAGATGTGCTAGACCAGTGTGTTGCCTTGGTAGTGGACTGGATGAGAGCCAATAAACTGAAGCTCAATCCAGATAAGACAAAGGCATTATTAGTGGGTGGTTCCCTAGACTGGATGGATGGGAAATTCCTGCTCTTGAGGAGGGTACAATTCCTCTTAAGGAGCAGGTATGTAGCTTGAGGGTGTTCCTGGATCCATTACTGTCGCTTGAGACCCAGGTGGCCCTTGGTGGAGCAGAGTGCCTTCTGTCAGTTTTGGCTGGTGGTCCAGAGACACCCCTAACTTCTGTGGCCTATTTGTCATAGTTTAGAATGGTAAGCAAAGTGGTCTGGGAAATGAAGGTTATATGATTTTCAACTGGTACTAACAGCTGTTCTCCATTTTTATTGCAGATGAAAGCTGTTTATCAATTATAATTCTCTTTGTGTTTTCCTATATTATAGGTTTGCTTCAAAGCTGCAATTAAGTTTGCTCCAGATATCAGGATGTAAGAAACTTTATTTGGCCGTAGAAGAGCTGAGAAAACAGCCATATAACTCTGATAATAAAGAACATGAAGAGCAACTAATGGAGGTAAGAAATTTAGGTTTTGTGCCTTTTAAGGCATATTTAATGTCCAATTTGTGATGTTAAAAACAAGCATCAATTATGAACTCAGTCTACTGAAGTTACAGTTGCCCAGGCTAATGTAGTAATGCCACTAGATCAGCAACTCTTATCTGCCATAGAAGTTCATGCAGTTATGAGTGATGTGGAAAAAGGGATTGGTGAAAGTTGTGTATCATAATAATACTAAAACACAAGGCCGTCCAATGAAATCAATTTAGCATTAAGTTTTGAAAAGGCAAAAGGAAGTATTTCACACAGCATACTTAATTTACGGAATTCATTGCCACAGGCAGGATACAGTGATAGCTACTTGTTTAAATAGCTTTAAAAAGGAATTAAACAGAGTCGGAGAGGTGGTTAGAAAAATAATTGGTGTTTTTCCAGGTTTGTTAAAAATTGCAATCTGATTTTCAATAGTAGTATGACTCTAGTTACTGAGGCCTAGAACACTTGGGATAGCTCAGATACAAAATGCTGGACTGGAGGGTATAATTTAACAGCCATTCTTTAGTGAGCTGCTAGACAATACCTGCAAAGCAAGTGTGACTTTGGTGGGTTGCAGTTTTATATTTGTTGGGAGAATCTTATAAAACAGTTGATTGTGAGTCCATATGCTTTAGTACAAGTTCATTCAGTCTGGTGCCTATGTGGAGTTCTGGACTACCGTATTTTTTGCACCATAACACTCACTTTTTTCCTCCTAGAAAGTAAGGGGAAATGCCTGTGCGTGTTATGGATGGAATGCCTACGGGTGGCATGCCTACGGATTTTCCTCCTCTAAAAACTACGTGCGTGTTATAGAGCGAAAAATACGGTAACTGCTATATTGAATTCAATAGGAGGAGGAAAACTGTGTTCATAGATCTGCTGAAATGAGCAGGGAGTCCTATGTGCACAGGAGAGCTTCATGCCCAAAGCAGATTGCCATAAAAGCTCTTTATCGCTTGCCACACTGAAAAACAGAAAGCTTCCTTGTTAATACATTTCTTTGCATCCTGTGTTTCAGGATGCTTATGCCATTTTGCCATTTTGTATGGCATCCAGTTTGATTAATGATACCTATTTGTATTTAGAATGAGTTGGGGGTAATACTAACAATTCTGTTAACAGTAGCTTATTTATACAGCTTTGGAATTTGTTGATGCCCCATGAAAAACTGAAGGCTAGAATCACGAAGCAGTGGTGTGACATTGGTTTCCAAGGTGATGACCCTAAAACAGACTTCAGAGGAATGGGCATGCTGGGATTAACTAATCTTCTGTAAGTCAAAAATATTATGTAACAGTGGGTATTCTTTTGCTGATGTAAATGGGTATTAAAAAGAGGGTATTGGATTCAGTCTTCAACAACCTGCCAATCTAGTTATTAATCTATCTTATTTCAAAAGCTATTGTCCTACTGTTCATGAATTTATTAACACCATTAATTATACTGTAGAGCAATTGACTTTGCAAGGCAGTGGTTATAATGTGAATGTTTAGAAAAGTAATTTTTAATCACTGCTCGTATAAGCAGTCTCTTGCAAACATAGTTACTTTGTGTGTACATATATTTTCAGATATTTTAGTAAACACTATCCCCGTGAAGCTCGTCAAATCCTTTCTCGCTCAAATAATCCAAAACTGGGGTAAGCTACTTTTTAATAAAATTGCTGTCATAATTGACTCTTAAACCTGAAAAAGCAAAGCTGTCATTATTACTTTAGTTTCTTATAAATAATCTGAAAGTATATTTATTTTCTGCGCCTCCTCTTTGTGAGAGTAATCCAGTAATTTCTAGGGATCCCATAAGCGAAAATATGTTTTCATTGCATGTTAGCCGTATGCCTGTCCTATCTCACTTTTCCTCTGTACCTCTGTTGTGTGTGGTTAGATTGTCCTGTTGATGTCTTCACACAAAAGACCCTAGTAACTTTTTCTCTCTTGCTTCTCTACTGTATATATATATAACCTTAAGGATTTTTCCATTAGGCTGAACCTGTCCAAGCATCTTATCAACATTTTTGGGCTTTAATAACTGAAACTCATCCAGTAAAATTGAACTAGACACCTCCATTAAAGGAATTGCATTAAATGTTGCTTTGTAGTTTTGAACAAACACAATCAGGGTCTTCCATCCACATGATGTAGGCATGTGAGCAAATGGGAACCATGTCAAGTTGGAGGCTGTCTATAAATACCTTGTTCCTGTTTTTCAGGATCAGTAAGCATAGCAGATTGCCAGGCTGCAGTCCTTAATAGTGCTCTACCCACATCAAATCCTAAAAGTAAAGTCAAATGAAATAGCAATGCTGTCCTCAACAATACTGCCCTTTAAACTTAATTTTAAAATATTTGCTGCAGTGTGAATTGGTACTTGAAGCTTAAGATACTGTTTGTCTCACTATCATTATTAGATAAAGCCTATTTCATAAATGTTTTTTAATTTTTAATTTATTTTTTCGATGTCATAAGAGATGTTCGCCAACCAGGTGCCTTCCAAATGTTTGAACTACAACTCCCATTATCTTTGACTGTTGACCATACTAGCTGGAAATGATGGGGGTTGTAGTTCAAAACATCTGGAGACTGCCAAGTTGGGGAAGCCTGTTTTAGGTGAGGGATAATAACACACATTTTTAAATGGCTGTCATTCTACATCACATACCCGGTAGATACAAATAGCTTCTTGCCCCATCCTATCATTAGCAGAAAATGAGTACATGCTGCAAAATGGTTAAATAAAGGCAAATTACTTAATTTCTATAATATGAACATATTACATAATTTGAATTACCTTAGTGTAGTTTTAGTGGTGTTTTTAAGTATCTTATATTCACTTCTCTTAGTAATTTGAAAATTGTGTTTGGACATGGGAGTTGTGTTCAACTTTGGTAACCCTAGGGCCCAGTGAATGATCTTGGAACGGTAGGCAGACATTGCAGTATTGCTGAACTTGGGAGGTTATGTATAGAATGAATAAATTTATATTTTTTTAAAAAAATTGTTAACACTGAAGATGTCTCAAGACTTCTAAAATAATCATAAAGGTAATAGTTTGCCTTTGGTTATCCTTGACATTTATACTGCTTAAAATGCAGAAATCAAAAAGTATAGTGAGTATAACGTCTGTTTATTGCAGATATTCTTATGCAATAGTTGGGATCAATTTGACAGAAATGGCTTACAATTTATTGAAGAATGGACATTTAAGAACTCACTTCTACAACTTGGTTCCTGGTGAACCACAAATGAAAGACTTCCATCAGTTTTATTGTGAGTATCTTCAACTAGCTTTTATATATGGATAACAACTTCAGTGGTTTGGAAGCTGCTGTTTCTGAATGTTCTCTCTATTTTGTTAACATGTTCAACCATAACATTTGCAGAGATCTTTTTTTAAAAAAGAATCTGCTGTGTTTTCTGGAAAGCATTTTGAATCCTACCATGATCCAGCCAATGCTATCGCATCTCAAAGGCACAAGGATGGGGTATCAACATGCTTTCAGGAAAAATAATGCTTCTCTATATTTAAATGAAAGATGAATTTCAAATGCCTTATACACACACTGCACTACTTGAGAAGAAATGTAATCAAGCATCTATCAAGTTTATTTGTCTCTAGAAGAGTGGAGCCATACA
Organism: Podarcis filfolensis; assembly: GCF_964270895.1. NCBI lineage: Eukaryota > Metazoa > Chordata > Lepidosauria > Squamata > Lacertidae > Podarcis > Podarcis filfolensis. The sequence goes on along the minus strand of NC_139610.1, from coordinate 42,684,687 downwards.
CAACTGTAAACTTTGACTTTTTTTTGGCAAAAGCAGCCTCCACATTCTGACTGAAGGTGCTCTTCCCTGAACAGACAAATTAGTTCATGAGAACCAAGAAGATAGAGAAAAGCTGGAGAAAAACTTCTGGCTGTGACTCCTTGTATTAACCTATTCACCTCTGCAAATTAATATAGGGTAGGGTTGATTTACACATACAGTGGTACCTCAGGTTACATACGCTTCAGGTTACATATGCTTCAGGTTACAGACTCCGCTAACCCAGAAATATTACCTCGGGTTAAGAACTTTGCTTCAGGATGAGAACAGAAATCGTGTAGCGGCGGCACAGCGGCAGCAGGAGGCCCCATTAGCTAAAGTGTTGCTTCAGGTTAAGAACAGTTTCAGGTTGCGAACAGACCTCCAGAATGAATTAAGTTTTTAACCCGAGGTACTACTGTATTGCATGTGTTCCAAAAATAATATATTTGCTTAATAACACAAGATAGGGGTGAACCCTATGGCTTTGTATTTAGCCCTTTCAAGTGAGCAAACCAACCGGGAAGTCTTCAGTTAACTATGGTCCCCCATTTTGTCTGTTCTGGGAATCTATGGTTAACCGCTTCATAACAGGTCATTAAGCTGAGAGACATGGTCATATGAACAAATATATAAATTATATGAGCAAGCCATAATCTACGGGTATAGAATGTTATACTACTACTACTAATAATAATAATGGGAAATGAAACAAATGACTGCTTAGTATGTATGTGTCCTCTTCTTTGTTGCATATACGACAGTATATGGAAATACAAGATTATTGATTTTCCTTATAAGTGCATACCAAATTTGAAACTGTAATTTCAAAAGTAATTTGATATAGCTTCTACTCTTCTACATTTCAGAAATAGTGCCAGTGTCCAAGCTTTTGGTTCTATGTGCCTAAAGTAGCTCTCTTTGGTGGTATTCAGCTAAGATTTACTCAAGTAGACATACTGAAATTAATGGCTCTTAACTTAGTCATGTTCATTAATTTTAATGGGTTTTCTAGTCGTTTTTGAAAAGCTGCTTAGAGGTAAACACATGTGTTGTCTCAATACACTTTCTGTGTTTTGGTCTTTACAGGTTATTTGGCTTACGAATTTGACAAATTTTGGTTTGAAGAAAAGCCTGAAAGTATTATGTACTTCAACCAGTATAGAGAGAAGTTTCATGAAAAAGTCAAAAAACATCTTCTGGATTACGATGTAGTCCTTGCCTTAAGAAACGAAATATAGTAATGTGCATTCCTTTGGATTCTGTCTATAAAAATTATGCACTTGACTGGGACTCTCATATGTAACCAAAAACTTCACTTAGTGATCACAAAGTTTTATACATCTATTTTTTTTATTAAAAAAGGTGGTTGAGAGAGCTTGGACAATCAACACTTACTTAGGTCTGTATACTATTTGCTGAAGGTAAGAACTTTTTAGAGACAAAGATCCTTTCTGTACCACAGATCCTCATAATTTTTGTATACCTAGCAGATGAAACAGGTTCTTGTGCTACATTTTGTCTAGCAATAGCTTCTTTTCCATATTTGAAAAGAAGCAATAGCTTCTTTTCCATATTTGACTGGTGTTAGCTTACAACCAGAGATGTTGCAATACTTCTTGAACAGAAATAGCTTTTGTTTTAAATGTATTAGGTTGTATTTTCTCTCTCTCCTAACCGGGAACACATGGTCTTTTATTATTACACTACTGGTGTAGGTTAAATGATTTGGGTGTATGAGAAAAAAAGCTTCACTTCTGTTTATTGAAGACTATTTGTTTGATTTTTCTCATGGCAACAAGCTTAAACATTGCCAGAGTTAAAACTTTTGTTTTTAAATAGGTCTTTGCATTTTATCATAAATATATTAAGTTAAATATATTTTCCTGTACTAGACTATTTTTATTTAAGATGTTGTAACTGCCTTCACATATCAACCATTGCTCTATTTCCCCCTTTCTTTTGTCACTTAAGTTCACAGCTAAAGCTTAAGAATACTAGAGCTCCAAATATTCAGTAGAAGATAATTAGGCAATTAAGTAAATTTTCTTTAATACACTGCTATTTTGTATTGATGAAAGCAACTCAGATGGCATATTCCAAGACAATCTAAAGATTCTTCAACTATTGAATAAGCATGTTTAAAATGCTTCTAATCAAACTTTAGTTGCAGGTAGCCTTGCTTTAGGGATAGGGTGATCAGTTCAAAGATTAATCTTTTTAAAGTGCCTTGTACTTACTTCATGTGCGCTTCAAATCTGAAGCTGAGACTGAGTCGTTGCTGGTCAGTTCCTAAAACATGCTGGCTTTGTTGTAAGAATTGATATTGGAATTGAGCAAATTCCTATTTCATCTTACTAACTGATAATCGACTAATTAGACTGCTGATAAGGAAAAAGAGTGCAGCAGGAAGCCATGGGGAGAACATATGATGCCACATGGCAACATTGTAGGCATTACATATGCTGGAAGTATTATCTAAAACCTGTGACATCTAAAAGTAATAATTTATCTAGAACAGTAAAAAAAAGGACAAAGCAAAATTGATGATATATAACTTATGGGAAATAAAATGCTTATCGAAATTCCTTTCTACCAGAGCAGTAGAGCCCTGACAGAGAGATGGAGTGGATCACAGAAGGCTTTTCAGTATCTGCATCTATTTTTAGAGATGTTTGATCACTTTTGTGCAATACAAGAAATCTTTCAAGAGAAATTTGCTATCTGCAAAATGCATTGGGGCACAATCAAAAAAGTCCATATGAGCTCTCTCTGTATAGGGACAACCCTATTTTCTCCCATTAGTTGGAGATTTGTCTTCACAGAGAAGTGTGTACCTGGTTATATATGAGCACTGCATCTAGTGGTTCATGATATCAGAATGTATACAAAAATCATTCCTGGCTGAAACTGTTGTAAATGTATTTTCCTTTTCTGTATGCTATAAGGTACATTTATTGCACACTTGATTCCATTTGAGTTTTTCTTTGAAATGGCTTAATTGACAACCTTTTTTAATTTAAGAAATTTCATTTATTTTACTTAAAAGAAACCTTGATCTTCTATACTAAATGCTTTAAATATAGAGGCAATAGAAAATTCTAGAAAATATACCAGAAAAGATTTTAAGGTATGTATTCATATATAGTTGTCACATTACTTGTTTACTACAATAGTATCAAATAAGAATCAATGGCTCTGCAAAAAATAAAGCTGATGCAACATTGTGCATGTGAACAGTAGCATCTACATTGTTCCTGTGATTTCATCAATTTGGACCTGTAGGGATTTGGTAGGCTGAGTCTACCCGAGCCCTTCCAATACAATCTGTATTATTATTTTTTTCTTTTTAGCGAGTTCATCTTTTCCTGTCAGATGATAAACCTAAGGAAGACTGATAGATTATAAACTTTGTCAACTCCCTAATGCTAGTGATGAGTGGAACCATAGTTCCATTCCAGGAATGTTTGAGTTGTCATTCTACCAAAACTCTGGGCTAGATTATGCAACAATTAAAACATAAACCAGCAAACCGACTAGTTTTAGGATTTTATTTTATTTTTGTAAAAACTAACATATTAAATGAAAATGATTATCAACAGAGCACAAAGTGATAGAATGCTAATATACCCAGTTTCAGGCAGTATAAATATTATTTTCAATGGTGCTAACAATCATAGTTGACAATTTTTAGGAAAGAGGTTTCTAATGTTTCGAAACCATCAGTTGTGTTGTAAATATTTTGAAATTCTCATTCCTTACTGGAACAAATTTGTATCTTCTTTAAATGTATTGTTGATTTTTTGTAAAGCTGTGTTCCTTAATTACAGATAGTGATGTAGCTATCCTATGTGGATGTAATTTTTAGGTATATAACTAACTTAATAAGGCCATTCTTCATTGGTTTTTTAAATACATTGGTCTCATTCAGCTGTAATGATCCCGGTCTGGTAAAGTATAGTTTATTGGATGAGAAACAAACCATCTGCCCTCTTGCCCCGCCCCTCATGTGTTCAGTTTGGCAAAGTTTTCTTGAATTCTTAAACTACCACCTTCTTGAACATTCAGATTACCTCCAAAAAAGAATTTGAAGCTAATTTGGAAGGTAGCCCTTAAGCCACAGTTTTCATGTGCAGACATTCTGGGAAACATTTAAAGAAAGCAGGCAAGCTTTATTGAAGATGGCTACTAGGGGGAAGGGGAAAATGCATGAGTCAGTAGCTCCTGGTCAAATACCTATGATTTATCAGACAAATGGCTACAACTGAACTGAGCCAATGTATTCCAGTAGCTGTTTAGCTTGTATATATATTTGCCCATTTCTTTTTGAGAATAATTAATTCTAGACTTGTAGTTGAACCACTTAATCTAGTTTTGAGCTGTGAAAACCTAAAGAGACTGGTGGTAGATAGAAATATGTTGTAAAACAGGGTTTTTCATTAAATATTGCATTGTGACAATCGTAAGACAATATACTAGTATATCTGCACTGTTTCTTTAGAAAGAAACAAATACACATTGAAATACACACAAGCAGCCATTTATTTTTTCACACAGCTGTTCACATTGTTTATGTGGTGTGAGGTGAGAGGGCTACATGGAAAAACATGTAGACATCTATGTGTATCACTTTCACTATTAACTTTTCTCCAAAAGCTTTTGAACCTGTGACTGTATGATACATTGTGGGAAGGCAGATCCAGCTGCTCGCATAAAAATTCCTTTTACAGACTGAAACCAGAGGCGGCTTGCATTTCCACCTGCTCAAGGCAGTCCTACTGAATTCTCCCACTTTCTCACTCTAATCACTGCTTTCCCTGCCCTATCCATTCCAGATGGTTACTTGACCTTTGTAATTGCTTTTGGGGAGCAGCGCTGGGGGATGAGCCAGCAGAGACCCATTATGGGAGCAGAGTTCTGCTCATCTATCTGGATCTAACCCACAACGTTTCAAATTGCATTCTCACAAAAATGGCTACTAGCTGGAAAAAAATATTGATCTCCAAATTAAGCTCTATGGCACAACCGAATAACACTTAAAGTTTGGCTTATAGAAAAAATGGATTTCATAAAAATCTTGGGCACTTGAGTGCATATTACTGGACTCAACTAGGAAATGAAGCAAACATTAAAATATCTTAATAAGACAAACAAGTAGTAAACAGGTTCCTTAAAGGGAGCAAATTACAAAAATCACTTATAGCAGTATGAGCCACAATATTTGTTGAATGCCTGCAAATGAAAAAACTCTAGGAAAAAGGGTATACTTTTAAACTTGTAGTGGAGCTTCAATCTGGAATTGCTAACTATCACAGACACTATTCATAAACTAGAGATGCCATATTATTGGTTGTGCTGTATTTAGGTGTCCGGGTTCATTGGATTATTTACCATAGCCACAGATGCACTAAAAGATCATGTAAAAATATCCAAGAGGCAGAAATAGAGACCACAGAATCCTCTTCTATAACAACCTGCTTTTTAGCTTTCCAAATGTATGTCAAAAGTGTCATAATTACAGTTGCATTAGTAAGGTTCTGTAGCCTGTACTGATTACTTACTGTTTCTTGTCCTTATGATGTGCACTTGTACTGGTTACTTCTGTGGTGCTCAGGCTGGTGACAGGTTTTTCTGTTGCTGCCCTTTTCCACTGTGAGGAACACATATGGGCAGTGACTTGTAAACCTTTGTGGAGCAAGAGCATTGCCCATTACTAACTGTGTGTAGTTTGGAAGCAATAAAATGTGATTCTTGTTTGGGTGTGGAATGACTGCTAGCAAATAAAGATCAAGTTGATCAGAAGCTTTGTTTTCCTCAGGTATGCTGTATTTATTGTTTTCACAGTCCCCTTTGTAGGTTCCAATGTTGCTACAAGAGTACTTGTGTTACAAGAGTACTACTTGCTAAGTCTGTTTGTGGAACACAGGGATGAGAGGAGTTTTGCGTTCAGCAACAACTGCAAGGGCCACAAGTTCCCCAGGCCTGATCTATATGATGGGACCTGGGACTGCATCACCTGGATGTAGAGGGACTGCATGTTGGCTACCCCTGTTGTAGAGAAAGTCTTACTCCCCTGCAATAATTCTGATTTCTCTGCTACTTAACTCAGTGGAAGTCAAGCTAGAAGAGTTACACCATGAAAGACAGTTGCAATTTTCCATCTGATAATAGTTTAATATCTTTTTCAAAAAACAAAAAAGAGCCTTGATTACATTTACCTACTACGTTTTACCTACGTGGCTAAAACCACGTCAGACACTTCAGTATCTTAAATAAGAATTAAAGCAATAGCTTTGGCTAAAAAAAAAATACACCTGGAAAAGTTACATGATCATAATATACAATATATAAAAAAACAAAAAGGAGGTGGAAAGATTTTCTGAAGGCAGCAAATATAGTTCAGGCATGTAAGAATGATTTGGACCTAATCATCTAAGAAATTTAAAAAATATTAGGCACAATCCAGTCCTATCACAGGCACATTCAGAGGATTCCCACAGTATCAACAGAGCTTTGCCCCACCCCTGGACACAGGCATGCGTACAGATAGTGTGTTTGAGGTTGGCGGGGGGGGGGAATGGGTCTCTTTGAGCCTCTTGGAACCCTCTGAGCAAACGAAATATGTGCACCATGGAAGTGAGTTGTGCCGCCATTTAATGTTTTGGAAAAAGAAGCAAAGATTCAAAGTGCAGGTGCTCCATTTGTCATTCAACGTATCATTCAGTAAATTACATTATACATTATTCATCTATAATAAAGTGACAGTGTTTTCATTAAGACTTTCAAACATTCAGTTACATTTCCTTGCAAATCCCCCCATTACATTCCTGCTAATAACTGTTTTAAAATGAAGACTTAAGCTATGAATTCTTAATCTACCATACACTAGGTTTAAAATGTTCAACAACATACAATTATCTACAGAATTTTATTAAAAACCCTCTCATTTTTAAAAGGGGTACTATGAATTGTTTAGGTCAGGATGTTGGCATGTGTCAAGGCAAGTCCATGGCGGTATCCCTGAAGAATGTATTTTAAAAAGTATTAGGAATCACTGGCCTCTCTTTAAAAAAAAAAAAAAAAAATTATATCAAGAGACATCCACCAGGGATGCTGCACAGAACTTACTTTCGAGTCCTAAACAAGTTGACAGCATCCCTTTCTATTTTTAGCGCAGCCTACTAATCTCGTAACAGGCATCGGGTTCCAGTGCACACATGGTGCTCCCTGCCTGCAGCAGCTTCTACTTCCCCATTCACGGCAGTGAGGGAAGCAGCTCTGCGTGAGCCAAAGGCATGTGAACATTGTGCTACCTCCCTCAAGGGGAATGGCAAAGACAAAGGAACTCCATGTGCACGCTGCAGCGCACAATGCTTCTGCCACTTTTAAGTTCTTCCAGTTTCTTCCTTACCAGGATTTCAGGCCTGTTTTTAAAACATACACAAACTTTGTTCATTTCTAGACTTAAAATTGTACTAATTGTCACCATTTATCCATGGATAGCAATACTAATAACATACCCACCACTGACAATGATCCCCTCCCCCCCTATATATTGACAATAAGACAAGCATTCTGATAATGTTTCCCACAGCGAAAGAAAGTTCAATATAACATGTTCACATAAGCAAGAACTACCACCTTTTGAAAACACCAGGACCTGTGCCAGGCAGTAATAAATATGTAATAAAAACCAAAAAAATAGTTTTTTAAAAACCCTCCCTACCTGGGCCCACTTAGCCTGACATAGCAGAGATTTCGTAGTCACTTGCAGATATTATGGGTTTGCCCATCATCCGCACATTCTTGGCATTTGTAATCCTTGCCATCATGCAGACTGGCTTGTCGAAATACCGCACCAGGGCAGGTTCAGTCAAGAGGGAAGCCAGAAACTGCTCAAAGGTGATAGCCCAGTCTCTGTCGATGCTCATGCTTCTAGGTAGAGAAGGGTTGCTGCTTCGCACTAAAACCGTGTCCTCGCCGATGTCTTCACAATGCAACTTGTCTTCCTCATGAGAGCCTGCACTTAGGACGGAATAGGAAGACATGGAGCTGTCATCTTTAGTATCGTCATCTGAAATAAGCATGGAAGAACCAGCTCCATTGTCTCTAGGAGAAGAATCTTCCAGCTTGATGTCCTCCATCTGTGTGCCATCACCACAAATATTCTCTTCCTCATCCGCAAGGAAGCCATCTTGAAAAGGGTCACGTTGTCCAAGGTGATACTGCTGGCTTCCCTTCTTCTGAAGCAGTGCGTTCTGAATGGCTTTGTTGCTACTCTCTGCCTCCTTAAGAGGCTGCGCACTAAATAACTTACCAACTTCCCCAATCTCCAAAAGCAAACTTGTCACAGCTGCAGTAGCGTGGTAAAGATCCTGCTCATTGGGGTCTTCACTAAACATGTTATACATTGTCTTGCACAATTCAATAAACTGCCCCTAGATGCAAGAGAGAGGAACAAGGTTTTGTTTCTTAAATATCTATTATACTTTTGTATGGGGCTCAAAGTTGTCTCCCATTCTAGATTGTGACCATGTCCACACTTGCTTAGCTTCAGCAGTAACATGTATTAGGTGCTCACAGTTAATCGACTGAGATGCAAGAGAATTAATGGGAAAAGGAAAAGGAGAAAGGCACAATTCTTCTCTGTATATTCCTGGACAGGTAATACCAAATTAACAATTACCAACATACACTTGCACCTGACAAAAATCAGTTCATTAAAAAAATCATATGAGTGTTACTAGCATCTAGTGCTTACCCCAGTCAAGCAAACTTTTCTGAGGCAGATTATGGAGAATTAGTACCTCCATGTTTTCTCTCTATTGGCAACAGAGATTCCTGCAGATTCTTACCCAAAAGAATGCATGCGCCAGCCTAAGCTGCCCTCCTTAAGCTATGTAGAAAAAGATTAAAAGTTAGACATTTATTAAGTCACAGGGCTTAATCTCAAAAAAGTATGTGTATACGAGGGGAAACTGTGTAACTATAGGTGACAACAGAACCATCCCTAGGGGGGTGAAAATCATGATGCAAATTATGTTCTTTGGGTGCACTGTATTACACAGGGAAAATCTGCCTCTGAAATTTGAACCAAAAGGCAGAGAGCCTAGACTCCCATGTCTTTGAAGAAAATGTCTAGATTAGAAGAACTCTGAATGCTTTTAACAGGTGACAGGGATTGACTCTGACACTATATACGTACAAAACATGCCTCTAACCCTCTGCAAGTGCCTCTTGAACTTTCCTAGGCCAGCAAAAAAACTTTTGGGATTCAGTTATACCAGTTGTTTCAAGGACATACACCTTTTACTTAGGATTCCCATCCTGCTAAAACACAGAAAAGAGCAGAGTACACTCTAGAAATTACCTTCATTGTTAACTAAATTCAGAGTGCAGGCTTTTTCTTTAGGGTTACAACATTCTTTGGCTTTAAGCAATTAAGCATTAAGTGAACTAATGGACTTCAGGATTTGCCCCACATTCCTGCAGTTGAATGTGAATGTGTTGAGAAAACAAAACTACCAATCTCATCCACATACATGTGCCTTTTTCAGAGGGAGGGACTTTGCTTTTTGAAATAGGGGAGGGGAAAAAATAAGCGATGCCACCAGCTGACTTTTGAATGCAGGCACACCCCTCTTCCCATACCTGCTTTTCTGGGGGCTGTAAAAGGGGATGCAGGTGAATCAGGGGTCCTATCCAATCACTGGCCACTGTTACTTAGCATTTGGGGCCTGTTCCCAAATGAGGCTGTCTCCATGTAAAGGTGTGGAACCCCTGAAAGTGCAGGGCCCAGAGTGGTCACCCTGATCCCCTACTCTGTAGGACAACTCTGGATGACTAATTAAACAATCTATGAGGAGGAGATCCAACCTTGCAAACTTCCCTGTTGTGGGCACATAAACCACCACCACTCTGCCATCTCTGACAGCAGTAACAGCAAAAGAAATGGGCGTGTCAGTGAGATCACAGGCGTCTTTGGATCTGCTAGATCATGCTTCCTTAACCTTGGCCCTCCAGATGTATTGAGACTACAATTCCCATCATGCCTGACCATTGGTCCTGCTAGCTAGGGATCATGGAAATTGTAGGCCAAAAACATCTGGAGGGCCAAGGCTGAGGAAGCCTGTGCTAGATCTAAACAACTCTCCCTGAGATGTCCCCAGAACAGATTAGAAAGTGCACCAGTCCTGGAGCTGGCGTTATTGATTTTGAGAGCTACTGGGACTAATGGGAGAGGAAACTCTGAAAGAAAGAAAACCACTGGTCCAAAAAGAAGAAGAAACCTAGAGAAACACCCTCAACACAAGCAAGGCTTTGGATTTGGTGGTGTCTTGACTTTATATTCATATTCTTTCCCTTCCCTCTTATCTCTCCCTCTGCCAATCTTCATTTCATTATGCACCTGAAATTTAAACAACTTTTTCCAAAGGATTATGCATGCAATCAAATTGTGCATTTTTCTCTTCTCTATGAATGAACTTCAAATGCATCAACAATATTCTATCAACATCCCTCTTTAAATCTTGCTAATAAAATAAAGGTGATTCACTGTTTGGTCTTACATTTTTGTTCAAAAATGACTAAAGGATTTGATCCACAGATCATTGTATGGGTTGCTGCACGCATTCACCTGTTGAAAAAATGGCTTATGCTGCCAGCTTTATCACTGATTGCCAGCTGGGGGGGGAGTGGGAAAGGGGCTCGTTTATTTGCATTTAGAAGTGTTAGGGACTAACATACCACCTATGTTACAGAATGCACTACTTGCACACTCAACAACCTACCCTGTGCTTAGTTGCTGGATACAGGGACTGAGACCGTACACACCTTTTTGTGTGTTAACAAAGCTTACCTGATTGAGTTTGGGCAAGTCCTTTGCACTCTTTGCTTTGGCTTTATTTTCTTGGCTCCACATTCTAAGGTAGTTTCTATTATCTTGAGAGTTCTTCTTACCTAACACAAATGTTTTGCCAAAAAGCAAGATTATTTTTTTGGGAAGAAGTTGGATATGAAAAATTATTTCCCCATCCCCTCCAGTTTAACTTCATACCTTTTTCAGTTTTCACACTCACATTAACGAAACCCTCATCTGCTCCATGTTTGTTCCTGCCATCTACGCCAACAACTAATGCACAGGAAGAACAAAATTAATGCACTTTGAGACACCTCTGTATTTACACATTTGGTTACATTAGTTAAGCACAAGCTCAGGAACGCTGGTATCAGCCAGGCCTTCTCAGGGTATTTCCAGACATGTAGCAATTCATCGCTCTCTTTTTCCCCAACACAGCTGACGAGTATCACACTTTTGGTATGTGGGCATCCTGCTGCAATCTCTCCACACAAGAGGGCATGACATACCATAGACGATGGCACAATTCATCTGAGTACCATCTTTTTTTAAAAAGCGTCCCTTATATATATATTTTTTAAAAAGCTAATTTCTGCTGCCTCTATACACCATTCTGTGCCTATTCACCCTCAACTGGGAACCCAGCCTGAGCCACAACCTCAGAGAAGGTGATCGGATATGCTCTTCCCTTTTCACATCAAGGAAATTTCTGTGACCTTTGTTCACAGAGGGGGGTACACCAAAATGATCCAACAACTTTCTGGTCTCCTGAAACTCCCCTCTACCCAGAAACTTAAACTACTCCAACCATGAAGCTGATGTGGTTTTTTTCCCTTCCAGATGGCCAGAGGGAAGAGGATGATTTATTAAATCCACAGTCCTGATATTCAGAGAGAAAACTGCAGCTGGCTTCTGTTTTATTTTCGGTGCAAGAACCTTTGAGTTTATATTTGAAGGGGAAATTGGGAAATTGATGCAGTCATGAAAGAGGAAAGATCTGAGGTAAAGTCCAGTACCATGTGTACACTCTGGTGTGATGTCTTCAAAGAAGTACTGTGTTGCTTCAAAAGCAGAATCCGGCTCTTCTTGATCTGAGGATGGGTCTGCGCATAGAAGCATCAAGCATCATCATACTTGGACATATCAACCAACCCACTTGTACATATCAAAAATGCCAAACCCCCTCCCACTACCAATATATATTACAGATTATTATTTTTAAGCAATCTATTTCAGGGCAATAATAAATTACTAATGGATAGATTTATGAAACAGCATTTCCTATATAGAAATGCGTCTTAAATGTCTGATATGAAAGTCTTGGGCACAGATGTCCTTATATGTGCCAATTTAGATGAACAAAGGCTTAATTATGGTCTTTGTTGAAACATGCAGGTTCTCGGAAGCCCAGTGCTGGGCAACACAAGGCAAATACATAAATGTCAGGGCAATTTGTGGATGGGCCCTAGACATTAATGGCACATGTTTTAATAATAATGGAAACAACAAACTATTGCATACCTGTAGCCTCCAGATCCTGCTGGATTACAACTCCCATCATCCCTAACCATTGGCCATGCTGGCTGGGGCTGATGGGACTGGGAAGTCCAAAAAAGATCTAGATGGCCGCACAGTCTCCACCTGTTATTTATAGTAACTAGATGCTATGTATTTATTTTTGGTCTATATGTTTATTCCATTTAGCACTGCTGTGCATATCTTTTTGATGACAAACAACAGAGTTATGGCTATGCCTCAGAGCACAGCGACCCCTCCCATTTAGTATGCGCGAATAGAAATCCCAATACTGGTTGGTGGATGAGTTACAGCAAATGTCCCATCAACAGATGCAATCCTATGCATGTCTACTCAGAAGTAAGGCCCACCGAGTTCAGTGGGTCTTATTCTCATGTTAAGGAGGTCAAGAATGGCACCGTTAGCGGAATCTTTAGGTATCTGGAATGGCCCTCTGCTTACTTACCAGGCAAAACATGCATTTTATACAGTAGCTTCAGCTTCTCTGTAAGATCTCCATGGCATGCTGCACCTAGAAGAAGTCACATTTGCTGTATCAGAATTACTAATTATATTTTAATGTGGCACACACACAATCTCCCAGACATTTAGAAATTAGTTATCTATCTTAAATAAGGAATTATACCTTATTCATATGTAACCTCCACAAACATACATAGCAAGTGCAGGGGGGGGGAGGGAAGGATTTACCTGCTTCTTTAGATACTATATAGAGAAAACAAGGGTTATAATGTAGTAAAACATCTAATGTGGCCACATAGATACAATTTAGACTCCATGTTTGAAGACATAAACTCATGTATTCCAAATTAACTACTGAAGAGGGATCAAACAGTTAAATACTGGACTTTAGCTTTATTTGGGGGACTGTAAACTGTGTGCACATCCAATATGCATTTCAATTGCTTAGGAATATATTTGCATAATTGCAGTTTACTGTTTCTTTGTTTGAATCCACCCACCACCATTGCCTTAATCTGAAAAAAATGTTGCCATATTATCTCACAGCAGAGTACATGCCGGGGAAAACTTTGACTATATGAGAATTTCACATGCATCAGATAAACTGGACTTTTGTTAGAAAAGACAATATGCCATGAGCAAACGTTACTGGCATACAATGTACCTCTTTTAAATTCTTAACCACAAGATATTGAGGCATTAATGCGCTGAGCGCAATTCAGATGTTGCTTGGCTTTGGGGATGACAAATTCTTTACACACTTCCAAGTGTTCCAATGTGTTTAGATCGTGGCTTATTATGTAATTACTACACAATAAATATATATCTATTTTATTTAATGGCAGAATCCAAATCCAAATAAAAACTGCAGGTTAACAGGTATAAGCTCTGATATTTCCCTTCTATTACATCCAAAAATATATAATTGAATGGGGTTTTTTTGGGGGGGTGGAGAATAGTAATTGCTCCTATTAACCTATTGCTTTAAAATGATATAAACATATCCAAGTTATGAGAACACATGTGTATATAGCCTTTTAAAATGCAATTATCTCACATAAGGCTGCATACCAAGCCAATGATTTCACAGTTAATGCAACTGGGAGAGACAGGTCTCTTGTTTACTAAAGCAGTTAAATACATGCATTCTTCTTACTTAGTCCAGAGACAAATTCCCGAAAGTTGATTAAGGAATCTCCGTTTTCATCCAACAATCTGAACAAGCGTGCTGCCAAAACATCAGAGTGAGTACCACAGGCCCAAGGAAAGAGGAGAGCAAACATGCCCTTGAATTGTTCAAAGTCAATGCGGTACTGTTCTAAATAAGGCAAGCTTGGGTCATGGCGGTCCGTGGCATTGCTGGTGCCTCCCCAGTAGCAGCTAGTGAGATGCTCTGCCTGAAGAAAAGCAAGGCACATGACACTGGCATTATTAGGACAATATTCATATCTCTTCTGACAGCAGCATCTGCCATCATGATTTATGCTACTTTTGAACAAATGCAATTGTTGACAAATTTCACCTGACCTAGAGTTGGCACACAGAGTGCTTAACATTACAGGACTATTACTGCTACACCAGGACAGAGGTGCCAACTTGAGTAAAATATTGGGAGGGGACCCAGGTAAGCCCCACCCTGCATAATCGGTCACATGACATGGCACACTATTTGAATGGCAATGCCCATCAACTGGGAGGGGGAGGAATGGCCCCCTCAAATATTTACTGGGGTGGCTGAAGGAATCTCAGCCCCTAGGAGTTGGCGCCTATGTACCAGGATGCCCCTTTCTCCGTAGAGAACAACCGTAACACAGAACCTAATTATACCATCTACATTTTGTAGTCACAAAATCTTTTCTGTTATGGAAAGTTCACAGGTGCTATGGAAACACTGGCTATACACCCTCTTCACACATGTGAGTAACGATCAGGGACACGACTGTCAACCATGGAAAAGAAGAGTCCAGCTTGCCCGGTTCAAATCTTGCATCTATGCAAAAGCGTTTTATTGATCCACTAATTTCATTACATTTACAGTGAACGCTTGGGTTGCGGACGTGATCCATGCGGGAGGCACGTTCGCAACGCACAGCATTCGCAACTCTCAGCGCCGCATCTGCACATACGTGGGTCATGAAGTAACCCATTCCGGTACTTCCGGGTTCAGCGCGGTGTGCAACCTGAAAATGTGCACCTGAAGCGTCTGTAACCCGAGGTATCACTGTATACCCTGCTTTTCTTGTCTGGAACTCAATATTTATTAACCTGTGCAAGCAGAAATGGATGCTATCCAGACTTTGCCTTCTGCAGACAGAAAGGCTCCTTCCATTCATGGAAGGCTTTTGATCAAGTGCAGGGATCCCACTAGTAACATGGTTGCGACAGAAGGAGTGCCACACAGTTCTAACACAGTTCCAGAGGATCCCCAACCCTCAATAACAGTATGGGAGGTGATGTTGAGGGTTTCAGTCAGTTTCTTCTACCCTCTGCCAGTGGGGCTGTCCCTCAAGTTGAACTCCACACAGATGGTGCTCCTGCCCATTGGAGTGAAGTCCAGATTTGGCCATATGTACTGATATACATCTCAGCTTCCATTATACCATGGCTATAGGGACCTTGCTCTAGTAATTGACATAAACGGCCTCAGCCTAGTATACCTGCAGGAGCATTTCCACCCCACTTCATTCACTGAGATCCAGCTCCAAGGGACTTCTGGCAGTTCCCTCACTGCGAGAAGTGAGGTTACAGGGAACCAGGCAGAGGGCCTTCTTGATAGTGGCGTCCGCCCTGTGGAACGCCCTCCCATCAGATGTCAAGGAAATAAACAACTATCTGACTTTCACAAGACATCTGAAAGCAACCCTGTTTAGGGAAGTTTTTAATGTTTGATCTTTTATCGTGTTTTTAGTATTCTGTTGGGAGCTGCCCAGAGTGGCTGAGGAAACCCAGCCAGATGGGCAGAGTATGTATGTATGTATGAATAAAACAACAGCAACAGCAACAGCAACAGCAACAGCAACAGCAACTAAAGGAGGGTTGCCTCTCCAAAGTTAGTGTCATGGATCTGAGCTCTCTGGGTTGCTACTGAGTTCCTTTTTCAACATATACTGCAATGGTGTTTTTGCAAAAGTTACTGGATTTTTAAAACAACAACCACAAGAACAACAATTACTTGTGATTACCAATGTGAAAGAGCATCTACATGACAATTACCGTATTTTTCGCTCTATAGGACACACTTTTCCCCCTCCAAAAATGAAGGGGAAATGTGTGTGTGTCCTATGGAGCGAATGCAGGCTCCTTGGCTTCGCAGCGACGTGCCTGACCTGAAAGCCGGAGGAGGAACAGAAGGGTCTCCTTTTGTTCCTTCTCCAGCTTTGCTAAAGGGGCGCTGCACCTTCTCCCTCTCTGTGCAGCGCCTCTCCTGTGAAGGAGAGGCGCTGGTCAGAGAGAGAGAAGGCGCAGCGCCCCTTGAGCGACGCGCCTGTCATGCGAAGCCGGAGGAGGAACAGAAGTGTCTCCTTCTGTTCCTTCTCCAGCTTCGCTGAAGGGGCGCTGCGCCTTCTCCCTCTCTGCGCAGCACCTCTCCTGTGAAGCTTCTTCGGGCAGGGGGAGCCTTCATCCTGCTGCCCTGAAGAGGCTTGGCGCGGTTAACCCAGAAGCCAGAACAGCCACACGGTATCCCAGAAGCCAGATCCCTCTTGCTGTTCTGGCTTCTGGGTTCATAATTTTTTCTTGTTTTCCGCCTCCCAAAACTAGGTGCGCCCTATGGTTCGGTGCGCCCTATGGTGCAAAAAATACGGTATATGGTTGGTTTCATTTCCCAGTCTACACTTACTTTAATTAAAATATTCCATCCACATATTTACCATCAAAGGGGAAGTGAAATAGTTGCTTCTGCATTATGGGTTGAACTCAAACACAGCTTATAGTTTTTTCCTTTTTCAAACTGTTTTGACAATCAACAGAAATTTCACTGAAATCAGTGAGAAAATATATATGGAAGGGTACACAGGCAACCTACATAATACTACTAAACAATTAATGAACTAGACAGCTATTTCAAATTTACCTTGAAAAGGGCATAGAGTTCCTCCAGCTCATCTATTGTAAAAGAGGTTTCTGTCACTATGGTTCGTACCTTTCAAAATGTGTAAGCAGAAAGAGTTTAGGCGCATGTAAGGCATTAGAAATCAAAACTCAAGAGACAATTGATTAAAATAGCACTCCAAGAACCTACCACATTGCGTTTGGTTGTGTCTTCTAGAGTCTGGATCACCTTCAATCTCTGTTTGAATCTCATTTGTTCAATCAAATCTGCCCGTATGCTTCCAAATTTCTAAAGGGAAAAATTATCACTCAGCTTTGCTGTAAACCTAGACAGTCAGATCTGTAACTGGTTAAAGAACAGGAAGCAAAGAGCAGGAATAAATGGGACTGTTCTCAAAATGGAGGGATGGGAGAAGTGAGATTCCCGAAGTATCAATATTGGGACCTGCACTTTTTAATATGCTCATACATGACCTGGAGTTAGAACAGTGTGGAGCCTAACATGTTGCTTGTTTTTGTGTTTGTTTCCTCACGTTTTTACATTTAATCACTGATATTTTTTCCTCAAATCACCTCATAGGAAGTTCTGATGAGCCTGAAGATATCCACCTCAGGATAAGGCCCTACATCGTCACTGAGCAGTGAGTGAAGGTGAGGAATTGGTGGCAGAGTGCTGTCCTTATTGGTCACGCTGTCCAAATACCTACAGGTGGGAAAAGGAATCAAATGGAAGCACTGTAAGGCACGTCTTTGTGTGTAAAATTAATCCAAGCTTAAAAGCACTGTACATTCCATTTGTCCCCCAAAATTTATTTAAAACACTTACACCCAGCAAGTTCAGGTTTGTAACAGTGCTTAGTATGGGCATCTCCAGGTAAGGGCTGGAAATGCCCCCTGCCTGAAGCCCTCAAAAGCCACTGCCAGTCAGGGTAGACAATACTGAGCTACATGGACCAATGGTCTGAGGGAATAAAGGCAGCTTCCAATGTTCCTAAACAGCTCAGAATGAACTCCAAATGATTGTAGATTATAGCATCAACCCTGTAAAGGAGACAATTACTAAACAACCTTGTGTTTGTGATGGAGACTGGGAGATAATGGCTCAGCTAAGGCAATTCAGCTGCTCCCTTCCAGTTAGCTAAATGAAAATAATAATGTTGGCAAAGCTTGTTGATGGAAGTCAAGCAGCAGGATGTCTGGCTTTTGGATTGTCACAGAAAATCATGTGGAAGAAAAGGCTTCCCAGAGAACAGCATATCCTGTGACTAAACTCTGAATAAGACAGACCTGAATTTAAGCACTAGCCTAGTAGCCATAGGCCAGGCATAGGCAAACTCGGCCCTCCAGATTTTTTGGGACTACAACTCCCATGATCCCTAGCTAACAGGACTAGTGGTCAGGGACGATGGGAACTGTAGTCCCAAAATATCTGGAGGGCCAAGTTTGCCTACGCCTGCCATAGGCTATCAGGAATGCCATGCAGGGTGAATGTTGTGGGCTAGTGGAGGATGGACTGAGTGCGACATCCCTCCTCTCAACCCAGCATGAAAACCAAGTGGGCTGCTAGAGGAGGAAAGTCCCATTTTCTACACCCAGCATGCAAATGCAGCTGCCATTCCAACAGGCTAGTAAAATCTTTTGAGGCTAGTAAATTCTATAGGCTTGCTTGGACTGTTGTTCAGTCTGTATCAAGAGACTGCGCCATATAACTGAGTTGCAATGCATATGCTCTGCATGCTTGAGATCCCTGGGTGATTTCTCAGTATGAGCCCTTAGTAACAGAGCTGGGAAAGACTTTGCTTTGGGTGCTGTTGCCAGTTCAGCACTGTCAGTACTACGTGGCACTGAATCATGTTAGTGGCTCCTCTAAGGCAGCTCTTTCTAATAAAATCAAATCATAGTGCCAGAGACGGGGGGAAGGGGGGAATAGACTCGAGCAAAGCTGCTCCAATGCTAGCTAGTGGCTAATTAGGGAGACAGAACATGATGAGTCAAAGTTATTCATTTAATGGCTATGCTTTCCCTTTATTACATGGAAAGCCCTTTTGGCAATGAAATGTTACTGATTTAAATAGGGGAGTGGTGTGTTGCAAGAGCATTATGTACGACGGTCCCAACTGCAAGATATTTTAAGCTTAGTTTATGTATATGCTGCTTTTCCACATGGAACTGTGCTGAAAGTAGCTCACACCAAACACCTACTTACTGTCAACATATATAACAGCTGGAATATGTAAAAGCAAATTTGTTATAAGACATTATAAATTCAAACAAAGCAAAAAAGCAGTTCAATACATATCTTATAAATTCAGCATTACAATGAAATAGTCTAGACTTAATGCATAACAATTACAGTGCTGGGAAGAAACTGTGGAGAGATATTTAAATATTTAACCATCCTAGTTAACAATAAAACTGCTAGCACATTTGCAAAAAGCTAAGTAGGGTCCTGTATGGTTTCAAATTGGATGGGGGGGGGGGGAGGCGCTGTGTGTTGAGACTCCTGCATTGCAGGGAGTTGGACTAGATGAGATTCCCAAAGGCAAAACTTACCTTCCAAGCACTGTCATCGCTTCCCCGTCATCTTTACAATTCAGCAACTTGTCAACATTTGCATCTAGCACAGCCAGCGCCAACTGGAATATCACCTTTATGCCTTCATAGAAGAAACAGTCCACAACAACCACGGCACTTTCAAAGGGCATTACACTGAGGAAGAGTGTGAGGAACCAGGAAAGGGATATAGTGGAGATGACCCCCAAGTCCTGCATACAGTCATATAATTGTGGAACATAATCTCGAGCTAGCTCTTCAAAGACACCTTGATCCACCAGAGCTCCTGCGAGACATAATCAGTATTTGACATATATGAAATGTTGATTCATAGAACGTGCATTTAAGCCTATCTAGAAAAGCAGTGTGGAATCATTTTGCAATTAGCTTACACTGAACTACATTACAATATCTTGCCACTCAGGAATCATCCTTTCATCATTAATTTACTTTTTGTGTTTATGTATTGAAAAGAATCTGCTTCATGCAACTGACAAACATTACAAAAACCCATTACTCTGGGTCCTATTGCTCTAATTGGATCATCATAATAACATAAAGTCTTTATTGATTTTGACTTCTGCAGACTAACAACAAAAATATATTTTAGAGACTAGAAACAAAATAGGGAATGGCTATGTTTGGACATGATGTGAAACAAGATATAAAAGGCAGTTCTCCAAAACACAAGGCAGAAGCCCAGCCACTCAAATGTCATTCGGCATCAATGAATTCAAGTATCCCTCCCCCATTGGCAGTCCAAACCTCACTTTCCGGAAGCTTAAGAATTAGGTCTGAAATTCCCAGTGATTATGCTCTTACAAGTCTCCTTTGACATACCAACAACTCTCGTGTTGTAGTAATCTGGCAGCATGCGCTCACACAAAGCCACAAGCAGCCAGAATGCTTCCTCTTCCTTTGCATACAAAAGCAGTACCGATGTAACAATATTCATGGCCTAGAAAAAAGTACATTCAAAAGTACATATACTAGATGTTAAATGGTCTAGATAACAGTCAATCAACAACAGCCCTAGTTTGGGCCTAGTTTCAGAAAGTAGCAAGTGATTCCACAAAGTATTTTTCGAAGATGTTGAACCATGCAGCCTGGCCAATGTCAACAAGTTATCACACACTGACTCTCTCTCTCTCTCTCTCCCAGTCTCCCTCATTTCCCATTCCCTTGGAAATGTGCAGAGGCAAAAGCCATGCTTTTCAAAGTCCAAGATATGTGACTAAAAATGGAGAAGTATTCTACTGTGTTACTACATAACAGCAGTTTTAAATCAGTCACCAGTTTTAAATCAAAGTCACTCCCTTTAATGGCAAACCAGGTGGTGGAAGCTGGTGGTTCTGTAGTAGCCACAAGATGGATGTATCAGCATGCTAAGGGATCCCTGAGGTTTGAGGAAGTTCTACCCCACCCCAAAAATCTTAAAGACAAAATCTTAAACATCCAGATGCACACAAGCCCAATGACCATCTGAGTATATTCAGCAGTGTCAGTTGGAAATGAAAACCAGAAAAGACCCAAGTAGGGGGGGAGGAGAGAAGAGTTGAATGTCCTGCTTGGCTGGACCTTGAAAAGGAGAATTCCTGTTATAAGGGATCATATATTGCACCATTTTGCTGCAAGTCCCACTTGTTAAATTCCAGGAAGATTTAAAATTTCCAACCTACTCTACTAGATCAAAATTTACCATAAGTGCACGGAAGGTTTGGCCTCTGTGTGCAACAATAAATAGAGGGACGAGTGAAGGAATTTGGGTTCTTCAAAATGAAATGAGTTTGAATTACCTGGCAGTATCCTATGTTTGGATTTCTAAATGCATAAGCAGTTAGTACTCTCCTCAGAGCAGCAATACCCATCTCATTCTGGAATGCAGGATGCTCTGGGAGAGAGCGGTGCAAATCCCTCTCAATCTCTTCTGTGGCGAGATTGTATTTCCCCATAGACTTCTCCACCAAGTCTTCATAATAGCCAGCGTGGGTGGCCATTTCATTAATAGCTCCTAAAAATGCAACAGAGCAAAATTGACAAAAGAGAAAGTAGGTTACAGATATAGGCCAGGATCCAAAACAACTGCACAGTGAGTTGTGCATGCCCAAGAAGGACATGCCCCCCCTCACCCGCAATGCTAATTGGCAAATCATTTTTGAAGCTAAGAAGGTTTTCACAAAGTCTGTGATATGGCATAAGGGTTTGCTGTTAAAATAATTTAAAAACTCTCTCGCCATTCAAATGTGCCTGAAGTGATTCTTTGGATTTCAGCTACTGAGTACAATAATCAGGTCCTATTCTTACAAAACCTCCCACGCTCAAGTTAACTGTCACAGACCTTTGGTTTACCACAGTGAGTTAACACACCTGCCTCCTCTTCTATGAAAAGTTTTGCAGACTTAGTGGCAAGCCTACTGTGAGGGATCCAAGATATTCTGTATACAACCCCAAATACAGTCATACTAACAAGTGTGTTTGTGTTTCTGTGTACACACACACACACACACACACACACACACACACAGAGAGAGAGAGAGAGGGGGGGGAAGAGGGAGAGAGAGGGAAATGTTCATTCAAATAAGATAGCAGAATGCAGTTTTATGTTCTGTGGTAAGCTACTTATAAATAGGTCATAAGAAATTTGCAATCCCCTTAATAGTTTCTCACGCCTATTATGTAAGCCCACAAAAAGCCTGCTTTGAGTTATAAGTCCCACTGCTGGCTCCATGATTTGGGGGCACTTCAGCAAGGCATCCTCAGCTGACCCCAGATTGGCCGCACAAACTGAGAATTCTATCGTTCCGTCTCTCTCTGTCTTGGTGCTGCATATAAAGCAAAAACGGTAGGGCATTGGAAGTGTCTGTTCAGGTGCATGGACAAAGCTCTCACTGCTCCTTTTTTCAACCCAGGAGAACAGATTTAACTGGTAAGTTCATTTCTCTCTAATTTAAAAAAATCCAATCCCTAGCAATTTAATGAAGTACAAATTAGTCCACCTGCCTGCTGTTAACTAAATTCCTTGTGGAACTTGACACCTTTGCCTGCATCACAGAGGAGAAGTGTGAAGGGCCCTTTTATATGCTTTGCTGTACACTTCTTCTGAAGCAAAATTATTTTGGGTACCAGGCAGACACTATTGATTGACCCAAAAGAAAAATAGTTTCCTGCAGTGAATAGCAAGCCAAGAAGTTGAACTTCCAAATCTCTTATTTCGTTTTCACTGGTTGGTAAAATATACCTCACCAATTTAGGCCACAATCCTAAACACAATTACCAGCAAGTAAATTCCCCAGAGAGACTTTCTTCTAAGTAAACAAACTTAGGAGTGCAATTGTCAATCTCCATTTATCTGCAGCCAACATGTCCACTAGGGCACTGACATAATGAACTCCACAGAAGGAAAAAGATCATATGGGAAACCTTTGACTTACCATTAATAAAACAATGTTATCTACTGATACTCACCTGACAGGAGTAGCCAGAGTTCCCCTCTCATGCTTTCTGGAATACCTTTCAGCACAAGGTCTCTTGTTTTCTCAGTCCGATACATACAGATGCCTTGGCCATATTCTGCGAAATGAATCTTCCAAGCTTGTTCTTTCAAAAATTCCTTTGCCTTAAAAATAATGGAGAGTACGATATACAGAACTAAAAACGCTGTGTAACACAATCCTGTAATGCAAAAGAAGAAGCCACCCCCCAAAATGTCATTTAATCCTTAATTTTATTATCAGGAGTGGTGTTTCAGCAAAGCTTTCTCAGTATACTCATTTTTAACATGACATTTTCTCATCTTGATGTCGCCTCCTAAGCATTTATGTGTGTCCCCATGTACAGACGTATTTGCAAAAAAGCTACAAGCACTAACTATTATGACATGATGATTTCAAAATACACTAAAATGACATGCAGGCGAGGAACATTTTCCACCCAAAGGCCACATTCCCTTCTGGGAAAACTTCTGCGGGCTACATACCCATGGCGGGCATGGCTAGCGGCAAGAGTGGGTACAGCAAGGTGTGCAAATTACCTTTGTACAGTAGTAGGTGAGTTTCCTACACAAACACACATCCATTTCTCAGCCCTTTTTGCTTTCCTGGATGGAGAATAACGAGAGTTCAGGGACACATTTCAGCCAGGCAAAAACGCTCAAGGAGAATGTTGCTGCGGGTGGGGGGGGGGGCTTTAGAGAGATCCAAGGGCCAGCGAGAAGCCTCGAGGGCTGCATTTAGTCTCTGGGCCTGAGGCTCCCCCACCCTTGGGATCCCCATCAATCTCTCCCTCCACCTTGTTGACAACAGAATCCATAAGGAAAATTAATAGGTCTAAGTCAGTGGGGAGGAACCTCAGGCCCAGCGGCCAAATGCAGCCTTTTAGGCATCTCTTTTTGGCCCCACTCCGTCCCAAACACCACATGAGTGCTTTTGCCTGGGTACAATGTGCCCTTGAGCTGCTATGACGCCTTTCGCCTGCCTGGATGGAAGATGACTGGTGTGTGTAGCAACCTGGGACACTTTGGCAGGGCTGGAGTGTAACCTGCTGTGCCAAGGTAAGAGTCACCTTGCTCTGCCCACTCCTGCATCTGTTCTTGCCCACTATAGTTCACATCTGTTGACAATTAATGCAGTAATCTAAATGAGAGCTAAAAAAAAAGGAAAGAAGGCGGCGTGACCTACTAATTTAGGGTTGAATTCTTCAGGTGAACGCCTCCGGTACATGGTCATTAGTGCCTGGGTTACAGTTGGGATGCTGTTGCCATTCAGGTTGAACTGCCGCTCTCCATCTGCTTCGGAACTAAGGCTTCTCTGAGGGCTTGAGGAGAGAATGCTACTTGTCCTTGAATATACCTGAATGGAGGAGGGGGGAAATCCCCACAATTTTATGAACTGTTCAGGTGCGGGAAGGAAAAGGGCAAGGATCAGTTTGTTTCCACCGTGCTAGAGTAGTGGTACCCACCGAGTTGCGAATTGCAGATGCACACAAGGGCTTTCTGAGTTTTTAAATAGCTACATGTCAGGAAGCAGTTTGGCCCGCGCCTCTTCTCCTGTCACACTGCCTACCCTTCTCCGCTGCCAGCCTTTGTGCTGAGCTCGAGTAATTGGAACTACAGAGGCTGGGAAAGGAAAGGGCAGCCAGACTGCAGCACTGCAGCAGACAATCCACTTTGGCCAAATGTATTCTGCCATGAAGCCTCAAAGGCATGGCCCACCCCCACCCACGGCACTTGAGTCAGAAGCCTGAAGCCCTTCAAATTAGAAGCCTGCACCATGGTTGTTTGCAATGCTGAGTTCCTGTTAAAATCATAAAGAAACTGCAGTGGATTTCAGGACCGACATTCGGACAACAGAAACAAGCTCCAAGGAGCACAAACGCATCCAAGCAGTAAAGCATTCAATCCTTCCATAAAATATTTTTTAAACGTTTTCTATAGTATCCCACACCCCAATGCCGCACCACATTATTTGAATGGAAGTGGAAGGTTTTCAATGAGCACCATAATATGTTTATGGACTTCCACTGGCAAGGTTATTAAAAATATGTACCTAGGAGCAAACTAAGAGCTGATTTAGAAGAGCAATAAAATTATGCTAGTTCTGAAGGATATTGTGGTCCACAAAGCCAGAGCAGCTATTTGCCAGAAGACATTTGCACCTTTGGGGTTTATTATTATTATTATTAAAGAGGAGCTTTGTATAAATAACAGCTCCCAGAAACTTAATTGGTAAAAGCACTGGGCAAACTAAATGTGCAACAGCTCTCTTATCAGAGATGCTCAGCTTGTTGGGGGAAGCAATATTGCAGTGGGCCTCTCGTGGCCCTCCTGTAATCATATCCTCCTGTTAGCAGTCTGGCAATTCAGTGGATGTACCGCCATGCATGTCTGTCAGATTCTGTCCCTGGAACAGTAGCTGTATGCATATGCTGCACTAATCTGTGGTTTAGCTCTATGTGGATGAGCCAGAATGAGTCTGAGTGAACCTGGGACCCTGGTTTTAAAAAATGAAACAAAAATCAAAGGCAACAAACCTCTGGTTAGTTTAATTGGCCAGCTTAATAACCCAGGATCCCTTGGGAGGGGAGCATGCTGGTCTCATCCAGGTAGTGGTAAACCATGGTTCTGCGCTACTAGCAATTGTGGACAGTGTGAAAGTGATCACCTTAATAACATAAAAGATGGAAGCCAAACTGCAACCTGATTCGTCTGGGAGGTAATAACGGGGAAGCAGAAACGAGAAAGGATCTCCAAGCAAGAATGGTGGACAGCTTTTCAACACTGCCGTTTTAAGTTAAATTGATTTTAATGACTTTTTTTAAAAGTGTTTAAAGAGACAGAGAAGTCTCTAGGTTTTCAATGCCCTTATGTGTACCCTCTGACTTCCTAGTTCCAGGCGGAAGCTTACTGTGCATGAAGTCTACTGCCATCCATGCCTGGAGGATTGTGTTTAATGTGGGGAAAACAACAAACCGTCTTGTGGTATCTTAGAGACTAGCTCATTTATTATAGCATAAACCAAACAATGGAACTTCAATGGGAAATTTCAGGGTAGGGTAAAAGCTGCTGAATTAGCACTTTCAAGATGTTCAATCTATCACCTGTGGCTTGAATTGAAATAACAGGTTCTAATCCCACTACAGGTGTTGAATTAATTTATCAATGCCAGGATGCTTCTGTTATCAACGCTGTTTCATGAATATCTAAGTAATTATTTTGCACACACTTGAGCATTAACACAAATCATCACTGTCTTAGTTGCTTTTCCCTGTCTGCCCGAGTTTGTGGGAAAAGCCTTTACCATGATACATGTGTTAGTCTTTAAAGTACCACAAAATTCTGCTGTTTTGGCTGCAACAACCTAACACAGCTACCCCTTTGGGAACTTGGCTTGGTGTATCACAAGTTGTTTGGACCCACAGCTGAAAGAAGCCCCATGACCATATTGAGCAGAAAGCAGGAACTGAGGGACCATTGACTGCTTACTGACCTTTCCAAGACTGTGAAAGTATTTATACTTCCAGCCATTATTAAATCAGTCATGCTCAAAAATAGCACATGTCAAAAGACAAATACAGTTAACTAAATCATCTGATTCAAAGAGGTGAACTTTTAAATGGCTTGTTGCCACTTTTTTTTTTAAAAAAACTGACCATAATTTTATGATTTGATAAGCTAGACACTATGTCTTAAAATCTTCAGTCTTGGTCATTTGGTCATTTCTCCAAGCTCATTAGAATCCATTTGTAATATAAACAAATTACTTTTATAATTAATTACTGCAATTTTATGTGCACTCCATCATGCTACTTTCTGCTGGGTTTTTACTGCCTTGTATTTCATTTCCAAGTTGGCATACATTCAGCAGTCAATAGCTGGCATTTTGCTGACACCAGCATTAGGCAACTTTCCAGACAAGAGGATATCTTCTGAATATGGGTAAATATTTCCTTTCCCCTTCCCAACATTTAACCTTAAAAGCAGATAACCTCTTTTAATAGAGGATACTTGGTTTTTCTGAAACCAAGGTTCTGGGATGCAGAGTTAACAGTTGCTGATGAGATTACTCAGTCTCCATACGCCAGACTGTGTCTTTGTCTAATTCAAATATACACATAGACGCGGTTTACGATGCAAGACCAAACCACAGGTTGTAGTTAGGCACCCAAGTATTTGGCCCGTGTGTTTTTTGGTTCCCACACACCCAAGCAAAATTATAATTGAGGGAACCAAAGTATGCAAAGCACTAATGGTCAGTATGGTGAGGCAGAGCCATAGAGCCACCCTCCCAACACTGGCCTTGCTACAGCTTACCTTGGCTAGTTAGGTAACTTTGGGGCTGTTCAGGTGCAGCACCAGGAGTGCTAAATTAGTTGCACTGTTGCATCTGCACAAACCTGAGCAGGCCATCATCCTGCTTTGTGGATGCAGCTATCAGAGGTGCCATTATGCTATCAGAGGGCATTTATTATGTCCAAGCAGCTTTCTTTCCCACAAAACCTTGATCATACATGTTCTTAAAAGCCAACATAAGATTTTCATGGAAGTACACGATACACAGTTTTACAGCCTACACTATAAGAATGCAGCAGCAGCCTTCTGCCCAATGTGCAATTTTTACATGTCCAGGAAAAGACTGATATGAAAGCATTTCCAAACAGTCAATGGTTGATGTGCATTCTTAGATGGGAGATGGGCATGAGAGGGTTTAACAATATGGCTGCAAAAAGGAATCTTTACACTGAATTTATTACTTGGGAGCAGCTACTTGAAATTATATAATTTTACTAATCTGAAATTAACTGAATACTTCCTGACATTGACGACATCTACTCACCTCATCATCTGAGCTGTTGTAACTGCCAGAAATCTCTTTTTCAGAGTATATTTTGGAAGTAGTTTGCTGGAGAAAATCAGAAATTCTCTGAACCAGAAAGTCTCTGTCTTTTAAATTGGCAAAGAGAAATGTCATTCGATTTTTGGTGCTAATAGACAATGGGCTAGGTAATACACTAGAGCTGTCAGCCTTTTCCACAATAGTCACCTAAGGGAGAGGAGGGCAAAAGAAAATACACACATACAATTGGTCATATTCCAACAACATCTGGCAATGGCACAATCTTAAATACAATTGGATTATCTAATCATTTTCTAAGGCACCCTCACAGCAGTGAAGCCGAATATCTTATGGCCTTTCCACGTGTCCATTTCTGCACACTTCTGGAGCTGCACAAGGATCACAGTCTTATGATATAAGACTAAATAATCTATGAGATCTATCAGTCTGAGCAGGTCTACCAGAGGCACCTAAGGGTGAGGGCTTAAGGGAAGAGGTACAATTTTCTTCCAGGAACTCTGAGAGCTATAACATTTTGTTATTCAGCAAAGAAGTGAGTAAATATCCCTCGAAAGGAGCACTACTGCGATTTAGCAGTTCAGCCCTTGCAAGGATGATGTTTCAGACATTTAGGAAATCTGCATTTTAGAAGAAAACTGGCCAGAGCAAAAGCAAGGTACAAGGTGGTAGCAGAAACCTAAGAGTAGTATGGAGACAGGTTGTCTCATTTAGTGACAGTCTCGTGTCCCAAACCGTGCTAATGCCAGGAATATAGAAAACTGCCTAATACCAGGTCAGAGAGTTTCTCTCTCTAAACCAATATTGCCTCTCGTTATCACCTGCTGCTTGAACACTTTAAACTAGAGATGAGAGGGACTGAACCAAGGACCTTCTGTATGTGAAATATGGTTCTATTTCTGAGATATGGTCCTGCTCCTAAGTCTTAACATTGGCTCATGTATAATTAACTGTGTAACACTCTCTGTGTGTGTGTGTGTTTGTGTTTGTGTGTGTGTGTAGTTATGAGATTTTCATTTCAGGAACAGTGCATTAGTTAGAAATGAAAACAGTATGCTCAGAGACCCTTCTGAAGACCATGAAGAAAAGTTTTAAAAAGCTTTAAACCACTGCTTCCAGATAGCTTATCAGAAGCAATAAAAATTGCATTAGGCACTTCAGGATAATAGGAGTTTCAATGTACAGAGGCTTTAGTTTCAGTTTGCAGGGTTTTTTATTTTAATGATCTATGGCCAAGCATTATTACAGAGTTTTAATGTTTCATTAGCAGAAAGGGTAATTTGTTGCCATCCTCCCTTTCATTTAACATATCCTATTAAATTGTACTGAAATATCAGCAGCTATGTCTCAGTTACTTAAATGATACTGTCTTAATACTTCTCCCAACCAGGTTCTTACTTCCTTTATATAAGCTATAGATCTGTTCATAATGCAAGAGAGCCACATTAACAATGCATATTTCCAATTAAAAGGGAAAGTGTTTTAATAGTCCTTCCTAAGAACATGAAAGTAGCCCTTGATCAGGCCAATGACCCATCTAGTCCAGCATCCTGTTCTCACAGTGGCCAGCCAGATGTTTATGGGAAGTTCACAAACAGGACCTGAACACAACAACACTCTCCCCACTTGCAATTCCCAGCAAACTTCCCAACAGGTCCTTTTTATGAATGACTTATACTACTACTACTACTACTACTACTACTACTACTACTACTACTAATATTATTAACAGGACCAGAAATGGAGGGATCTTAATGCAGAGACAGTGCCAGTTTGTTATAAATTATACTAAGCAAACAATGGAGTTCATTGCTGAGATGCTCCCTGGAAGCTAAGGAGCCCGTGAACTTGACTTAAGGGTATAGGGGACCCCTGACCATTAGGTCCAGTCATGGCCGACTCTGGGGTTGCGGCGCTCATCTCGCTTTACTGGCCGAGGGAGCCGGCGTACAGCTTCCGAGTCATGTGGCCAGCATGACTAAGCCGCTTCTGGCAAACCAGAGCAGCGCACGAAAACGCCATTTACCTTCCCGCCGGAGAGGTACCTATTTATCTACTTGCACTTTGACATGCTTTCAAACTGCTAGGTTGGCAGGAGCAGGGACCGAGCAACGGGAGCTCACCCCGTCGTAGGGATTCAAACCACCAACCTTCTGATCGGCAAGTCCTAGGCTCTGTGGTTTAACCCATAGCGCCACCTGCGTCCGAAACTTGACTTACATGGTATAATAAAAATGGCCGGACTTGATACCCACCTCTCGTAGAGGGATGATGAGGCTGCACAGGTTTTCTTCCTTGCTCGTGAAACAGATGTAATTTGTAGACACAAACATCTGACCCAAGATGTGCATTTTGTTAAATGGAGTCCAGAGGGTACAATCGGTATGTCCATCTAACTTTTCGTCCTTCGGAAGCCGGAACAAAGCACGGTACCTTTCACTCTTTGCTCTGGCATCAAGATCCCTGAAGTGAGCAGTTCAAAGTTTCGTTGTTCATATTAAAATTCAATGTGCATGCGTATGTCTTCAACAGATTAGATAAATGTACATTGTAAATTAATTCTGCACAAGCACAAATAAAACACCAGGAAATGATATTCTATGGGAGAAATCTGTCATAGCAGTGCTGATGTTTGTCTGCTTCATTTATATTCATGCTTTCTGACAGCCTTATAAATTACACCACAAAAATCACTAGCCTGCAGTATTTGTCTGCTTTTTACTTATAAGAGGACAGCTGGCTCTCTTTATTTACCCTTATGAGTAAAAAGCGGGCTAATAAAAAATGTTGCAACACAGCAGGTTGGTGGAGGAAGAACAGAGCATTCCCTGCATTCCTTCTACTCCTCCTCCTTATTTATTGAGCCAATGCACTTCCATGCAGGATGAAGCTTTGTCTCCTGTGCATATAAACAAAGAGGACTGCCATTGACGGAAGGCCTGCTCCTTCTCTCCACCCACAAGCCCTTTTCTTTTCTATACTGGATGCACAGGAAGAGGCCAGCATGGAAATGTAAGAAGCCACTGGATGAAGGCTGAAGCCTTCCATTCTTCCTCCAGAAGCCCACTGGTTTCCTTTGCTGGGTGAAGAGGGCTTTCCTCAGCTTCAAGCAAGTTCAGGAGGTGTTTAAAACACCTGGAAGGTTTTCATCTGGTAACAAAAAGCTTGTAGTGTCAGCACCTGATATGCCTCTTTCTGGGGAGAGAATTCCAAAGTTAGGGAGCCACCGTAGAAAAACTTAACTTGTGCGCCAGTCCTTAGTCTCCATTTCAAACAGCTTCAGTCTTTACATGCTTAATTCTAACTACATTCTACTAAGGTCAAAGGGCTTATAACAGTCCATTGTAGAATGTTGTTATTTTGACATGGTTATTATTGTATACAGAGCTTTGAAATACAGGGATATATGTGAATATAGTGACTTTGAAACCTACCGTTTTAGTGCAGATACTTTTTTGGGGGACTTCTTTTTAAGTCTGGGCAGTGACCTGTCTTGCTCAAAGCCTTCATTGTCCAAGAGCTGTCTCATGGCTATGTTGGCAAGTTGTTCCATTAGCTTAAAAGTTTCATTGATGTTGAGGAAGACTGAAAAGAAATGCTGACTGGACCTTGTGCTAACTTTGATCACATCAGGTAAAAGCAGAGTCGCATTCTTCTCAAGCTGGGTGATGTCAACCCACCGGATGACTAGCTTGGCTAATGAAAAGAAATCAAGAGTAAGCAGAGAACAAGACCATTCAACATTTTCAAATCCTAAAACAACTGGTGATAAAACAGCAAGCTTTTAAACAACACTATGCACTTATACCATTATCTTGTTTCAGGGCTCTACAGTGCATGTTTATGCAGAAGTAAGTTTCACTACTTTCAGTGTTTCCCCCCATTCTAATTGTGTTTGGGACTGTAGCCTCAGGACAGTGCTGCACTTGGTGCTAGTGGGTCCGTTTTGTCAGAAACACAACAATAATTAAGAATTCTGTCATGAATACTTTCGGTTTCAAATAATCTCATTTTTTTAAAAGCAAAATTCTACACAACCAATGTTTAGTTTGCAAACAAGCCAACTTCAAGCTATGGGTGATTAAACAGGATTGTTCGACTAGCTTGTACAACTAACCAGCTTTGGTTGGTTCACACATCATTCTAAGGCTGAGATCCTTTGAAAATGGAAGTCAACTTAGCAATTCCTCCTTCCAGGGAGGATAAGAGGGAGAGAGCAAGAGCCTGCTGCTTTGTTTGGGCTTGCTGTGCTCCACCCCTATAAAAGTGAACTAGCCCAAGCTCAAAGAAGATCAGGCTCTCTACAATTAATAGCCAATATAGTTAACTAGAACCAAGCACAAAAGCATTATAACCACTGAATGCCAGGTTGCTGTGCACAAGCAACAGGAACTGGCTATCCCATTCATGCCTTGCTTGTAAGCTTCCTGGAGGCATCTGTCTGGACTACAGAAAGAGCAGTATGTGCTTATATTCTCATATCAGCCAGCTGTCCCTACACACAATGTACACTAGAATGAAACCTCCTTCTAATCAGTCCAGAGTGTTGGAACAGGAAAAACAAGTATGAGACATACAATAAATTAGTACTAGGGCTCCATGCAGTAACTTAATCCACTATAGGCAAAAACACCACAAGACACTATAGACAGGAATGGGGAACCTGAGGCCCTCCAGGTGTATATGGACTCCAACTCCCATCATCCCTGACCACTGGGCATGCTGTCTGCGGCTGGGAATTTTGAATCGAACAACATGTTAAGTCCACAGGTTCCCCACTGCTGTGAATCTCATGATGGATTCAGGAAGTAAGAATGTCTGTAATTATCCTGGCAGTAGGATGTTGATGAGCTGACTGCTCGTCAGGCAAGGTGCCATTAATCAGATAGCTCTGCAGTTTAAAGCTGTAAACATCTTATAGAGAGTGATCACACAAATGGTGAAGGTTCTGTGAATGTGTGTGTGCCTGAGTTATCACCAGCTGCCCTGAGGCAGAAACTAAAATTGTTTATGAACAAACTCAATTGTATACAATTTAGCTCTTTTGTCCGTAATCACTGCTTCTATATTGCTTCCACTCCTTGACAAATACATCACCCAGTGTCTGTTTCTTAAACCCGAGCAATGAAAACTCATTCAAATAAGGATTAAGCACAGCCACTTCAGACCATCAGGCCACTTTTCCCTCTGCTCAACATCCATGAGGATGTGACTGCAGGCTTTCTTCAACATGGTCAGCTTTTGGAAGGGACACTTTGCCCCCTCGCCATACTTCTTGGGAATCATATATTGCCACCGTAACACTAAGCCTAAAGCCAGAATGTTTCAGGTCTCCACGTAAGTGACACTTAAAATGAATGGGCAACTCTAACTAGAAGGATAAAATATAGTTTAGTGGTCCATGTGCTGTTGCCAGTTCCTGCACTACATCAAGTCCACCAACAATGACTATGTGTATCGTTCTAAACCACCAACTTCCAAACACACACACAAAGATCAATAGAAACGGAAGTCTCTCATTCATACCTTCCCGTCCCATGAGGAAGGAATAAAAGCAGAGGTGGTTAATGCTGAGATACATCCAGCCCTGACGAGGGACCTTCCCTTTCCAGTAACTGCAGGAGTAGTAATTCACCAGCTTCTCTTCCTCCGGCATCCCAAACAGTTTGTGGAATTTCACTATGGCTTCCTTAAATTTTTCAGTGTCGTCATCCTCCTTGATACCATTAATTTTGTTAAATTCTGCAATGATGCCCTGAAGCAGAAGATCAGACAGGACAGTTTGGCTTCCCCAAAAAATATATGTGTGCTATGGAGTTCAAAATTCCAGCATTTAAAAAAAGAAAAGGTTTGGGGAGAGGAAGAGAACACGTTTTCAGTACGCAACCCAACTGGCATACTGCAGTGACGTGGGGCTGTAGTCAAATTAGCAGAATGACAAGATGAGTCTGCATCAGGATTGGGGAATGCATAGCCGTTCAGATATTGTTGGGTTGGAAATCCCATAGGCCCCAGCCAGCATGGCTAATGGTCAAGGATAATGAGAGCAGAAGTTAGAGGTGGATTTAGGAAAGCGTGACCAGTTTGCCAGCAATGGGCGCTGAGCCGAGAGGATACCACAACAATGGTGTAAAACAGTAAGCAAGAGGTGGGGGGCACTGAATTTTGGCATTGCACAGGGTGCTGCTGAAATTTGAAAGCCCAAAGTCTGCCACTGCTGTAGTCCAGCAATTTCTGCAAGGCCACACCCCTGGTCCGTATGTTCCATTGGAGTCTTTCCGGTTGTTGTTGGACTACAACTTTCATTAGGCCAGTGGTGAGGGGTGATGGCAGTCCAAGAAAGTCTGGGGGCCCAAGGTTGGGAAAGGCTGTTCTATTGCCTTCAGAAACCACAGGATGCACATAAATCACACTAACAATTTCCAGAGGAATGGCCATGTTAGTTTGTTGCCAAACAAATGGTGGCATATTAAAGACAAACAAAAGCTTTTGTCATTTCAGCTGTGTTGCCGTGTTATCGATTTTAGCCTTTAAGATATCACAAGGCTCTTTGCTATTCTAAGTTACCAAAGCAACAAAGAGGAGAGTGCTGCAAGACAAAACCTTAATTGTTAAATCTAACCTACACAGGGCATCTCAAGAGATTAGATCTTGGCCATATGGATTTCCCAAAGTACCAAACAAACTAGATATTGTCTGCTAAGAAAGGACCTGGCCTTACTCCCTCTCAAACAAGCCACATGGTAAACCTGTTTTGGTAAACTGATTGCAAAAGGTTAAAAAGAAAAAAAGAGTGATGTGTTGATGGGGAGGTGTTGTGCTGTTACAAGATAAAAATTCTGAAATTCCACGTGGCCAGCATAAGTCCCTTGACAAACCTGAAGATAGCTATGTGATCTCACCCTTATCTATGCAACTTGATAATACCAATGTGTCTGTTTCCACTTATGCCTGCTTCCTCAAACTAGATAATGAAGCTCACTGGAATCTGTGCTTACCAAAACAGAGAAGTACACAAACCAGCAAATCAAGTATAAAGGACAAGCTTGCATAATAGTTTTTTCCTGGTCATGAGGATAATTAACTGTGCTGACAATATATATACACTACCTGTATTTTTCCTTTGACAAATGTGTTTATGTCATTTTCATTTTCAAAGATCGAAAGAGTTTGTAGTAAATTCTGTTCAAGCCATTCCCAGTGCTCAGTTATTTCTTTCCTTGAACAACCTAAGACAAGAACAGGATA
Source organism: Podarcis filfolensis (assembly GCF_964270895.1). NCBI lineage: Eukaryota > Metazoa > Chordata > Lepidosauria > Squamata > Lacertidae > Podarcis > Podarcis filfolensis. Next base: position 42,649,614 of record NC_139610.1, on the reverse strand, counting down.
AATTGCTAGATCATGTCTGTAATTTGATCATCATAAAGCAAAAATAAATAAATATATTTATGGATAGGTGTGCAACAGTATGTTTATTGGATAACCAAAACAAAACAGAACAAACCCAAAAAGAGAATACTGTGCATTTTAAAGCAAACCAGCACAGAAGAGTAATTTAATTCAACAGAACACCATGGCCCACTTCAGTTGTAACAAGATAAATAAATAAGTAGATAAATAAGTACCGCTGGGGCGGGAAGGAAAATGGCATTTCTGTGCGCTCTGGCTTCCATCACGTCACAACCCCATATTCCGTACTTAACCGTACATTCCCTCCCCTCCTTAGCACGCCTTGCTAAGTTTTCACTTCCTGTCTTAAACAAATCACAGTTCCTCATGAGGTCTGAACTTGAGGGTGTGTAGTTTGCCTATACTTTCCAAACAAGGCAGGAAATGAAACCATAGTGTGATCCTGGCTTGTTCTTACTACTCATAGTTTAAAACAAACCAGAGTTATATGAACTTGGATAACGTGGGAAACTGTGGTTTGTTTGAAACAGGAAGTGAAAGCTTGTGAGTTTCCTTCCAGGGGCATGAAAGTATAGGAGACATGAGAGCGGCATTCAGGGGCCAAATGATCTTAACAACTGGGCCTACATGATCTGTGGACTGGCAGTTTTCTGCAAACTAATTTTTCTGCTTATCCTTGAGCCCTTGGTTTTCTCCTAGAATGGTAATAATTTAGAGTCACTTCTAAATGGCATTATAGAAGTTAGAACATTATTGTTGAAGTAACTTGGCAGCACTGTCTCTTCCCCCTGACCCAAATGTAGAAACAAGGACAGACCTCTAAGCTCCCTCTTCTAGTTTTGGAAATAATTGCCCTGCAAATACTTTCTGTAAATAGGGTACAATTTAATCAGATACATTTAAGTGTGTACCTCACTTAGTCTTGCATTTAAGTACTTGCCTGCTAGGTTTGGCAGACAATGAATTTCATGCAGGTGAGTGCTCCATCCCTCATTTAAACCCAGCATAGAAACCATGGAGCATGTCAGAAAACAGAATCCCCATCCTCTGTGTCCAAGGTAAAATACAGTGTACTGCTAGGGGAGGGAGAAAGCTCATAGTCCATCCTCTGCTAGCCCCCCAAAGGCTAAAATAATTTGTGGACTTACTAAGAAAGTGGGCTTAACTCCCTCCTATTATAATCAATGGGATTTAAGTGATTCATGTCAACAGAATTATGCCCATAGATTACACTGAACTCCTGAATGAATAGAAGTTATACAGTACATATTATATAAATCACTCAAAGAGCTTGCTACAACAGTGCCAGGAAGGCATAGGTATGTGCAAATCAATTATTTCCTAGCCACAAAATTAGAAAGCTAACACAGTAGTGAAATGATTTCCTGGGAATTGCAAGCATAAGCTTATCTCCAGCCCAGCTCGGCTGATGAGGAATGAGATCATTCTCTGCAGCTTCCAGGGAGGCCTGGCATTTCTGCTCTGCCTTTTCAACACAAATCATTTCTGAGAGCCTACATAATTTAAACAGCGGCAGCAAAGGCCCATATGTGATCATCATGTTGGGCTTTGCTTGCAATTACTGCATGAAATTGTATTGTTATAACTCCGGATGTGGCTTTAAAGACCGAGTTATTCTTTCCATAGCTTTTTACACACCTACAAAAGAGCCATAACACAACATATAGGTAATGCACTTAAAATCGCCAGAGAGATGCAAAATGATGATGCCTTGCCTCCTGTGGAGCAATAAAACGCAGAGTTACCATCCCATTAACATCACAGTATCTGTTCTGCAGTCATCATCTGAATTATTTTTTATATATGAATTATTATAGCTGAGGTTACTATTCACTATTTCTAAATATGGATACATCTGCCATCACACTTCAAAACTTTTTGTTGTTGCTGTTGTTGTTCCTGCTTGCTATTCTCAGGAATTTAATTTATTCTGAAACAGGAATGTATTATTTTTTCCCCAAGAAAGAAAAATACTAATATTTCTCAGCTTTGTTCCCTTCTTTCCACTAGCAAATTCTGTTACGGGAAAGACAATTGGGGCACTCAAATATATTTTCATAAAAGGAATGTAAGAGACACATTATTTAATGAAAAGTGTGGCCCACCTGTACCTGCACTCAGGGGGCGTAGGAAGGGGGGTGGTGGGAGCAGTCCGCCCCAGGTGTCATCCCTGAGGGGGGTGACAAAATCCCCCTGGGTGGATCGCTGCCCTGCCCCCCTGGATGGACACTGATCACCACACCAATGGCCCCCAATGGGTGCTGATCGCCATGCTGATCACCCCCAATGGGCGCTGATCGTTACATAAAACTGCAACAATGTCAAAATAGCTAATACTAGCCAGAGTTTATTACCCTTGTCATAATCAATGCTTACAAGGAAAGGGAGCAAAAAATTCCACGTAAGAGAGGAAATGTGGGAACAGAATCTATACACAGCTTGGTATCCTGTTCTTAAGTGTTTTAAGAGTTTGACAGTATTAGATCTACAATACACCACAGCCATTGCTCAATATAATCTCACTAGATTACAACAAACTACAACACAACACAATGGGTTGGATCCAGACTCAGTCGTGCTTTGAGTACACTCATGCAAATCAATGGGGTTTAGTCATGACTAATTTGTACCCACTGCTTTCAACTGGTCTAATGTAAGCATGAGTAAATCTGGATAAAATCTAGTAACAGCAATGTCATGATACAGAGAAATGCTTGATGGGGTTAATTGCCCGGTCTGATAGTTACAGAAGATTAAATGGAAAATAAATTTTTAGCATTTCAGACCCTGGATCTCATAAATGACCTGCTACTCAAGTACGATGTCATCACACAGTACAGTGGTACCTCGAGTTACAGACGCTTTAGGTTATAGACGCTTCAAGTTACAGACTCCGCTAACCCAGAAATATTACCTCGGGTTAAGAACTTTGCTTCAGGATGAGAACAGAAATTGCGTGGCGGTGGCGCAGTGGCAGCAGGAGGCCCCATTAGCTAAAGTGGTACCTCAGGTTAAGAACAGTTTCAGGTTAAGAACGGACCTCCAGAACAAATTAAGTTCTTAACCTGAGGTATCACTGTACAGGCAACCCCCTCATTTACACGTCTTCCACTCACAGAAGACGTTTATATGGGTCACTGCAAAATAAATAAATAATTTGGTCTTCCTTCCAGGGCTCCGATCAAGAGAAGGCTTGGGACAGGCCAGGTAGCGGCCCTTAGCGGCTTCCAGGCAACAGCCCCAGCGGCACACATAAATCTCGTTCTCTCTCTCTCTCTCTCTCTCTCTCTCTCCTCCCTGAGGACCCTCCCTATTAAAGTGGGGTGCTCCCCACTTTATGTCATTTCACTTATTCATGTGGGGGCCCCATGTAAGTGAGGGCATGCCTGTCATCAAGACAGTATGCAATTCAGTACTCCTATGAGCTACATGGAACATCCAGCCCTCTAAGAAACTGGTAATTTTAGCCACTGTTAAAATACTTACCACAGGCAATAGTCCAATATATCATAGAGTCTGGAGCCTGGTATAGAATTCGATATGGCGCTACCCTTGCACTTGAATCCAGCACAACATCAAGAGTTCCCACAAGAAGACCTAGAGGGGGGAAAGGAATTCAGTGGTGAACAGTACTGCTGGATACATGAACTTAACAGAACATTCCAGCCCAGATATTTTTAAAAAAACAGATAAGAAAGATATATTTAATATCTGAAGATACAGTGACTAGATTGTTGGCCTTAGATTGTGATGTGAAACTAAAGTGCTAATCTGAGCAATTTGAAAGAGACAAAATTAACAAGAGAATCAGCATGAAAGGCAAGTTTATATAGGTAACCAGGTTTATATAGGTAACTGACTGAATGAACTCTTCTCTTAGTGCTTAAACAAGTGCTTAACAGCAGTGGTAGCTAACTTACTTCTTCTATTCACCATTCTTTAGATCCACCCTACTGACTAAAATCAGGGACGCGGGTGGCGCAGTGGGTAAAACCTCAGTGCCTAGGGCTTGCTGATCGCATGGTCAGCGGTTCGAATCCCCGCGGCGGGGTGAGCTCCCGTCTTTCAGTCCCAGCTCCTGCCCACCTAGCAGTTCGAAAGCACCCCTAAGTGCAAGTAGATAAATAGGTACCGCTTTATAGCGGGAAGGTAAACGGCGTTTCCGTGTGCTGCGCTGGTGCCGGCTCGCCAGAGCAGCTTTGTCACACTGGCCACATGACCTGGAAGTGTCTCCAGACAGCGCTAGCCCCCGGCCTCTTAAGTGAGATGGGCGCACAACCCTAGAGTCCGACACGACTGGCCCGTACGGGCAGGGGTACCTTTACCTTTTTTACTGACTAAAATCAGTTCTTCTAGAACTTTACTGCTTGGCTCTTTGTTTGATCTGTCACAATTTTACCCAGTCATCACAAAACCTTTCGGGCCATGCACAATCTGAACGGTTAACTAGTCACAGGTCATTTCTCAGCCTTCTAATTTGGGAGATAGCCATGCCTCGCCACATCCTGGTTTCCTTATAGCTCAAAATATTGTTTTTAAACACCGCCACCAACACAGAGACATAGCCACATTCCAGTTACTACAGAGTGCAAACCAGCATTAGAAATTTCTCCACGTAATTAAAATGAAACATTTAGTAGGCACTCGGTTGATCTCTCTCCTCTGGAAATGCATCTGTTCATAGTCCTTTGGCCAGGAGTAAGTAATCTCTCCACTCCTCTATTCATACCCATTAGTCCTCTACCCCCTTTTGTTTTTAGTCTCAGTCAATAAGAGGGAGGTGTAGCCTGTGTGGCGTTAACATATTGAACTACACTCTGTTCGTATAAGAGCACAGTGTAATAAATAATTGAGCATAATTTGAGAGATTGACCTTGCTTGTCCCTTCTTCAGCCTTTGTTGTGCATGAAGAAAATGCTTCAGTGAGCGCTTTCCCAAACATTTTCTTGTCAAGCTGAAAATGTATTCAAGAACCAGCTCTGCCTCTGATGCATATTCTCTGCAGAGCAATCGGCATCAGAGGCAGCCTTAGCACAGTTGGGCACAGGACAAGGGATGGACGTTTCAACTCAGGACTGTCTGAGACCTTTGCAATGCGCCTTTGTAGACATCGTCCTGGGAGAGGGAGAGGAAGGAGTAGCAGGTGCAGCAGCTATCTGACACACCACAGCAAGGAATACCATTTTAGGGGGTGAAACTTAATTATTGCAAATTTCTTCCATGAGAGGGCCTTAAAAATGTGGGTTTCTTTTGGTGTGAGAAATTCAAATCTGCTTCTGTTTCAAGGCCTCCCCCCACCTATTTCCAGAACCCTGCTTTACTTGGATAATACAAAAACCTTTTACATCCCCTAAATATTTCATTCCCCCCCCCCCCAGCGATGCCTGGTTAACTTTTATGAATGAAACATACCTTACCATGAAATATGTCTGATTACATGGATCCAACACATGTAAACGTACGACATCAGAGATTTAATATACTAGGTTCAACTGGAAACACACAATTTACTCCAAACACTACTTTATTGGTGCTTAGGTAAACACATTTAAAGTTTTGAAAACCGTATCACATGCAGTTGCATGCTAGGAACAGTCAGGTTTTTCTATTCATCATATGGCACCATTGCAAGGCATCACAGTTGCCATGGAATTCTTGGCATAGGGCAATGCATAACTTACAGTGGAACTGATGAAAGTTCAAAACAGAATGAGATTTTTAAAACAGTATTATTTCATGATTTGAGTATAATAGTTTGCAAACTTTCTCATTTTGAGGAAAATGGGTTGTTGATCACAGAAGTCTGATATTCCCTCATTTTTTGTCGCTTTTAGACTGACTGAAGAACTAATCAGCTACATATATTGCTACATTCAAGAGTAAAATCCAGCCATATACAGTATTATGCTTCCTGGAAAACTGGTCATACTTGCCACCATAATGTGTCAGCTTTGGAGTCAAGTCTCTGTCAGCTGATAATTCATAGGAGGTCAGTAGAACCAACAACAGCAACAACAAAATCCACAATGGTTTATGTTGCGGTTCATATGACTTTTACTCAAGTGACTTTAATCTAGGGGGTCCCTATTTCTTTCAACCAAGGCTACTGTAGCTTGGCAAACCAAAAGCACATGTACAGTTATGTGCTAGTGATGCATAGGTTTATTGCACAATCGTGTAATTCAGGTCTTAATGACTTGAAGACTTAATGATTCTTTCGAACTATCAGCCCCCCAACCCGCAACGAACAATTTTTTAAAAAAGACTCCCATTGCAACAGTGGAAAGTGCTCCGAAGGCTAGGGACGTTACAATTTCATGCAATAAGGTTAATCACAACTGGGAACTTCAATAATGAGGATGCAACTTTTAGCTTGTTGGTAATCTTCTCAAGTAACAGCTCTCCAAAGAGACAATGCTCAACACGTTGTAATGAGTTACGAATTGCATTGAATACTAGCCAAATTCCAAAAGTGAAGATTTCTTCATTAACAGCCTGATCCGCCACAGCAGAAACCCAACTGTTTCCTTTCACACTGAGAATGAAAGCAAGGCTTGGACTACAAATCTGCTAGACTTTAGAAAAAGCTATCAAGACTTGAGCCTTTAAATATTACATCATACTTCTTTCCCAAGTGACATTTTAACAATACTTAACAGAAACAACTGCTTTCTCTCCCCCTGTCGTGCAATTTTATTTTATTTCTTTAACCAGAGACCTGGCATCCCCCAGCAGAGTAAATTACAAAATGGCAGCTGGGAGGCAGAAATAGAACCAGCAAGAAAATGGCAACCCAAGGGCAGACACAGCCTTAATTACCAGCTGCATCCCATGAACCATAGTCACTAAATTTAATGGGCATTACTCACAAATCAGTATGTATAAGATTGGAGTAGGCATTTTCAGGAGACCACACTTTTCTCCCAGTCCTATACATGTTTACTACTACCAACTAATGCATTTACTTTTTCAGATTTAAACAAGGTAGTTAGTAGTTTATTGCACAATCGTGTGATTTAGTTACTAAACCTGTTTTCTTTTCATTTATTGCTGAAATAGTAGCAGGCATTTGCCCTCAGCTGCCATCAAGACTGGGGAATGAGAAAATCTGCCAGAAAGTCACCCCCCCCCCCAGCAATGGATTAAAAATATCAGCTCTCTCAGTTTTTAACCTGTTTGTAGGTTTGTCAGGAATACATTTTAAATTTTTTAAAAAGATACTTGATTAATACAGCTTGGCTTGAGTTTTATTCTCTATACTGAAGAGACTGAATACAGCTTTCTTTCACAAAACTCCTGAAGCATAAAACTATTCCTTGTAAGTGAAATCTGAATCTGCAAAAAGCACTGTAAATCCTCACAAGTTCCATGCCATCATGCAATATGATCCCTATCAAAATACAACTAGAAATCATAGGAAATGTATAGTAAATTTTCCTTTCCGTCCCAAGAAAATGGCCCATTTTACAGATGAGACTATCCCAGGGGTCATCAGTGAGTCAATGGGAGAGAGAGAACTCATGGCATATGCAAAACAGAAAAAAAATAAATGAAGTGAGCTAAGACAAAGACTCTGTGTTCACATATGCAGGATAATTAATCCCCTTTTATAGCTTGGCCATCTGGAGGCTGATAGAGAACAACAAAACTCAGTGCATCTCTTTCTCTACTTAAAATGTCATTTAATAAGAAATATCAGTGGAAAACCTATTTGTGGACTGTACCACTTTTTAAAATGCTCTTCCATAAATAATAATTATCAATAATCAGAAGACAAATCCCTGCACATAGAAGCTAGTTTGTAGTGGAAGGAGGCTAGAACCATTATCTCCAGCATTTAGGGCAGGGTGGTCCAATACATGGCGTCCAAGAGCCACATGTAGCCCCCAAGGCCCTTTTTAGCAGCCCTTGGCAACATTTGAAACCTGCCCCACCCCCTCAGCTCTTGCTCTGCCTTCCCATAGCCAGATGAGCTATGCTTATTCTATCTGCCCTGTTTAGATACAAAACTGAAGGGGTCTATTATTTTGTTCTACAGAACACAGTACACAGGTGAGTGGATCTAGTTATACTCAAAGTTCTGTGTTCCAGATGATTCCACCCCTCCCCCCAGCTCAGTTTGTATTAGGTAGCAAAGTAGCTACAGTGACACAGCTAAGGGAAAGGAGATTCATCTCTCATCTGCACATACATTCAGCTATAAAAAGGAGCACAATTTCCAACCCCACCTTTGTTTTCTATTTATTTTATGCTATATTTAGATCTCCCATCAGCCAAAGTCCTCTGGCCAGTTTTTATAGTCAGTAAAATGTACATGTAAATACAATAATCCTGTATTGCTGTGCACTGTTACTTTGTGCTGCTGTTTTGTTGTTGCTTTTTTTGTTTCATTTTTATTGTTTGATTTATTTTAATGTGGGGTTGCTGGGTTTTTTTTGGTGAATGGTAGACTTTAAGTACAAACAAACAACAAATAAAATTGCCCAAATACAAACACCATAAAATCTCAAACTGAAGCAAAAACATTACTAGAATGACGTTAAAAACACACTGGCATAAAATGGAATACAAAAGCCAACTAAAGAAAAAAGAAAAAGAGAATGAAGTTCTGGGATTCAATTCTGCGTAAACGTTTAAGGAAGTAAGTCCCACTGAACAAGGTAGGCCTCATTCCTTAGCAAATATGAACAGAAATGACTCCACACACATTTAGGGAATAGATTGCTTTTTGGTATAGGCAGGGAACTCCAACATAAGCACTACAAAACACAGACACGACACAACACACAGAGCACTCAAAACCACAGTTATATACACCTATTCTGTTTCCCTTTTACATGTACACAAACAAATGAGACATGACTCTTCCTTTTTCTGTTTCCTTTCTCACACAGACCCACATCCCACCACTAACCAGTTTTATTGCTATACGTACTGATAAATTTCACTTTAGCTAGAGCAGTGCCCTTCCCTGACATCAGTATAACATGGGCAACACAACATTTTAATAGTAAACAAGCAAAGGAACAGATCACTGCTGAGCTGTGCTCACCATTGTGAGAGCTGAGGTGATGATGATGCTTCCCCAGCTGTTGTCATTGGCTGTGGACTGCCTGTGATGTCACAAAGCACATGGCAACTGAGTGGATCCATAAAGGTGAACCAAGGGGAAAACCACGGCAAAAGTAGTTTTACTTCCCAAAGAGAACACAGTGGGAAATAGCTGTGGTGTTCAGCACTGGGTGGTCTCCTTCCATGCCAAGGCAAGCTAGCAGATGGAACAAACTACCATAATCATTCAGCAGCAGCATGCTGTGGATCAATAAGAAGGCAAGTTTTTGTGGCTTGAAACCAGATGATATCCATAGCTAGAAGCTGTCTGCTGTCTGGTAGCAGAAGCTGACAGATGTTGTTGGGTGGAAGCTGGTGGAGTTCGTATTTGGATGTTGGTGGATGCTGCAAGTCTGAAGCAGGCTGATATTTGTAGGTATAAACTGGCTGAAATTCACCTTTGGAAGCCGAACAGAAACTATGTGCCTATTTGTGGATAGAAGCTGGGGTTTATATGTGAATGAATGGAGAATGGCCGATTAATGAATGTGTCTGTGCAAATGTCAAGCTTTGAATGTGTTTGAAACAAATGGTGTGTGTCTGGGTAAATTCAGAGGCGGCATAGGTCACCCTCTGGATGTGGTGTGCCTGGGAATTACGCATTCAAGAGGCCGCTCTCCAGGTGAAGGGTGCATGTGTGAACCAGTCAACATTCATGGGAGGAAGCCAGTGGAAGTTGGGTGACTGAAGTCAGAGATGAAATTGGCAGAAGCTAGTGGAGATGCCTGGGTGATGCTGCTGGATGGTAGCCATCCCTCTCACTGTGTTTGCGCCTTTCACGGTTGTCAGAAGCTGGCAAGCTTTTTCCATAGACCACTCGTGAAAGTAATGAAGAGAGCAGTAGGCCTTAAGAAACCCAGCTTCTATTTCTAAATAAATGGCTTTCTAAATACATCTAGATGGGACGCGGGTGGCGCTGTGGGTTAAACCACAGAGCCTTGCTGATCAGAAGGTTGGCGGTTCGAATCCCCGCGACAGGGTGAGCTCCCGTTGCTCGGTCCCAGCTCCTGCCAACCTAGCAGTTCGAAAGCACGTCAAAGTGCAAGTAGATAAATAGGTACCGCTCTGGCGGGAAGGTAAACGGCGTTTCCGCGCACTGCTCTGGTTCGCCAGAAGCAGCTTAGTCATGCTGGCCACATGACCCGGAAGCTGCACGCCAGCTCCCTCAGCCAGTAAAGCGAGATGAGTACTGCAACCCCAGAGTCGTCCACGACTGGACCTAACGGTCAGGGGTCCCTTTATCTTTAAATATATCTAAGTAGTGTTCGATACACACACACCACCGCAAGACAGATAATAGAAAGCTGTGCAGATCGTTCCCCAGCTGTTGCCATTGGGTACAGACTCCCTGTAATGTCACAAATGGACCCAGTGGCTGAGGAGAAAGAGGCAGCTACTAGTGGAAAAGAAGGAGGGGAGCAGGACCAGCAGAAGGAAGAGGTGGTGGCTGGGGGGTTGGGGTTGGGCACAGGGCTAGATGGAGATGAAGAAGGGAAATCTGGGTTGACTCCCTCCTGTCTAACTGAGGTGCCAACATTTTGCTCTCTCAAGGCTCCTGTGTGTCTTGCGATGCCCACATAGGGGTAAAAGGAAACAAAATCATGACTGATTTTGTCACGAAGAATCTTCCAGCGCTAGTCACCTTATAAGGTTCCCTGGGGGTTGAAGAGGCTTTTTAGCTGAACTCTGCTGTGTTTGGCAAGGTGTTTCCCTCAGGGTCAACTGCTTCAAACTTTTAGAAGAGAGAGACTCGGTGCAATGTTAGAGGCTCAGCACGCGAACTATGATGAGCCTCAGAGAACCTGAAAGTCCTGACAGATAGGTTTTCAAACACGAAAGCACAGAACAAAAAAATATGCATACCCAGCATTCTGAGCTGGTCCTCTGAGTGCTTTGCATCGTTTGGTCTGCAAGTGAGCCCCATACACCTAATGCACTCATTTAGCATTCTGAGAGTATCAGCTTTCATTGTAAAAAGTAATTTTCTAGCTTTTGTGGTTGCAATTTGATCTTGGTACATAATGGGGGTGGGGAGGGAATCTGATGTAATTCACTATTATTTGATAAGCTGCCCACCCTGTCTTATAGGAACATGCTTAGTGAACATGTCCACTGATATAGGGCTTCGTGGAAAGGCAAAGCAATGTTGTGGTGAACTTGGCTATCTGCCCAGGAATGTAAAATCCCAGTGCATAAGATTTTTTAAAGTGCCTCAATCAGCCATAGGGGAAAGGAAGCCTGGGGGGCTAAGTACCCCATACATTTAAAGCACATTTCCCCTCACCTAAAGAATCCTAGGAACTGTAGTTTACCTGACATACAATTCCCAGCACCCTTAAACTACAGTTCCCATGATTCTTTGCTGGGGGCATGTGCTTTAAATGTATGATGTGTACTCAACGAAAGCGAGTAATCATATCACTGGCTGAGCACATTTACTCATCAGGAAGCATGAGCTCAGCAAACTCTCTTACACTTGAATGATCCTCTATCAAAGAAGCAAAACATGCCAAGAAGCAGCTATGGGTGTTTCAAGATTTCAGGTTCCCAAGTGAGAATCAACAACCTGGAAGGAGACTGGGAAGTATCTCAGATTGTATATGAAAATCATAAGCAGTTGTGTTGGTCCTTTGGGGTAGATGTATAATTTATTGCTGGAATGGCATACGAAAGGTGAACAAGTGAAACCTGTAATGATTGAATGGGCCAGGGATGTGGGGCACAATATCATGATGGTGGATTGGGAGAAATTGTGGAAAAAAGGAATCAAATTTACAGCTTGTAATGTATTAAGAGAAAATTTGATGAAAATGATGTACAGATGGTATTTAACACCAGCGAAGTTAGCAAAAATGTATCATACTCATGATAATAAATGCTGGAGATGTAAAGAAAAAGAAGGAACCTTTTACCACATGTGGTGGACGTGCCCCAAGGTAAAAGACTTCTGGGAAAGTACTTAATGAACTGAAAAAAGTGTTGAAAAACACATTTATTAAGAAACCAGAAGCCTTTTTACTTGGTATAGTGGGGGATGAAATCCCCAAAAAGGATGTTACTTTTTTTCTGTATGCCACAACAGCTGTGAGAATATTGCTAACGAAGAATTGGAAGAAACAAGATTTACCAACTATTGAAGAATGGCAGATGAAGATGATGGACTATATGGAACTTGCCGAACTCACCAAGAGACTCTGAGACCAGAGAGAAGAGATAGTGGAAGAAGATTGGAAGAAGTTTAAGGAATATTTGAAAAAAATATGTTAATATTTAAATCTTAGAATAGCTTTGGAAGTGGATATAGGCTGTGGGGTTAGAAGATAGTGTATTTTAAAATAGTATTATTTGTAAGTGATAAAATGTGAAGTTTTTTATTGTTAAAGTAAGTGTGATTAAAAAAAAAGATGGTTAGAAATTATGATATATGTAAACTGCTAAAGATGAAGTAAAATGAAAATCAGATAGGTGGGACTTGGGGAAGCCCACCTAACAATGTTTAGAAAAATAAGGATAAGACAAGAATCTGTTTGTGTTGTTTGTTTTTCTGTTTGTGTTCTTTATTTGTGTTATAAAATGAATTAAAAAAATTTTTTGGGGGGGGAGAGAATTCAAAAGCCACAGTAGGGCAGCTTGAACAAGTTTGCAAATACTCCAGGATGCATGCATGCAAATAAACAAACAAACAAACAAAAGACCCTGCAGGCTTTAGAATTTTAACATTGTGTCCTGTTTTCCCCTCTAACCCACCACTTACATTTGCTGCAATTAAGATATAATCTCGTGACCAAGAATTGTAGAAAAATTGTGGAGTTAGTGTGAATCTTCTCCCCAACTCCCATGTTGTCCGTTAGTGCACTTGAACAAGAAGTAATCAGCAGGGAAATTAGGGCCTGACTCAAGACTATTCAGCATGGTGGCACTTTGAGCATGCCAGTCTCTTACAACTGCAGGATATTCACTGGAAAGGAGCACAGCCAGGAAATGGCAGTACAGAGCTAAGCCCAAGAACAGCTGCAAATGACTGCCAAAAACGTTGCCAAGTGTTCTTCACCAATTGATTCCTTCTGTTTGGACGAGATAACCCTTTGGGTCCCTTCTAACTCTATACAGTATTTCTATAGATTTCTATCTACTGGGAGGAAAGGACAGATGTCCTTAATAACACTGGAAGTTATAAATGCAGGAGGGAAGAAAGAATTATTCAGCAGCATCATGGACTGGTTATTTTAGATGTAGATGGGAAAAAGTGAAAATAACAACACAAGACAGAGCTCTGCTGGATCAGACCAAAGGCCTGTTAAGTCTAGCATCCTGTATCCCCAGTGTTCAGCCAGAAGTCTGAGGGATGCTCATAAGCAGGACATAAGCATAACAGCATCATCCCCATTTGAATCCCCTAGCAACCGGTATTCAGAGACACACTGCCCCAAATACAGCAGTATGGAATCTTCTAGTTAATTATGTTCGCTTACACACTCTTAAGTACTCCCCAGGCTTTTATTCATGCTCATGCCTGCAAGCAGAAAAGGCAACACCTAGGTAACCAAGTGAAGTTGCTCCCAACAATGGATTTGGGGGTGGACAAGAAGAGTCCAGAGGAGTTTCACTTATTCATAAGGGGAAATTCTGAAAGTAAAGATGTTGCTGCCATTTGTTAATATTGATTCGTTAGTCTCTTTTTACTAAGTGACTTAACCAGAGAAAAATACCACAAATAAAAACAATTAAAACCAGAAAATGTAAAACAATCAATACAAAAATGCATTAAATGCTCATCCAAGCTGGTGCTGCTTGCATGTTGCAATGTAGCTGAAGTCCACACCTCTGACATTTGACACATTTAAACAGGATGACTAAGAGGAGACTTAACAACAGCAAAGATTTACATCTGTATACTGAAAACAGCAGTTTCTCATGCCTTAAGAGTTGCCCCAACAGTACAGCAACGTCCAGGTAGAAAACCAGTCAGTTCTGAACCTAACAAGTCCCATATTACAGGAATATCTTGCTGAAATCAAACCGAGGCGATCAGGCAATTCTGTCCAGCACCAAAGGTTATTTTTGGAGCACTTTCAAAACTCTGTGGCTCCATTCAATCTGCATATTTTATATGCACATAATTAACTATAATTGCATGAATCCTTTCTGGTGCCAGGTCATGCCTGCTGCTGCTAAACATGTCTTCACTTGCCTATCAACATATTTTGATGGTTTTGCTTTTCGTTTCAGCAATTTGTTCCTGACAGATTGGCAAGTTCGCCAAGTATTCCATCAAGGGAAAATGACAAAGGACCATGGGATATTCAATGATATACACGAGCTCTTCTTCTTTGTCTTATACAGAACCAGTACATTGTCCCCGCTCTCATCCTTGGATGAAGAACTCCGACTCTATGCTTTGGATATCCCCAGATTATTAATGAAATTAGCACATGGTCTCAGACCAACTCAAGAGTACAAGTTACATAGCTCAAAATGTACATTGACAAGGGCTAGGATACATGGCTAGGCATAAGCAAAGACTTGACACATCCCTCCTGTTCTCCTTGTATAGCAGTGGGATTTAGAAATTTTCTGAGCCCATCAGATATGCTATTATTGCATTTTCAAACTTCTCACCAACTTTCTTTTAGCACAGGGAGATTGAAATCTATTCTACACCAAGGAATCTTATTCATCAAGAAAACTAAAAAGAAATAGACAAACAAATCACAACAGCTGTTTCCTTTTGGCTGTATTATGGTTGCTAATTTTCCCTTCATTTCACAAGACAAGCCATATGGTCAATAGGCTTACTCATTTAAATAGTAATAATAATAACAGGAAGAGTCATCCACATGACTTAGTGGCAATTTACAATTGCTGATGGCATGAGGGAAAAATGGGTATAACAAGGAAATTCCCAGGGCAAGTACTCTTTGGTGAGAAAACACTAATAGATTTAAAATCACAAAATATGCAGCAAAGTTAAACGTAGAAATATAGGCTGTTAGATTTTTTTTTTTTAATATCCCCTTATGAGTTCCAAAACCTCCCTCTTCCTTTAGCATAAAAGGCCACATATTTGGTCTAAAAAAAGAAGGATAAGTAATAACTACTTTGTAAAATGGATAACTCTCCTGAGATCTCCCACTGCTAAAAAAAGATAATTTATTACCAAAATGCAGCCCCTCAAATCCAAGGATAAAATGTTGGTGTTGCATGGATGTGAAAGCCAACACTATCTGATGTTTGAAAGCAAATCCTGCACTATGTCTTATTTAACATTTTCTGCACAATATTTTTAGCGCAAGCATCCTTATAATACCATTATGCCTAGACAACTGAGGCCAAGAAAGAGTAACTTGTCCAAAGCCACCTAGGCACATAATAATAGTAGTAGTAGTAGTAGTAGTAGTAGTAGTAGTAGTAGAAGATGATTTTGTACCCCACCCATCTGCCTGGGTTGCCCCAGCCACTCAGAGTGGCTTCCAACAGACTATACCAAAACACATCAGAACATCACACATTTAAATCTTCCCATAGTAAATGTTACTATGAAGGCCACAGTAATATTTCTATATATGTGAATCCTGCAAAGATGCTGATGAAAAGTTCCTTTGTTAATCTATCCTTACTTCTTCACAGTGAGGATCAAAAGCAGTAAACCCTGCCTCTACAAAGATACTGCTGTACTGCAAAACAACAAATTAAAATTCAATTAAAAACAAGGAGATTGCAAAGTGCAATGAATTCAAAACATTTTCACAATACCATGTTTAATTGACTTTTAGCCATTCATTTAACCTAGAACATAAGCAAGTAATTCAAGCCAAGTACTTATGGCACTAAAATTGAACATGCCATTACTATAGCTTCTGTTCATGATTTTGTTACTCTTGAAACATTAAACAAAGTTTTTAATCTTCGTCAGTTTGGTTCCTAATAACCCTATAAAGTAGATACCACAGTGCCTATTTTCTCTAATTTAGTTGGTCTGGTGTTCCAAACATGCCCTTAGAAATACTAAATATAGTACCAATTTGCCTGAAGATTTAATGAGTTTCCCTTTACTTTTGCTACACAAATTTTTAAATTTTTAAAGATTCAAGAAAAGGTAACTTCAATAAAGTTTCATAAAATTTCACAAATGATAGAGATTGAGTTTCAGGTGTTTACAAAATCATATGAAGAAAATAATTTGTGGTAAGATATATGAAATTATGTTTCTATGAAGGATGCACTACTGCTTTATTTTAAACTTCACAAAACAGTAATTAGGCTATTGGGTGAAAAGGCAAGAATGTACTCAGAAAATGGTTTCCCCCCATTTCAGTAGATTTATGAAGCCAGTAGCTTCAGTGACCTTGGGATGAAAGTACTTTAAACATTTTCTGATTTGAGGATAAGGGCAGGATGCATTTAAAGGAAAGGAGCAGACCGTTTTTGCAGACTGCCAACTTAAGAGTTTGTGGGTATATACTTTTTGCCTAATATGGGCACAAGAAGGTTCAAAATAACAGAGTGCAAAAACATAAATGAAACTATGGAAGTTTCGTGAATCTTTCTTTCTTTCTTAGAGTCCACTTGTGGATGAAAATATTTATGGAGCCTCGAATTCTGGTTCATCTTTTGCAGATTTTAATTTCCCTGATATACAGCACAATTTTATAGTGCCTACTCAAAACTATGTCCCATTGAGTTTAATGGGGTTTACTCCATGGTGTGCAGACTACATCCACAATTCTATATGAACTTACATGGGAGTAAGTCTCATGAACTCTTCTCTACTTCAGAGAAAACAGCATTAATTTATTATTTTATCCCATTTGTTAATTGCTTCCAATGAAACATCTTTAAGTGATT
Source organism: Podarcis filfolensis (assembly GCF_964270895.1). Taxonomy (NCBI): domain Eukaryota; kingdom Metazoa; phylum Chordata; class Lepidosauria; order Squamata; family Lacertidae; genus Podarcis; species Podarcis filfolensis. The sequence continues at coordinate 42,632,616 of NC_139610.1, read as the reverse complement.
TAACAAGGAATACATATATAAAACTACTTTATACACACAAATCAATTAAAATATTTTATTGCTACATCTTTTTAAAGACGTGTATATGACTGAACTGCATTGATGTAATATCCCCAGGGCCCAGTTTCTTACCAATCCTTATTAGCTGCTATAACAAAGAGGTAGGCACCTTAAAGACTTAAAGTTTAACATCAGCACAGAGAATTTGTAGTTTTAATGAATTATGAAATGCTTTGTCAATCCCTTAAGAGTTTACTGAGAAAATGTCTCAACTCAGCAAGAAATATTTAGGTGCACTGAAGGGGAAAATAATCATTTCATTAAAGAATTTAACAGCATAATCCTATGCATGCCTTCTCAGAAGTAAGCCCCTTTGAGTTCAGTGAAGCTTTTCCCGAGTTAACAGCACAGAGGATTGCAGCCCAAGGCTGTATTCTGAGAATACGTCCCAAAGAACTCTATGAGCCTTAGAAGTAAATATGCACACGATTAAGCTGTAAGCTCCTTGTATACCAAATATTTCATACTATATGTGAAAATGACATTGTTTTAAAAAATAGTGCTGGTGATCTATTAATGCCAACCTACCACACTAAACTAGTGTCAGTTAGATAAATTGTTTCTATATAATGGTGAGAGAAGACAATTCCCACCACAGTTTCTGTGAGCATTTTATTCCCCCGCTAGTCAGCGGATAGCCATCTGCAAGCCACCTAAACAAATGTGTTAGAAATATGTTTGGCACCATTTCATGAACTTAAAACTACTGTTACATACCCAGGCTGCAGTAAACAGCTCCACAGTCCACACTCTGCTGTGATCCAACTGCTACCATAAAAACTGTATTTATAAAAATACTAATTCTGTAGAAATGTAACTTGTAAACACAGAGAGCATATCTTGTTTCCCTGAGAGGTCCAATTGGAGGACGCCGCTAAAAACACATTTATGTAGGTATTCTGCAGACTGTACCTGAAAGCAGTTATAGAACCATAAACAATAGCAGAGAGTAAGGCCTGGGAACTAGGAGTGCATGTCAAGTTCTAATGCTAATCTGCAAGGACTCTCATAATTGCTTCTCTGAAAGCCAATTGCTGCCGTACATGATCTGAAGTTTGCATCACAAGAAGGAAATGCACAAAAGAGTGGAGCACACTTACAGCATCCATGCACATCATGGGCGAACACTCCTAAATTTGAAAAACCAATTCCATGCTAATGGAGCACACAGTGATTAATTTAAACTTTCAAGTGTTATGACGGGTTTCAGCACTGAATGACTTAAAAGCAAATTGTGCTGTGCAGAAGAGGCAGCCAACAGGATGTCCTCCAAATGTTGTTGGACTCCAATTCCCATTGGGCACAACCAGCATGGTCCACGTTCAGGGATAATGTGAGAAACATCTGAAGGCTTCTCATTCCTTGCCTAGCTTGAATGGAAGTCACTCTTATTAGTTACGGATTTTTCACTATTTTGTTACCGAGTACTGTAACTAGAAATGTCAGAGACTGGACCTGGGACCTTTTACATGCAAAGCATGTACTCTGTGATTCCTCCTCCCAATCTAATCAACTGCTTTCATATTTTAATAGGAAATTACATGCAGCTGACTGTGCTCTAGCCAAACTCTTTACATTTGCAAAATCTGTTTAATCTGAAATACTGCTGACTTCCAAGGCCAAATAATCTCTTCCTGGCAAACTGAGTCTTCCTTTAGATCTATTTTTGTTTGCACTTCTTCTTGCAAATTGCCATGATTTGCATAGATAGCCAATGCGCAAAAGGCCACACAGACTATATGCCTGCTCTAAAAGGGCTGTCTTTGAGCCTTCAGGCAAACACCTTCAACAATAAATGTATTCTGTTACCATTTTTTGTTGCTTGTAGGCAAGGTCACATTTTTCTAAACCTTTATTTCATGTAGTAACAGCCACTGATGGAATGAATTATTGGCATGCATAAAATATATTGCTTTCAACAAAATCATAAAATTAGTATACAGATCCAGCATGATTTGGTGGCTGAAGTGCTTGACTTAGGAAGCTTACATCTGAACCATTTATCATCTGTGAATTTTCTAGGTGGCCAAGAAAGGAGTGATTGAGGTGTTACAGTTTTTCCAAGTTATATACTGGATAAACTCAAGCAGCTACTTGAATGCAGACATGCTTACAGTGACTCAGATTTGCGAGACCCTACTTTACAGTAGCCCAACATTACAATGAGGCAAGGGATGTTTTTGAAAAAGTGTGCCATTTCACCGATGTCACTCGACTTTATACAATTAAATATCAATACAGATTAGGAAGCAGAAGAAAACAAGCTGAAAACAAGCAGAAGTTGAGAATGTATTTTTGACTCATTCCTGTGATTTCCATTTCGGTAACTGTCCTTGGGAAGTACAGCACAACTGACATGCACAATAGTGGCTAATGGAAGAGCCTTGCTGCAAAAGCTTTCTAGGACACTTGAATCAAAATATCCTAAAAATAACCTTAGACTAGGAGAAAGAGAGATGCACAACCATTTTTGGGAACGATGGAATTGTCAACACTGTAGCGCTACAGGATTAAAATTCCTTTAGGATCTTCCCCACCCTCATCCTGGTTTTATATTCCTTTAGTGCCAATTAAGACATTACGTTTTGCAGTTGCCATCAGAGCCTCGCAGCCAGTATTGTAATTCAACCCAAAATACAACCAAGGATAGCCATATAAAACACAGTGACAATGCACATGTAAAACAAAATTTTAAAAAGCTGAATCCTGGTTGTCTTGCCTGATCTTCACTATTTCCAGATGATCAATGCTAGCAACAAAAAACATACATGGCTAATAGACATCACAACTACAACCAGGACACTTAAAACATTCAAACTGTCATATTAAATTGTAAGGAGTTCTCTAGAATGGCAAGTCCAGTTCATCTCAATTTCAGCTTTGGACTGGTTGGCTGGCTCTAACCAAGCTAGGTGTAGGTGAGGAACTGATTCACTGAAATAGTGAAGTGCAAAAGGAGATGAGGAAATGAGACTCATCATGTTACACATTTACTGGTGTAGGCCACAGAAACTGACATGCCCTAAATCAGCGCTTCCCAAACTTTCTGTCCTACAGACCACTGAGTCTTGGCAGATCACTTAATGAGTTCATGCCTGTTGCAGCAATTCTAATATGATGTGATAGGTGCTGGTTTTTAAATTGTATTTTTATTGCTTCTTTTGTATTTCATATAATCCACCTGAATGAAGCTTGTGGTCTACAGACTATAGTTTGACACTCTGCCGTAAACCATTCTAGATCTTTTGAGCCAGATGGCTCAGAATTAATTTTTTTCTTGATGCAAGACAGAAGCAATGTGCTCCTGTGAATAAATTATTTCACTTGGGATTCCTGCATTCCTGATAAGTCCCAAACTCACTGTGAGACCTCGCTGTATTTCACTCCCAGTATAGCATATCTAAAATAACAACTGAGTGGCCTTCACAGAATTTCTTTGAAGGTAAGTTATAAAAGCACTCTATCAATCTACCTCCGCTCTAGGCATGGTTGATTAGAAGTAAGTCTCACAGAGTCCAATGGGACTTACTTGCAAGAAATTGTGCAAGGACTGCAGCCTAAAACTTCTCCGTGTGTGCTATTAGTAAATCTTCCTTCATGCAATTTCCAAAGGACTCTGGGATGCCCCTCTAAGTCTTCTGCACAAGGATGTAGGAAACAGTAATCAGTAGAGACTCTGCCAACCCCAGCAGCACTGAAATGCAGGTGATATAGCCATCCATACACAATAATAAAAGCCTAAGCAAGCCAATATAGATATATGAAGGAAGAAAAACCGGCATCCTGGATTTCCAAACACACAAACAGCATTTCAAGTGAAATGCACACACCTGTTGCAAATGCAGACCCCGCATCAAGACACCAGGCGTGGACATGGCATGTAAATAAACGCACCAAAGAATAGCAGTAGCAGCATCCCCCACCCCAAAAGATCCAAACTGAGCAATTCTGCCCCTTATTTCTCCCCCTCCCGCCTCGGAGCCCTCTTCGCCCCCTTACCAGCTAGCCCTCCGCTGCCTCCATCTCCTCCGTGCCCCTTTCTTCTCTGCAGGATGAAGTAAGGGTTGGCCCTCTCCGTGATCCACAGGGCGTTTGCCAGCAGCACCTCCTCCGGGTTCACCCACATGCTCCCGGCCAAAGACAAAGGCAGCCTGGACGGGATTCGCTTCAGATTCGTTTTTAAATCATGCGGAGCCCAGGACGATGCTGCGAGCCCCGGTTCGCTTCAAGCGCCCTGCCCAGCCCAGCCCAGGTAGGAGCCCGCAACGCCCCGGCCAGAGGAAGGAACATCGGGGTTAGAAAGGGGAAGAAAAAGCAGCACCATCCCCACCGCGACTCTCCAGCCCCGAATCACCCCTTCTCCAAGCCCAGAACAGCGGCGGCAGCAGCAGCTAGGCGAGAAGACTCGCTCGGTGGCGGACGCGGGGATGAGCCGAGCGGGTGACCTCAGAGAGCATCAGCTGCGACGGCTGGGCCCGCCCAGCAGCCTCGCCGCCTCCTCACTGCATTCAAGCTCCGGGAAGGAGCCGCTTGCGGAACGGCGCCCCCACTCGGAAAAACGCGAGCTTAGCAGCAGCTCTCCTTCCGGCACAAGAGCTCGGGAGGTCCGCTCCGCTGCATGGGCGAAAAATGCAAAAAAATAAATGCAAAAAAACCAAAACCCACCCTCGCAATGTCTGATGCTACCGAGCAAAGGCCAAGCCTATCTATCAGTAGGGGGCGATTGCAGGGAGCGAGGTCCACCGTTCGGCATCTGTGATATGACTACGGGGAAATCACAACAGGTAACCCTGGCGAGAACGCGCCCGCGCGCGTACACACACACCTCCGGATTGGTACTGCCGAGAGCCGCCCAGCGCACCACGGATCTTTGAAGATCACCTACCTAGCTACCCCTCCCCCGCTAGGTTTAAAGCACGCGCACAGCCTAACAAGATCTCAGCGAGCGCGCACATGGGTCTAAGAAGCCTGCCAGGGAGCAACACCGATCTATCCGAGATCACTGCAAAATCGTCCGCATTACGGTCTGACAAGTGGTCGCTTATGGCAGCTAAGGAGATGGGCATCCGCAGGGCGATCAGCTGCCAGTAACTGCCACCGCTCGGAGCAGGAAGCACAGAGCGAATAAATCTAACCACCCCGGCATCGCTCGGTGGCTACAGATGGCTTGCTCGTACTGTCCATTTCTGCTCAATGAAAAGGGGAACGGGAGGGGGGCCTGGAACGTCACCAGCTCCCGTTCCGCTGAACGCTTTCTATGCGCAAGCGCGCGACCTTACGACTAGCGCACCGCCAGGTTCCGAAAAAGGCGTGGCCAGCGCCAGCAGCACAACCTGCGCAACGTTGTTTGGTTTCCTCCTTCCTGCACTTCCAGGAGCCAGTCCCACGTCCTGTCTGCCCTTGCTCCTGTCCTGCGCGGGTCTCGGCAGAGGCTCCACCGTCCCTGCTCCACCCGGGTTAGAACCGGCGCAGAAATCCCCTGCAGAGCTCTGGCAACGAGTTGATCTTCAGGGAGGGTGTGAGAGAAGAGCCATTCTTATCTCACCTGATCTCCCAAGTCAGAATTCCTAAGCAAAACTTCAAAGAGGCGAGGCTCCAGCAAATGTTGACGAACTAAATAGGACATGGAAGTAGCCAGGATTTATTGGGGGGGGGGTGGCTTCGGGCTGCAGAACCTCAGTTAAATTTTTTTATTGATTTTCTTGTGAAAATAGGAGCAGCAAATTCCAATTCTTTCTGTTTGAATTTAATTGAAAGAGTCAAATTTTCCCCAATGAAGGGATTACATTAGCATAGCTAGAAAGATAAAATTATCAGCCATGATTACTGCTGTTGTGTTAGCCATCATTTTATCTCCCAGAAATGGCGCAAACCTACACACACACAATTACCTCCTATTCCTTCATGTAATTTTATGGAATGTTTGCCTCACTACGCATTTTCCTCCTCTATATCTGTCAATTTAGAACACCACATACCGGTATATTTGACAAAATAGTCTCAGGTCCTCAAAAGCTTGTTCCATAAAAGATGTCATAAGATTTGCTTTTCAAGAACCAATGCCCCTTTTAGTATACTGTGGCAGTCTAATTATGGCAGGGGTGGCTAGCCTTCAGTTTAGGGGCTAGAGTGATCGCCCACAAGACAATTATGTCCTCCCCCATTTCAACATCATCATCAACAACAAAATATGCAAATGACCTGCCCATGGTTATCAGATTGGTGTTTGATGAGTGGAAAGGAGGCAGCCCAGCTCATCTACACAGATCAGCAGAAGGGTGGGGGCTTGCCAACTGTTTGAACTAGTCCTTAGCAGCAGTTTGATCTGCAGTAATTAGCAGGTGGTAATGTTATACTAGAGGGTGGCGCTGTGGCCTACACCACTGAGCCTAGGGCTTGCCGATCGGAAGGTTGGTGGTTCGAATCCCCGCGACGGGGTGAGCTCCCATTGCTCGGTCCCTGCTGCTGCCAACCTAGCAGTTCAAAAGCATGTCAAAGTGCAAGTAGATAAATAGGTACCACTCTGGCGGGAAGGTAAACGGCGTTTCCGTGTGCTGCTCTGGTTCGCCAGAAGTGGCTTCGTCCTGCTGGCCACATGACCCGGAAGCTGTATGCCAGCTCCTTTGGCCAATAAAGCGAGATGAGCACCGCAACCCCAGAGTCGGCCACGACTGGACCTAATGGTCAGGGGTCCCTTTACCTAATGTTATACCTCACTGCTTCCCCTGCCAATTCCTGCCTATCAACCTGTTACAACTGCGGTAGCCGTGTGGGAAAGCTAAAGAAACAGCTCAACACAGCCATACAGTTACCCTAGGACTCCAGCAGCAACAAAAGTGTCCACTCCACTTGTCATCCACAACTCTCCTCATCTTTCCAGGTCCATCATCAGGAACTTAACAGCTCATCCTGGAAGATGCAGGTCTGTTATTTCTACCTGGAAGTTTCCCCACAATGGATGAGTGAAGGGGGTGGTCTGAGGAGAAGTGTGGGTTGCGCCACCTGGCTTGGAGAGAGTCTGGAGTGCTAGACAGGGAGGCCTGCAATAAGCCCCCAGGGCAGAGGTTATCCATACTGGCTATACTTAGCAATGTATCTGGAAATAGTCCCCACTGAGGGTTTGTTGTGCATTACTCCCAATCAACTATAATTGCGCAACCTGAATTCACCAGCATGTGACTGATTCCCACCTAAAAATAGGGAAAGTCTGGAAGTGCCTATGGTGTGCCTAGTAATGGCGGAGCTTGGTTGTGTGAGTGCTTAAGGATAATCAGCTTCTTTATGGCTCCGATTTGCTCCTGTGCCTAATCTGCAGGTAGTAGGAGGGAATTATGTGTTTCTTCTATGCCAGGAAAAGTTTCCCCTGCTGGTTTCTTCTCATCAAGCTGCCGTGAAAAGATTAAGAGCAGGTCACATTTCTCTGGTCCATTGGCAACCCAGAACACAAGCCCCCTCTGGAATATTTGTATAATGATTCTGTTGTTAGCAACTGCACTTTCCCTCGAATCCTACCCTCTGCCAACCTCCCGTTGTGTTATGAGCTATGATTTTCCTTCAGTAGGAGAGTAGGGGAGGGGGGAAAGGCCAATCATGTTTAAGCTGCTTTGGTAGCCCAAAGGATTGTCCTGCAATATAGGAAGTCCCCTGAGTGGGCCTTTGGTTCAACAATATGCTGAGCCTTTGAGATAAGGAAAATATCACTTCTAATTGGCAGGGTATGTCTTGACACCTGCAAATTTATATGCTATGCTTGATTGTTGTTTTTTTAATCCCTGTTGCTTGGATTCCTCTGTGGAAGCCTTATGATTTTCCTTTTACCCCTCTACTATACTGAATTCTCTTTTCTTTTTTCCCTGTATTTTACCATTTTCTATAATTAGATCATCCCTGTTTGGGTTTTCTTAAAAATGTTTCTGATAAAAAAACAGTGTAAATCTTACTAAAGGCCACATTCACACATTTAAAGCACTTTGATACCACTTTAAATAGTCATGGCTTCTCCCAAAGAGTTCCTGGAGCTGTTTTGTTAAGGGCCCTGAGAGTTATTATGAGATCCCTGACAGCTGCAATTCCCAGCATGGTATCATAGTCAATCCTTTTGCACAGGGAACCCTGGGAGCTGAAGCTTTGGGAGGAGAATGGGGGTGGTCTAAGAATTCTCACCACCCTTAATAAATTACAGTTCCCAGAATTTTCTCCTTTTGGGGAGAAAAGTGCTATCACAGTACTTTAAATGTGTGGTGTGAATGTGACCGAAGCAATTGGGAACAATGCTACCCATTATTCCATTCCTACAGCTGTGTCCTTGATTTTCCTTCTTTGAGAAAAATTACAGTGCGACACCCAGCACAGCACCACAACAGACACATCCCACCTACTCCAGAAGTTGAAGCTGCAACTACACAGGCAGATAGACGGGACCTCTAGTAATAACCTTTAGGCCTTTAAATAAGCTGTTGACATCTGTTTTCCCAGCATGAAGAAGCTGACAAACATTGGGATTAATAGTGTTTGCTGATGTCTCTCTGCTAGGTATAAGAAACCACAACTAGCACAAGACCCTTCTTGAGAGAGAAGTACTTTGTTACTCAGCTAAGGCTGCTTCCCTTAAAAGTTCAACCCTGGAATGAAGAAGGCTATGAAGTAGTTCCAAAGTAGTTAACATAAAAAGATACAAAACCAAGGTAGTTTTCACATCCTCAAAGAAATGAGGAAGGATGTTGGAGGCAACAAACCAACAGCTTTTGCTTCCTCATCAAGTTGACTGTTGACCAGAATGGAAAGGCAAATAACATAGCAAAACCAGACTGTTAACTTTGTAGACATAGTTATCAGTGGTATTTACAACGTGAGGGTATCTGTTTGTGGAGAAATATCACATCTAAGGAAATATCAAACTGCATATCTGTGAGTTATCAAGTAGTGAGTATGTTAGCATGGTCTCTCTGAACTCTAGTTGTTGATCAGGTCTGTTTCCAAATTTATCCTGATAAATTTAGCATTTTAAAACATACTGATTGCACTCTCTTGACTACATTTGCAAAATCTTTTGGACTTGTTTTCTTTGGATCTGCAGTGGCTAATCTCTCAGATAGTGAAAAAACACATGTTTAAACCAGAAACTGACCTGCCATTCGAATGTTAACAATGCAAAACTGCATCTGTGTCTTCAAGTCAAGATATCTACCGTCATGGTATTTTATGCTACCTGCAGAAGCCATTCTATAAGTGAGACATAGGGCATGAGTCTGTACATGGGCGTAGCCAGGATTTTTGTTAGGGAGGGCAAGCCTTTTGTTGGGGGGGGGGGAAGAACCTTAGTTTGCTATATATTTTTATTGATGGGAGGGCAGCTGTCCCTCCCTGCCAGGGCTGTCTTATCTATAGGTGCTAGGGGTGCAGGGCATCCTGGCACTGGGCTCTCAGGGGCACCAGGCCAAGAGTCCGGGGCCCGAGAGTTGGGTCTGGGGAGGAGCCCGCCCATTGGTTGGAGGGCGGCGGCAGGCTCTTCTGCTGTGGGTGGCTCTGTGCTGCGAGTTGGGGAGTGACCGAGCCAGCGAGACGCTGAGGTGGTCAGCTGGCTCCACCCTCCTGCATGCCTGGGACTGGGCAACCGGGGGGGGGCAAATCTTTGCACCCAGGCACCACATATGCTTAAGACAGCCCTGCTCCCTGCCCCCCTGGCTATGCCCATGAGGCTTTATGCGTTTAGTTTGAAAGTAAATCCTATAGCATTCAATAGAATTTACTGAGAAGTAGTTATGTGAGGGACTCCAGCCTTCCAGCCTGGCCATGTGCAGAAGTTCCACCCAGTTCATTGGGGTTTACTGCAATGTTCTGTGCATAGAATAAAAGCCTTAGGCATTCTCTCTTCCCTACTTAATACATTTTAGTTCATTGTGGCATTATCCCATAAATATATTCCTCAGTGAAGAAAGAAGATTGTATTCCTGAAGCATCACAAAAAGGAAAAAAAAAATGATTTTGATCTAGCGCTCAAAGTTTTTCAAGATGCAGATAAACAACTGGTGGTTAAACCTGCAGCTGTTCGGTATTCATATTCAAAACGGGGCCCACGATCAATGGTAAATGAAGTCAAGTAATTGGACTTATATTGGGCATCCATGAGGTACTTCTGACTGAGTCCTGCAACTTTCCTCTGTGTCAGGGACAGTAAATAATAGACAGGGGTGGGCTTGAGGAGCCTTTGCAAATTGCAGTCTGGATTCAGGTTCTGCATCAGCACAGCATTCCTGACGTACTGAGTGAAAATGGGGATAAAATGCATTGAAATCTTTCAAGTCCAGTTTCAGAAGGATGGATGCAATGAGTATTTTCCTCCTCCAAAACCTTGACTCTAAATGTAAATAATTGTATGCACTTACACTGGTACCTCTGGTTACGAACGCTTCTGGTTACGAATGCTTCGGGTTATGAACTTCACTAACCTGGAAGTAGCTGCTCCTGGTTGCGAACTATGCCCCAGGATGCGAACGGAAATCGCGCGCCAGGAGACCCCATTAGCGAAAGGATAAGAACGGTTTCAGCTTAAGAACTGACCTCTGAAACAAATTAAGTTTGTAACCAGAGGTACCACTGTAATTGGTTTATTACATTTATATGCCAACTTTCTTCTGTCATGGGACCATCCTATCTAGGCTCTGACTGGACCCAGAACTTCTTGGCTTCAGCAAGGTGGTGCCTTTAGACCACACCCTGGGATGTGTGCTCTGTTGGCTAAAAAAATTGTGCTTCTCCCAGCCCACTGAGTCTGGGGGAAAAGCTAACCTGAGCTGCAACTAAGTGTGATGATGGATGGCATCAGGACCTGGTATATTGGGACATTTGCCAGGGCCTATGTGTCCTGGCAGGGCCTACTGGGATTTTGCCTTGGCATTCTGCCCCACTGCCTGCAAGCAGCTGTTGAGGCAGCAGCCACCAGTCTCCTCCTCTGGCTAACAAAGGAGCTTACCTGGCGGCAGCACTGTAAGGAGCAGACACTTGGCTCCAGTCAGCACCTGGTGGCCACCTTATCTTATCTTCCACAGTGCTGTAAGATGCAGCAAGTGTCACATGGCTCCTGGCCCATTGCAATGCTGTTGTCCACAGGTAAGCCTGTGTGCTTGCAGCCAGTCATGTAAGCCAGCGGATGCAGCAGGGAGACAACGGATGGGGGTGGGAGGTTGTCAACTGCCAGAAACCTGCCCTAGGCCTCCCAAACCTGGACCCAATACAGTGGTACCTCGGGTTACAGATGCTTCAGGTTACAGACTCCGCTACCCAGAAATAGTACCTCGGGTTAAGAACTTTGCTTCAGGATGAGAACGGAAATTGTGTGGCGGCGGCAGCAGCGGGAGGCCCCATTAGCTAAAGTAGTGCTTCAGGTTAAGAACAGTTTCAGGTTAAGAATGGACCTCCAGAACAAATTAAGTTCTTAACCTGAGGTACCACTGTATATGTTAACTTTAGCCCTCCTTGTTTTTTAAAGATACATTTATTTAGTTTCTGGAATGGTGAAAGGGGGCAGGGAGGGGAGAAAAGAAACGGCAGCATTTTCTAGAAGATAACCTTCTGAATTCTAAGCGGCAGGGGAGACGGGAAAGGGTGCAGATGTTCAGGAGAGGCCCCCTTGCACAGTCTGAGGCATTTTTCTCCTCATGTTTCAGGATTCAGGTGCAGGCATTGTTGCAAATTAAGCCTGGGGTGGATAAGGAAAGAACAGGCAGAGAAGGTAGAATTGTTCTTGTGAATAGTTGCTGTAAGGAAAGCAAGGGGAAAACAAGAAACCAATTTTGTTTAAAAAATTTTATGGTAATGTCATACAGTGATATGGAAAGGAAAGTACTCATACACATGCGTATAAGAAAATAAGGTGAAAAAGAAGTAAATCATTTAATACAACAAGGAGCATATAAATTCACAGTAAAAGGAGGGAAATCCACATTTTCAAGACTCAGTTGTTAGTACAGTTTTTCTAGTGGTTTATACAGTTCTGAACTTGTCAAGAGAGAAAAGCGTCCTAAAACATATTTCCATAATGAAGCATGAGTCAGTGGTAAGCTCCATCCATGTTCCTTTTGGGCCAGATGGGCTATAAAAAATATCCATTTACATATAACGTGTTTTTATTTGTTGGGTCTTTTTTCTTTGTCTTATTTGTTGGGTTAGTTTCTCCATTAAGGTGACTGTCCAGATTTGCTTAGTCCTTTCTTCCATCAAATTAGTCAAGTTGTTTTCAATGTTTTGCTGCCGCCTTGGGCAGAGCCACATCATACATACAAAGCCTATCCAATTGGCATTTAAAACACACAAGTTCCCCCCAAAGAATCCTGGGAACTGTAGTTCCCCTTCATAGAGCTTCAGTTCACAGCACCCTTAACAAACTACAGCACAAACATATTGGGGCAAGGGATGTAGCTCGGTGCTTGCATGCCAGAAGTCCCAGATTCCATATTGGATGTCTGCAGGTAAGGCTGGGAGGACTGCTGCCTGAAACCCTGAAGAGCTGTTGCTGGTCTGTATCAACCACATTGAGCCAGATGGACCAGTGGTCAGACTCAGGTATCAGACGGCTTAAGGATCAAAGCTTCTCACAAGGAATCCAGGGATTTGTAGGTAGGCAAGGTAATACAGCTCCCTGTCGCCTTCTCACATAATAACAGTTCCCACAGGTCATTTCAGGAGTGGGATTAATAGTTAATCTGATTTAAGGCTGTGGTGTGGATCTGACTACAGACATTTCTGTGATGTATTCTGGCATGTAGTCAGTGTTATTACTTCAGGCAAAAGGGAATGGTTTGTCCTCTCTTTGGAAACAAACAGGTTGCATGCTTTGCTGTGTTGGTGTTTTGCAATTTACATACACAATTTCGGGTCATGTGGTTTCCCCAGATGTGTTAAGAAGCTAGAACCATCATTAGTAACCAGCTTGCGCCTCTGGCTCACCTGACGTCTTCCTTGCTATTTTTAGGGGATGACTCAGTCGCTCTGTATTACAGCCACTGAGAATCTCTGCAGACTAATAGCAAAAGCTTTATGCCAAGTGCTGCTGAAGCCCAGCAGAATACTGGAGCACGCAGATAAAACCAATTGGCACTGTTGCTAGGAAGACACAGAGGCTTTGTTTGCCTTTCTTTTCCCAGAGAAAGAGCTCAAATAGGCAAAGGGAATATCAAACAGGAATAAAACCCTTATGATGAAGAGAATAAAGGCAGAGCCAGTGGCATTTCACTAGGGGCTTCTTAATACCGACATGACTGTTGTGCAAACAGACATGTATTTGAATGTCATTTTGCTTTCAGACAGGAAAAAAGTTTAACATTCCAGGTCTTTTATTTGTTTTAAATTAGCTTTATTACACGCACCAGTTGGCAAATAGTGCTGCCTTGCCCAACTTCTTCCACTGTCTTGTGGCACGTTCATTCCTGCTCTTTCTGTATGAGGCTCTGATTTCTCTGTCCTTTCACCTTTCTCTCTAATGTGGCTTGCCTAGAGCCAGTTCTTATGGAGCAGTGACTTCCCACACCAGTTCTGCCTCCTCTCCTGTGATCTCTTGTGTTCAGACATTTCACACTTAGTGGTGCCATGTGCTCCCAAGGGCCACCTGGTGCCCACTAAGTCCAGGCAGGGCCTTTAGCGTGGTGGCACCTGGACCTTTGGAATGCACTTCCAATGAAACCAGTCAGGCACCTGCAGCATTTGTTTTTAGCTGCCTGCTTAAAATTTCTCTGTTCATCTGGATTATTTACTGAAGGGTGATCTAGGAATTGTTGTAGAAAATGGGTTTCAAGTTCTGATTTCTTGTAAAGAGTTACCTTCCCGCCACACATTTGCTGGGCTGGTGGTATGAAAGAGAACAAGAAATGTAGCAGTCATGGTTTCACGGTCATGGTATGAGAACAGATTAACACAATGCAGCGTGCTGGCTAGATTATCAGTGAGGTCCAGGGCAGGGCCATCTACTTATAGGGGAGATGGGAAGAAAGAGGTAGAGACCAATAAATGCTAATAAGCCAAAACATGGTTGAAGGGGCATTGCATTTGTGCTAGGCCTGAACTAAAAATCACTGCCCACAGCGGAGATGACTGGCAGAATCCGAGATCAAGGTGAAGAGTTGGTGGAAGAAGATTGGAAAAAATTTAAAGTTTATCTACAGAAACATTGTAAAATCCAGGAATGTTAGAAGGATGTTGGAATGAAGTAATGTGGTTTTAGCAGAAATGATATAAAAGATTAGGTAAAAATTGATTTTTTAACTGCTGAAAGACAAGAGTGTAAAATTATAACATTAAGATAAACTATTAGGATAAAAACCAAGCTGGAAAGGATTTGCTGAAATATTTAATTGAACTAGAATACAAAAAAGGGAGGTGTGAGGAGGTCAGGGAAATAAGTAAATGAAAGACAAGACATGGAAAGATGGAAATGTTTTTAATTGTTCCTATTTTTCTGTATTTTGTATTCTCTGTTTCTTTTTTTTCTTTCTCTTTTTCCCTTTTTTTCTTCACATTTTTGTAACTTTTTTGAAACTTTAATAAATATTATTAAAAAAAAAAAATCACTGCCCACAATCCGGCACCTTGTTTGGGGGTGGCCAATCCAGTGCCTGGTTTCGGGAACTGTGATCCCACTCTGAAATACTTTTGGGGGGCTGGCATGAGGAAGATTGCTTACCCAAAAGAATCCATATTACCATAATTACTGGAGAAACACTGCAAACATAACTCCGCTTAGCAAGGAAGCTGTATGTTTTGCTTATACTGGAGGCAGACCTGCGACTGGCCATTGCTGCTTTGCCCCAGAATCCAAGCTGTAACCTGATACCTGCAGCTCCTAACTGCAAAGACTAATTGAATCAGTCCACAATCTCCCTGGTGACATGTAAAACACTACCCTGAATGTTGCTATCTTCAGGTGGGATTCAATCACATACCTGCAAATTCAGGTTGTGCAATTAAAGTTGATTTGGAGCTCTTGCTCAACACCCCACTCACTCCACAGACTTTTTTTTTATTTGCTGTAAGGAAAGTGACAGAAAAATTCACCGGAAAAGTGGGATAACAATTGGTTGATGCAATGTCTTCTTACACCCCCACAGACAAATCAGAATGATTCAAAGGGAAAAGGCCTGCCACTGCCGTATTAAGCCCACACCCCTCCCAGCAGGACAAAGCAATCTGTGCCTTCAGTACACCCATAGGCCTTTCATGACCCCTGCTCCTGGACAAACCACAGAGAAAGGTGTGCCGCCCTGGTGCATATACCAGCTAAGACTGGTGTAGAGGGGCTTCTTCTAAGACCTCCTGGACAGTAGTGTTGCTAGGGGGGCAGAGTACCCTGGGTGGCACTTACCTTGGGGTAGCCTGCCAGAGCCCAAGGTAATGTACTGAGAGGGACATAGTTCCGGCAGCGCCCCCTGCCCCAGCTCGCCGCGCCCCCAGCCTCCCCAGCCGCTTGCTCTGCCACTGCTCCTGGAGAGATTTGGAATGTGACAGGGAAACGCATTGAGAACTGTGAGATAAAGGAAAGATTAACGAGGAAGCATGTAAACGCCCTGCAAGCAAATCAGGATGAATGCTCATTGTCATATAAACCGCCCTGTAAGCAAATGAGAAAAGATGCTCCATCATGACCGGGCATAGCCTAAAAACGAAATAAGCTTTGCCCAAGCACATCATGATGAATGCTCAATGAACAGGTCCTTTGAAGGGGATGTAGAGCGACCAGTGGCAAGGGCAGCAGTTCCCATTCCATTCCAAGCATGCCCAGAAGCCGCTATTTTGCCACCAGGAATACAATGAGATGATAAAGATGGGATAAACTTCAGAGAGGGATTTGGTTTGATTCACAATTAATGGATCTTTTCTCAGCAATGCAAGCGCCAGAGCTCAGTGGTAGAGCATCTTTTTTGCATACAGTAGGTCCCGGGTTCGTTCCATGACATCTCTAGGTAGGGCTGTGAAAGACCCTTGCCCCAAATCCTGGAGAGTGACTGCTGAGTACAGTGGTACCTCGGGTTACATACGCTTCAGGTTACAGACACTTCAGGTTACAGACTCCGCTAACCCAGAAATAGTGCTTCAGGTTAAGAACTTTGCTTCAGGATGAGAACAGAAATCGTGCTCCGGCGGCGCGGTGGCAGCGGGAGGCCCCATTAGCTAAAGTGGTGCTTCAGGTTAAGAACAGTTTCAGGTTAAGAACGGACCTCCAGAACGAATTAAATTCTTAACCCGAGGTACCACTGTAATTGAAAGACAGTACTGAACGCGGGTGGCGCTGTGGGTTAAACCATAGAGCCTAGGACTTGCCAATCAGAAGGTCAGCGGTTCGAATCCCCGCAATGGGGTGAGCTCCCGTTGCTCGGTCCCTGCTCCTGCCAACCTCGCAGTTCGAAAGCACGTCAAAGTGCAAGTAGATCAATAGGTACCGCTCTGGTGGGAAGGTAAACGGTGTTTCCGTGTGCTGCTCTGGTTCGCCAGAAGCGGCTTAGTCATGCTGGCCACATGACCCGGAAGCTGCACGCCGGCTCCCTTGGCCAATAAAGCGAGATGAGCGCCACAACCCCAGAGTCGGTTACGACTGGACCTAATGGTCAGGGGTCCCTTTACCTTTACTGAACTTGAGAAGCACCTCTAAACATAGAGACACTTAACTGAGAGTAAACATGCACAGTATTATGATGCATGAGGAGCAATTGTTTATACAGCACCTATGATAAAGTTAATAATAATAATTAATAGTAGCCTGCCCATCTGACTGAGTTGCCCCAGCCACTGTTTTGAGATGCAAAGAATAAAACAGATTTGATAAATGATTTGCATCAGCCACTAGATGGCACTAGCAAACCTGAATAAACTCAAGTGATACAATGCCGAATTGTGACTTCTTGTGAGATAAGTAACAGCAACTTGTTCCAGGTCATCCAGTGGGCTTCTGGGCCAGGTGGAGATTTGAATTAGGGTCTCCCTGAGCTAACACTACACCATACTTGGTTTGTACAGCCAATTGACCTTGGGCACAGTGCAACATAGGCCCAAGTGAAAAGTGGCTGGTCACTAACCTTGGTAATAAGACTCATTAGCTGCTAACCATAGGTGTATTTTTCAGGCAATGTCTTACTCATGATGCTGATCAACTATAGTAAAGGTAAAGGTACCCCTGACCATAGTGGACAGCAAATAAAGAGACCTGGTCTGAACCTGGATAATACACCCTCATTAGAGAAGATGTAATTTGTGTGGCTGGTTAGGTATACACTAAGTATTCAACTAAGTTTTACTTGGAGTAGTTGCATTTAAATTAATGAACCTAATTTAGTCATGCCCATTAACGTCAATGGGTCTACTCTGAGTAAATCTTAGTTGAATAGCACTCTGTGCTTCAACGGAGCAAATTTATTCTGCACTTGAGGCAAGCTCCTTCTACAAAACTAGCATCTAATCCTGGCTTTAATCAGCTAATTAATTGAGTCTGTTTAGGTGGAAAGGGAAATGTTTAGGATATTGCCTGAATAATTTAAACTGGATGCTTTGTAACTCAGAATGATGATGGTGGGGATAGATTGGAAAGGCAATAGAATTTGGTTTACCATACTGTATTTTCTTCTAGTTCTGCGTGTTTCTTGCTCATCTTTCTTAATAATGATGGAAAAGGCTCTCAGTGGAATATAAATCATTGTGTCTCTGTGTTCACTAAAGCAATTTTGAATCTCTACCATAAGCTTTGTTCCCCTGGGCCATACTTCATGCCGCAGTGATCACGCTTGACTGAGATTAACTTCTTTGTCTATATTCCTTGTATCAATTTAAAATCCACATGAATCTGCTTTCCTTTTGAGTGTGGCTTGACTATTTAACATACATTTCAGGAAAATCCTACCATTATCTGAAAGGTATGAATGCCCCCTACTGGTAATTTTAATAATACAGCTGGATTGCAAACTTATACCCTGTCCGTTGAATTCAAATGAATCCCAAATCTCAAGGCAAATTGGGGCATCTTTGAGAGACTTAGGGCTTGACAAAGGTGAAGTGGGCTCTCTACAAATCAGGCCACACAAATCAAAATGCTTTGTGGCATGTTGGCAACCAATACATGAAAAATACTATAGACAAACATCTGCTAAAAGTAAAATAAATGTCTCTAAGTTTATACAATACCAGGAGTGGCTCAAGGGGGGGGGGGGGGAGGAAGAACAAACACTAGAGCCCAGTAGGGGGAGAGAGAATATTCTCTTGGGTCTGACAGGTCAAACTTCTAGTCAGATAGGACAATTTTATCTACAGAGTGAATCCTTTTTTAGTTCTTACCTTCCCAAAATAAACTTTAAGGGTGACTAGCACAAAAGCCTCTGAACAAATTTGATTGCAGTTTGCCAGGGTTATTACTCAGGGGCATACAAATGCATGCATACAAATATCAGACTAATTTTAGGCAAATTGCTAGGGGAGATTAAGTGATTCCTTTTATTTCCCTGTGTGGGAAAACAACTGCTGCCATCTTTCTGAAATTTGGCAGGATTCATCCTCTCAGAAGAGGTAAACTTCCCTGCAAATTTCATCAAATTCCACACCCAAATAATACGAAATATATTGTCAGGAGCGAGCTGGCAGTAATTCACTGTTCAAATAGGAGTTAACTTTATTAGCAAGATGATTATCTGCACAGACGTGGTGGAGTGTCATGCCTGATGAGCCCAGCAGCTCATCCCTGGTAGATCTTGCCTCATGAATTAGTTGCAGAGACCAACAGTCCTTGCCTTCCCACAGCTGTCTAAAGTCCCCTCATTTCCAGGGCTTTCCTCAAGCAATTGTAGACTGCACCTGCATGAAGCCACCCTCTCTTCTGCTCTTTTCATGCCTCTTCTGGTTCTGGGAAGCTGGGAGGGGGAATCTTGTTGCAGCAGGAGGGGGAGAAACCTGTGACTCTCCACCAGCCTGACTCCTCTCTGCTTCTTGGCCTGTCTCCTCCCACCCTCTGATGCTGGGGTAGATACCTGCTCTTTACTGATGATAGCCTGCATAGCATTAAAGGGGCCAATTTAAACTTGAAACCTGCATGAATGTTGCGTAGATAAGTATTTCTGTTGACCAAAGGATAATATATTTTAGGGAAATGAAGTATTTAAATTTTATGGAATTCAAATTGCAATACAATAAAGTACAATATAAGAAATAAAAGGAACAATAAAAGCACAATTAAGAATCAATATTAATATGTAATGCAGGCGCACTGTGGACCACTTGAATGAAGTTCATGGACCACTGATGGTCTGTGGACCACAGTTTGGGAACGCAAAATCTAGATGCAGCATTGTGAAAAAGAGTGTAACTTTTAGATGTTCATTCAGAGACAAAGTCCAGGAGAAATTCCTAATCAGGCACCACAGTGTTTTGTGTATTTGACTTGCTTGGCTGCTTTTGCATTTAGAACCATCTGGTTTCATGCATTTTTAACTAGAATGGTGTTTGCTTCACCATATTCCACCAGGCCTTGGTGCTAGGCTGTTTTCATCTATTGAACTGTTGGAGGGCATATCAGTTGCTTACAAAAACAACCTGTGTGCTAGGTTCCGTTTCATTTGCTATTGTTGGTTTAGGATTAAAAAACCTAACTGAGCAAAGTGCACCAGACTATGCTTACGTTAAAGTCTATGCATGTTTACAGAGAGACTGTTCAAGTGTGTTTTAAGGATGGGGCAGCCAGTTGAAAAAAAAATTCAATGCTGCTTCCGTTCCCTGGATAGTTGCTAGATGAGGACATTTCAACAGATGAAGCTTGCAATGCAAACTACACCTGCTGAAAATCCCTATTCTACGCACCTATTAAAGGTATAGGAGAAGCCCTGCCTTCTTTTTTCACCTGGCCAACCCTTTTGCTTAGGGTTGCAGCTGTTCAAATGTCTCTGTATACACGGCTCTCCATATGGAAAGTGCAGACATGAAGAGCAAAACTCTGCTTACATATTGTTAAGTTGTGGGTAGACATAGCAGACGACACAGCGATTCTTCCAAGCAGTTCTTTATTTGTAAGCTGGAACAGGACTAACTGAGGAGCTATCCAATCACTGAACGTCACTTTCGATCCTTCATTTGCATAACTATCTACAGTATCCCCCTGCTGGCCCAGGGTGAAAACTTCAGTACATAACACATATCATTTTACACAATTGCAATAAGCTATATTGTTCCCGGATTCCTAGCCAATGGGGGGCTCTCACTCTTGGTTTCTCAAACCCAGATAGCAGTGCCAATGTGCTTTCACCATCTGAACAGTTTTAAAAATACAGCTAGCATGAATCAGTGAGTGGGAGAACTTCTTTAAGTCCTGAACCAGAATCTCTCTCCGCAGTCAGCAGCAGGTATTTTAATAGGTTAGTGTCAGGCTCTTTACATCAAAATGAGACACTCATATTGACATGTACAGAGCTGAGCTTCAATAAAATTAAAGTAAGGATTGTATCATTTCCCCACATTGAGTCTTTATCCCCAAACTGCCAGAGCTTTCCGGTAGAAGCCAAGCAGAGTTGGTTTAATTCTCAAAAAGCTGTTCCTTCATTCTGGACTTGGCAGTTCCTCCTTTGTATTTATTTATAGATAGTAATGCCATTCTTTCTCGCCCCCTCCCAATGCTGCCCCCCCCAGCTTCAAAATGTACTCTTCAGATATTTGACACCATTCCCTCCCTTAAGATCTATAATATCAATGACAGCTGTGTTGTGTGTGTAGATCACATAGCAACTTGGTCCAGCTGCCTGCCAGAAACGCTGGCGCTGGCTTCTCCCATGACCGTATTTTAAATGTATGTGAAGAACAAAAGGCAATGAGGAGAGAGGAAAGGGAAGCTGGAGGAACAACTGCAAGAACAGGGCATGGCTTATAATACTCAAGTGACTTATTTCTTTTGAAAAAGCCAGACAACTCTAGGGCTTATTTCTGTGGCGACTTGCTTCCATTCTTGGAACCAAAATGCTAAGGAGGGGAAGCCTCTTGTATCACCAAGTGGCTGACATGTTTTTAGGGCTATTGGGAGACATCCCAGCATCACTGGCAGAAACATCTGGAAATGTGTGCGTTTCCTGTTTCTGATTCAGTGTGCTTCCCAGTCACATAAAGAATAACTGTAGCGGAATTGCCTTTAACATCAGGCTGTGGCTGGTCACAAGACTTAGCTTGGTCCTGACTCTGACTAGGAGTAAGGAACCTTTTTCCTATTGAGGCCCCCATTAACTCCAGGAGACCAAGTTTGTTCTACGTAGTCTACCCAGTTTTCTACCTTTGACATGACGCAGAAGAGGATGTCATCCGCAGATGTTGTGGGCCCACCCTGGAGATCAAGAGTGAGCCCACAACATCTAGAGCACGGCCTGTTCCCACCACTGTTCTAAGGAAAGGCAAACATTCATCTTGTGGCATTTTCACTTTTTGCAGACTTAAGAACATAACAAGGACCTGCTGGATCAGGCCAATGGCCCTTCTAGTCGCGCGTCCTGTTCTCACAATGGCCAGCCTGTGGGGAAATTTCATGGCACAGAAGTGACTATCCATTTGCATTGTCCCGGGGGGGGGGGGGCGGGATTAAGTTGCTGAGCTCTAATACAATAACAAACGTAGAAAATGTAATTGTTTAATCCCCTTTCCTTGCTACCACATTAATGCCTCTTCTGGCAGATTCATATATACTCTAATTTGAGACAGAGGAACATCAAATGTTCCTGCACATCGGTGAATGAAAGCACCAATGCTTGAAAATTCAACTAAAAGGCTTGCGGCTGAATCATGCCAGGTTGGAACCCATCTTTCCCTGTGAATAATATCTATATTTTCTATGCGGGGGAAAAATAATTTTGTACATGTATTTCTAAAAAAAAGGCTGAAATCTTGCAATATGTGTTAAATAAGAGAGACTGAGGAGTAATAAGCACCAAATGGCACTGCTTGTAGCTATGGAGCCAAAGAATTTCAAGATTCCAGTAATGGGAATGCAGGGTATGCAAGAAATTGTGCTCATTTTGCAATGCTATTTGTATTGTTAAAGATTACAGTGGCATTCATTTAATTTTCTTTCTTTCTATAATGCTACCATGAGGGATATTGACAATGGAACAGATAACTTTGGGGGCTACCTTTCTCCAGGGCATTTCTAAGAGGCAAGCTAGGGTTGCGTTGAAACCCACCCTCCAATTCCTATTTTTTCTTTACCTGTGAAAGAGGCTTCTGTTTTTCTGCCTTACATGAGACACTTGAAAATTTCTTTATGAATTTGATGGGTGTGCAATTTGGATACAGAAGCACTTGTGTGTGATAGGCATGTGTGTGTGTTTTCTTCCTATCAAACATTTCTCCAGTGCTCTCTTCAGCCTTCCCACCTGCTTGTTCTTTCTGATCTGAAAAAGGCCAGAGGGTGAAGTTTACATCATTATGTCTTCCCCTGGATTTTAATTGATTAATTCAATCAATATTTTTTTTAAAACAAACCTGCCCCAATTTCTTAAAAAGCAAAAGTACTTTACCGTTGTATTTAGGTGATATCACCATGGATGTCTCTTACTAATTTATAACCAGAGGGCGATATTTATGTTACAAATTTATTGTAATGTATGATGTTGGTCCTTTGTTTTTTATTTTGCTTTGGTTCTTGTCTGCTGTTTGTAAGTTTTTGGCGGTTTTAAATTTGGAGGTTTAAGTACATTATGTTGGTATGGGAAACTGTCGTGTGATGGGCCAATGGCCGTAATAAAGATCAATACAATAAAAAAGTACTTTACACAGTCCTCCTCTGCTGCACTTAGTTGAAAGCCTAGCTGAGGAGACCAAGGGCTTTTCAGGAAGTGTGGGCAGCTAGGAAGGCTGAAGTGTGCAGACAATCAGAGATGCCATTTTTTAAAATGAAAGAACATTCTACAAACACCTTGGCAACCTTGAGAGTAATTTTAGCACAACAAAAACATTGCAGCCCATGCAATAGACTTTTGCTGAAATTGTCTCACTTCTTTGACAGATACAATTTCTTTTCTCATTGAGAACGGTTATTTAAAATGAAGAAGAAGAAGAGTTTGGATTTGATATCCCGCTTTATCACTACCCTAAGGAGTCTCAAAGCGGCTAACATTCTCCTTTCCTTTCCCTTCCTCCCCCACAACAAACACTCTGTGAGGTGAGTGGGGCTGAGAGACTTCAGAGAAGTGTGACCAGCCCAAGGTCACCCAGCAGCTGCATGTGGAGGAGCGGGGAATCAAACCTGGTTCACCAGATTACGAGTCCACTGCTCTTAACCATTACACCACACAGAAATTTTCAGCACAGCACTGGGGGAAATTGTGACGGCAGCCACCACTCTTTTTTGGCCAGAATGCTCTAGAATTCCACAACTCCCATTACTGTCTGGGATGAAAGTGGCAACAAAACTCGGCTCCTGCTGCACCAGATATGATTGTACCACTCCATCCAAATAGGTAATAGGTAGCAGGAAAAATATGAAAGCTGAGCTGAACGGGCCTCGTTCAGTTCAATTTTTCATTTATTGAGAAATAAACTCCCACCTCATGTGGACACTTTTGAGATTGCATTTGCACCAGCAGCTCCAGTGAGCATTTGTGAGGTGGGTGCCTTCAGATTATTTTGTTTCTCTTCAGAATTCAACCTGAGATCATTTGGAAAAGAAGCCTTTGTGCACTTGCCTAATACGTTTGTTAGGGAAAATGTAGGACACAAATCAGATAGTTTTTTATTAAAAAAGAAAGCTTGCAATAAAATTCCTCCGATTTCACAATCCTTTAACTTTTACAGTTGCAATATTTTACTAATACAGAATAACACAGTCTCACATATTTACACTATAGTCCTCTATATAACAAAAATAGCCATGTTGTACTACTGAATAATGTTTCTCCAATATCAACCTTAACATCTCCATATTTCCTCCCACAGCTGAGTCACTGTCTAAGCTGTAAAGGACAGTGAGGACACAATTAACCAAAGTAATGTTTTTTTAAAAAAATAAAAAAAAAATCAATATTTGTGCCACGATTTCAGGCAAATCCCTTTATATATGATAGTTGTCAGACTCCCACATTTTCCAAATGATATAAAGTGCATTGGAAGGGAGGGTGGGATATATAAGGATGCATAATAAAGTAACAGCAACTTCACTAGCAGTTGAAATACATTTGCAATACTGTACAGAATGTATCGTAAAATGAATCCTTCACAGAACTATTTCAGCGCCGCATAGGCAGACAATTCACAGCTGCCAAAATATGTTAAGATAAAAAAAAAATGCCTATGCAAATGTCATTGGGTAATCTTGATGATTTCTGCCACACACATACCCCTCCTTTATAAGCCGCTTCAAGGTGAGATTTAGAAGGTGATGAATTGTTTCCACTGTCAAAGCAGGGATGTTTTGTTATGTATGTGAACATTATAGTGCTTAATGAACACTGTGAATGTTAATTGAATTGAACATCCAATTGAACTGAGCATCCAATTGGTTATATTACTTATTTTAAAGGAACAAAATTATTTATTGAAATAATAATGAAAAAAGAAATAAACAGCTTGGCAAATGGAGGAAATGGCCTTGTGATAACACAGGGAACCAGCCAATCAGTGCTGTACACAGCCAACTTCTGCTATAAACAGCAGAGTAGCTTGCATGTGTGAACACAACTGCTTTTCACAGCTGGCTGATTGTTCAAACTATTTTTGTCTGACACTTTCTAAATTCAGGGGGGAAATAGCAGGAGAATGAACTGTTTTAAGAGTGTTCTGCTGTAAAACACTGTTTTGGTAACTAGAAATAATTTCAACATAACTGCATAAAAGGAGTATTTTTATTCATTTATCTACCTTTAAAAAATTATTGGCATTTGCTGGTATGGTGTGCATTCTGCTACATGACATGGCAGGAGAGAACTTTGGAGCAATTACTGTAAACCAAATACTTTTAGCGTTATGGATGAACCTTATACCAAATGGACGTCTTGTTTTAGTTTATAAACTACTTTAAATAAAAATAAATATTTTCAGGAAATGGATGGAATGTATATTTTGACAAGTACAAAATCATTTTAAAATGCTCACGAGGTACAAGGAACATCTTGCTATAAAAATAACAGCCCTTCCCACCCCAACCCCTAGTTTACATTCCATTCTATTTATAAAATGGTATATAGCCTCAGGTTGCTTAACATGAAAACAGGAAGAAAAGGTGATACTATGTACATGTTAAAAAACACTTTTGATATTTCACATCTGTAATAACCATATACATATACATTCATGGCAAAGACATGTGTATCATCTGATGCCATTAAAAATAGGCAGTATTTTAAAATTAGCAAATAAGGGGGAGGGGTGATGACAGCATCCTCTTCCTTCTTTTGTCCTTTCTTCTTTGAATTCCTTCTTGCAAGGTAACGTTTTGACCAGAAAGCAAAATATTTTTGAAGACAAATGAGCATAAGATGATGCTATATTACTGTACACTTTCAGCACCTTCAATCCTTTCCCTGTCTCGTTATAGCCAAGCGGGTACATCCTTTCCCCACCCCACATCCCAGCCACTAAAGAATTAACATTTCTACCAGTGACAGATTTCCAGCTGCTGGATCTATGATAGAATTAAAAGTGGGCTTCTGGCGGCTGGAAGTCAGGCAGCAGAGGGCGCTCTTCTACTTTGCTATACAATGCATTAACAAACACCATCTGGTATGCCAAGACCCTTCTAGACTAGAAATTCTCTCACGTTGTTACTGCTGCAGAACTATCAGTTAGTTTATGCAACCGTTTGTCAAAACAAAGAACCTAAGTTGCTTTGTATCAACTGTTCCAATTATTATTATTTAAAAAACAACTTTACTAAAGCTCAGCCTTTCCTCAAATAACCCCTTGCTTTAATGGACTGCCTTCTGCCTACTTATAATAGGCCCACCTGTAGATGCATGCATTCTTGAGAATAAGCCCTGCAGCATGCAGCAGGTCTTTCTTTCCCAGGAGAAATGCATAGGGCTAGAGGGCACACTCATGAAATACAGCCATCAATCATATCTGCTTATGAAGGTATCCATGATGTGCATTACATTTCCTGAACTGCCCGATCCTTTCGTATCTTTTAGGCTGGTTCCTCTTGTTGCCAAGAGAAGCCATCCCACAGCTGATCAAAAATAGGGCTTCTTCTCCAGCTGCCTCAGGATGGTACAGGAATAGCCCAGCCAGGCTGCCGTAGAAGCTGCCTGTTCTCAGGCCACACCATGTGTTTCTTAGTAAAGGCACACTCTAGGTGACTGACCATGGCAGTGACACTGCTGTTAATGTCTGTGAGGTGGTTTCTATTGATGGCAGCGTAGAAATACTGCAGGAAGAAAGTTGAGGGCTTGAATTCTAACTGAACTCCTGGGCAAAACTTCAGGTTGTTCGCTGCCTTTATACTGTGCAATGCAAACACCTCTAGCCATATTCATATAGCAAGGTCTGGGAGGGAATACTGGAAGGTCAAAGTTAAAATGGAACCTATTCTTAACACTGGTGAAGATAATAGAGCTATACATTGGTAGAGAACCACGATCCTGGGCTCGGGGCATTTGATCAAATGGACAAAGATCATATGACTTTGGGGGAGATTTATCACACTCAAATCTTGATGCAGCAACAGCTGAAGGAAAAGATGGCACCTCTCCTCAATCCATGCATAAAAGCTGATTACACTGGCAGCTGAATCTGACCTCAATGCTGGGAGTGGGACAGAAGCTTCCATTGCACCTGAGAACAGCAGGTTGGCTTAGGAGGGGGAAGGGCAGGCCACGTGGAGCAGGCACAACACCTTGCCACATCTCCCTGTTCCTCAGCAGCTGTCTCACTCTGTATAGCAGATCTGGGGAAACTCTGGCCCTCCAGATATTGCTGAATTACAACTCCCATCATCCTTGGTCATTGACAATGCTTGCTAGGACCGATGGGAGTTGTAGTTCTGCCAAAGGTTCCCCATACCTGCCAGACAGCAAAGAGATTCAAAGCAAATCATACTCCCCTGTTCATATGATGGCTGCTGCCTCCTCCTAGGCATTCTGAGGCTAGAGTACGTCTGGAAGGATGAGGCACCCAAGCACCTTTGAGCTTCCTCCCGGCCTTCTATTTTCAGTCCTAATCGGTCCATGGCATAGTTCAGTCACTTACAAGGCTGGAATCTCTCTCTGAAATTTGACATAAATCCATTTTCCAAAAGAAACTTCTTTGGATACAAGGGTCTGAAAAAAACTCTGAAGACATTTAACTGATTTTCCAGGACTATTTTGTTTTGTTTTTGCTATTTCCATATCAGTTTAAAGGTTTCCATCCTCCAGTAAATAAAGGCCTGGTTCCTGTACTATAACAAATTATCCCTGAAGGATCTCTCAAAGAAAGCGTGCAGAACACATCCTTTGCATGCAGAAGTTCCCAGGTTCAATTCCTAGGAAGACCAGGTAGCAGATAACTGAAATCACCTTTGCCTGAGACCCTGGACAGCCACTGCCAGTCAAGAATAGTCTATAATGGGCCAGATAGACAAACAACCAGACCTGCTACAAGGCAGCTTCCTAAAGCAGAAGATGCATGTCAAAAGAACCAATGTTTCCAGAATTATGGTTTGTACTCTTTCTACATTTCTACATTTTTTTGGCAGGGGGAAATGAGATGGATGAATATGTTGTTAATTGGGAGTTGGCCATTAGCCTTTTCCCCCCTGTCACTTCTACATGGGCAACTAGGCAGAATAAACTGAAAGGGTGGTAGTTTTGGTGAGGTGACACAACTCATGCTGTTCTGTCAACCGAGCATTAGTGGATGCAGCAGTAACAGCCTCCAATACTTGAAGTGACATAAAAGTGGTGCTCAAAGCTATCAGATAGCACAGAAATTACAGAAGAGATAGGGAAGGAACAGAGGTAGGAAGATTCACCGTGACGAAGCCAGCTTTTGCCAGTGCAACTCTGGATGCATGGTAAGAGGTTATAAAAGGAGTACAACTTACAGCACAGCTAGATGGATACATACTATTTGCGATCTTGCTATATTCATGCGAGCCACATAGCAATATAGGATCGACAAGGGCTGTATAGAAAACCCACTTTAAAAGGTGGCTCCACTAGATTAGGACTACGCTATGCTTCTTTCTAACTGAATATGATATTCCTGACGTGCCTCAGAAATAATAAATTGAAATTGAAGATGGATCTCCCCCCAAAACTCATGCCCAGCCACACTGGAGCACAGGGAAATGTGAATTCCTGAGCAGAGATGGCAAATGCTTCCATCTTACGGCTCCTACATTTTTAACAGTTGGGATAATTGAGTATGTTTTCACAGGTGCAGCTTTACAAAACCTGGTAGAGCTGCGATGTAAGTTACACCTGCCAAAATTCTCTCTTCTCCATAACTACTGGAGGTACGAAAAGCCTAATTTGAAAGCTTGACTCTCTCAGTCTGAAGTTGGCCTGAAACAGCAATAAACATAGGTCTCAATTTGTCCTCACACATTTATTTTGGCTCAATTTAAATGAGATTATGAAAGAATAAGTAGAAGATGGCAGCTTTTTTTTTTGAAGGTGCCCACCTTCCCACACATAAGCCTTCAACATGTTGAGGCAAGCATGATCTTTCAAAGTGATTTAAAGCTCACTGAAAGCAATGCTCTATATAGGGGAATTACGACAGCTCCATAGTAACACTTAGGGTTGCTTCAGATGGAACACCAAACCAAATGTATGGTGCTACATGAATAAGCCCCTTAGGCGTGATTCCCCTCTCCTCAGGATAGACATTCAGCTCCTACCACCCATTGCAAGGTTCCCCTCAGGAAATGAAGAGGGAGGTAGCTGCTGTAGCCATTTTGCCAGGCCCTACAAAATCTAGCCACTGAGTGGGTGGGAGCATGCGAGCGCAGGACCTGTTCACAAAGTGCCAAACTAGGGGCAGATGGCATTATATCTGAACAATCCTTATAGTACTACTCTAATGCAGGAATTCTAATAGATTCTGTTTCTATTGTATTTTTTTTTAGCACAGGCTACAGTGCTAAGCCTATTTACCTACCACAATTTAAATCACTGTTCATATTGTCAGGAGTAATAGCGTACCCTTTTATGAAAGACAACAAGTTGAAAAGTCCTCCTTAACGCTTAAGTATTTTGATTGAAATATACAATTGCCCTCTGCATCAATAGCAAATCCCCTGAAACTACAGCACAATGCAAGATCTCTTGAGTCCCAGCAGTTTAATGGCAACCCTTTTCAACATATGCAGTTGAAACTGACAGTTAATTCATTTTGGAATGTTTCAGGTTTCTATTACAATTCAAAAATATGACATGGGAACAAGAGCCTCATCATTTGCTTTAACCCACTGGGGATCTACATCCAAGTGAGTTCAGAAGCCAGGGAGCAAGAGTTGACTTCCATACCAGGAACAACAACAGAACACTTTGTGAGAGTATCTTTTCACATATGCCAGTAAAAGTGCCTCAGTGCCTCTGAGCCTCTTTCCCACTGTTTGCGCACACTAGTGAATTGCTTCAATGCAGGTCTGAATGTGCTACTTTTTCATTTGACTAAAGGTTATGCAGGGAATAATCTCAGCCCTCGTGTGCTTTTGCTGTCACCCATGAACACATGTCCTCTACCTGAATTGGAGGACTGGCCCTTCATCTAGCAGAATGAGCACAGAGCTGTACATCTGATGGAGTGTGTGCACATTCTTACCCCTATTGACTGAAAGGGACCTTGGAAGTAGGAAGTGTTTTCACCTATGAACAGAGGAAGCAAGAGTGAACTAGAGTGTTGGTGGTGGTAAAGGTGGTTATGCAAAAAATAGCCTCAGTCCATTTGTAACTTTCCTATTATGGCCAACATCACCTAGCTCCTTCCCCCACACTTCCAGAAATTTCTGTTTTCTTTTCCCCTTACCAAAAACAGTTTCAATGAACTTCAGTGCTCTGATGGCCAGAAGGAAATCTGAGTGAAATACCTCTGAAGAAGAAGGGGAAAAAATGAATCTCATTACATACTAATCATAGGGAAGACCATTAAGGAATGAGAGATTTGTGATGACAGAAAATATAGCAAATAGGCTGCAAGAACAGGCTGACTTTTAATCCCATTATTATCATTTTCATCTTCATCTTCTCTCACTTGGTATCATATGTGCAAGCCATGAAACTCTGCGAACTAATAACATTAAGTAGCAAGTCACCAACTTCAGTAAATCCAGTCACCTATCTCCTGGCTGGGAGACCTGGAAGCACAAATCTCCAAGTCCCACTAGAACCACAATGAAAAGAAGCTTCAGACCAAGACACTGCTCTGAAGCACCATTTCTTTCCAAAGCAATGTTTACCTCATTCACTAACTTGGTGACCCATAAAATTATTCAGATTTCTGGGCTGAACTTTTGAAAAAGCTCGGGGGGGGGGTGTTGAGAGGAAGAAAGACATGTCCATCCAAAACAAGCTATAAATAATCACCTTGGAGTGCTTTCTTCTGCTTAAAAAAACAACAACAACCAGGGACTGAAGAAAGGTAGAAAACACACCAGCTGTCTTTTCAGTTACATCGTTACGAACCACCAAGGAGGTGAATAACTCTTCTGATCACCTTCCAGTGTCAGTGAAATGGACACACCGAGTTAATGATGAAATTGCATCCAAGCAGACACGTCTGTTGCTATTGCTTTTCATGACCATCCTAGAATGGAACGTACTGGAGTTCACAAAACGTTCTGGATGTGTGTATGGTTACGTGTGTGTGTGTGTACATGTGTGAATGAGAATGCATGTGTACACCAGTGGTCCAAATCTGACAGAACTTAATTCTTTTCCTTCCCCTCCCCACTACTGCCCTTTAGTTTAGTGGAAGGGTCTTTTGAGCTGCTTTTTCAGGATTTCACCTCTTCGCAGTCTTGGTCAGTAGAAAGCTCTACATCAGAGAGTCCAACCTCCATTGCCATGATCAACGAAATATCTGAATCGCTACTGACGGCTGGCTCCTGCTCACCTGAAATAAGAAAATAATGTTAAAGCCAAATTCTCACATCCCCCAAGTTCCAACTTAGCTCCTACAATCTGATCTTAAATGAGAGAAGATGCCTTGTATTGAGCCAAGTACTGCCTATTCTAATTGGAAGACGCTCTCACGGTCCAAGGCATTGAGTGGCCTTTCCTCACTGGTCTTTTGAGTGGGAAATATCTGGGATCTTCTACATGCAAAGTGTAGTGTCATACCCCTGAGCTGTGGCCACTTGTTCCTCTTTCGTGTATTCTTAACTGTGTGTGTTTCGGTTCCCTCCAACCCTTCCCCAAGCCAGTGTCCTGGATTGTTCAGTGGATGGATCTTGGGTAAGCAACCACCTCAGCCTCAGCTTTTTGTCTGCAGCATCTCAGGAGCCTTATGAGAACACAACTGGTTGGCAAGGCTTGCTACGTCTCCTGAACTTTAAAACAGTCTTCCGGTTAAGGACAGTTCCTCCCCTGGATTGTTTTGCCTTTCAGTCTACTTCTCTAGAATTCCCCATTCCTCTGTTCTGTTTGTTCTCCATCTTCTGCAATCTCATGCCTGGTTCAAATGCTATGAAGTAACATCAAGGGAAGCACTTCCATGAAAGGAATGTGCAATCTCTAATTTTTCTATATGTATACAAATGCTAGGAAACTGAAACCACTTGTAACTTCCTGGCAAGTGTATATATGGTGAAAAAACTCACAATGATGCACATGCAGGTTTATTTCTTTATTGCAATACTTAATGACCCACATTTCTTTTGTGTAAAAGGACCCTCGAGGAAATCAAAAATCATAACAAAAACAATACCAATAAAACCCATGGGGAAATAAAAGCAAAAACAGAAAAAAGTTGCATTACGAGACTGGCAAACCAATACCAAATTATCACAGAGTAGCCTCTTGATGCATGATTAAGCAATTTTGTTTTTATCTAGTGCCAAAACACAGAGAGAAAGGAAGGCAACTGGATCACCCAAATGTGGAACTCCAAACTCTGGGTGCCACAATCAAGAAGCCATTGTCCCTTATGCCACCAACCATATCTCAGATGTTGATGGAATACAAAGCAGGCTTTCCTGGAAGATCAATGTATGATACGCACTTCCAATGCACAGAGAAATGTCTTCTGTGACCAAATTGTGTTATTGTTAATTTTTTAAGGCTGTCTTGCATCTAAGTCCATGGCTTTTTAGATACATACTTCTTCCTATATTTTGCCTGCAAGACTTCTGAAGCGGAGGAGTAGCAGCTGCTTGAGTCAAGCAACAATGTATAAAATTGTTACCGTACTAAAACAGCTGGATTTATTATTGGCTTTTCAACTGTAACATATAAGAATGTTTATGTAATTTTGACTATTCTTCTTTTATAAATTTACATTTTAGGAATGAAAAGTGAAACTACAAAAGCCCACCTGGGCTTGAATTTTTTTAAAAAATTGATCTAAAACTGAAGACCTACTAAATAAATCCACATTCGGCCAATACTGGATTGCAGAATTGTAGCTTCAGGATAACTATCCCAATTAGAGTTTTCAAAGCTCCCTGAAATCTCTCCAGATTTCTGTAGCTTTGTCCTATAATAGAGGACTTGTGGTATAAATACCTCTTTGACAAAATAATCACAACAGCAATTACAGAACACACTAGGTAAATTCGTCTTTAAAACGCACACATAAAAACTAGTTTCACAGGTAGAGGCACTGTGAAATTATCTCCCCTGTACTTCTTACAAAAGACCCAAGTCTTTGTGCAATTCATATATGCATGTTCAGGTGTCCAGTACACAGAGACATTCACGGAATGTGAGATGTCAAATTTTTATCATCACACTTCTGTAAAGGGCATTGGTGAAATCAGACACGGTATCCCACTTTGCAAACATGCTTCTATGTTGATGGGGAAGACCAGAGACCAAGTAAGCCCCAAAGTGTCTGAATCTGCCCCTGATACATTGAGGTGCACAGCTTGTCCAAATATACTTCAACTATGCCAAGTCGTTTTTGCTTCATCATCTTACATTCCACAAAGATGAGACTATAAAATAGCTCTTAAATAGCAGGAAAGGGAGAAGACATATTTGATATCAACAATTTTTTGAAACCCTTGAACCAGATGCATGAAACAAGTTTTGCAAAAAGGAAAGTTAGGGAAGTGATAATGTGGCGAGACTTAAAAGACTAAGTCCAGTTGAGCAACGGTCATTACCTCCACTGTACCTTTCAAATGCACTTTAGAAAACCCACCCAACTAACATTAAAAGAGCCTAACACTAAAACTGTGTAGGCACAGTCCAACGCATATAGCTAATGACTGGGATATAAAGCTGTACAAAGCTATGGGTGGAATATAATTAAAGACTGCAACTGTCTCTTCTGCTCCCTGTGGTGTTACCACTGCGCTACTATCTAGACAGTAGCTTTGACAAGTGCTTTGAAAACTCATTAAAGGATTTTCCAACCCATCACTGAAGACAGATCAGTGATTGACAGAGGCTCTTAACCAACTAATTTCTAAAGAAGCAGCCCTAAGGAGAGGTGGCATTTTAAAGAAGCAAACAATGCAATAACCCAGTTGGCTTACAAAGGGAAAGGAATGATTGCTGGGTGCATCCACAAGGGAGGTTTCAATGTGGAATGCCCTCTCTTTGTCCTGTAAAAAGTGAGTGAAAATTGTCGTGAAAGAAGATGAGGGAATGTCCCTTCTGAAGTATAGGAAATCATGTATCTTACAGCAGAAGAACACTGCATGGGCAGTGTTAAAAACCCTCCGTGTAGTGCAACTGGAACCTCTTGCTCTGTTCGTGCTGCTTATTCCTGCTACTTTTGCTACAATAGAGTGGCAAGTGCTGATGTGAATGTGGGGAGCAAGGGAAGCAGATACATCTTACTGTTTAAGAGATGAGTGTGTTTTTTGTGCAGGCATTACATTGAAGAAGTGATTGGAATCACTAGTACATCCATGCTCACTGCTTCATGATTTCTGAAGCCACCCCACTTTCCAGTTTCTGACAAATAGAAGATGTGTTTTTCGTACATCTGCTGAACAGGCACCTTATCTAGCAGGCTGAGTTTCAGCAGATACCTACTAGATATTCGCTAGATACACAGACTGTCCCATTTACTCAGCATCCAGTGTGCTCCCACCACTGGTTTGTGAAGCTGTGCACACATGACATCAGCCACAACCCGCATCAGTCCTGCAGTTACTTGAGAAAAATGGTACTGTGTTTTGACGTTGTTTTCTCCCAAACCAGCTTTGATCCAACTTGAAAACGTAAGCTATGTGAAGACAGCCACACACCCTCTCCATCCACTGCTGTGGTCAGGCGGAGAGCAGCTTGGAAACACATTCATCCATACTGATGTGCACAAAAGGCCCAGTG
Source organism: Podarcis filfolensis (assembly GCF_964270895.1). Taxonomy (NCBI): domain Eukaryota; kingdom Metazoa; phylum Chordata; class Lepidosauria; order Squamata; family Lacertidae; genus Podarcis; species Podarcis filfolensis. The sequence continues at coordinate 42,598,141 of NC_139610.1, read as the reverse complement.
TAGTGGTTAAGAGTGCTAAACTAAGATCCGGGAGAGCAAGGTTGAAAAATCCCTACTAAGCCATGAAGCACAGTGGATGACCTCAGGCCAGTCACTGCTTCTCAGCTTAACCTACCTCACAAGGTTGTTGTGGGGATTAAACGTAGACCACCTTGAGCTGCTTGGAGAAAATGTGGGATATAAATGCAATATAATATAATAAATAAATAAATGACGTGCAAGTGCAATTTGAAACACAGCAGCGGGGAACTGAGTGTTTTAAGTGGGTAATGTGTACATAGCCTTTGTGTGTCTATCCAGTCTTTTCTTTCTCAAGCATGAGGGTGATTCCTTATCAGCAAGGCAGCATGCAGAGAGGGAAGGCCTATCTCTTCCATCCTCACATGATTGGAATGAACAAGCTCTGCCCCTGCCCCCAGCTACAAGCCTTCTTTGGTGGTGGTGGTGATGAACCACCATTGGTGGAAATAAGCAACAGCTCCTGCCCCAAGGCGCCTGCTGTGTGCGTGTGCATGTGTGATCATTCCAATCACACTGGGGAAGGGAGACATAACTCTCCCCCACCCTGCATCCTGCATACACAGGGAGGGAAGTCAAACTGAATTCAATGATTCGTATTTATAGGACTGCATTGTAATTATTATTATTTTTGCTTCCACCTAAGAAACAATAGTTCGCTCAGATAATAGTCACGATTATAAAGTTATAACTTGCTTGTAAAGCTTTCATTAAAAAAAGCAATTTAGAGAAAAGGGGGGGGGGTTGGCAAGAAATTCCTGTAACAGGAAAGCAAGGGCTTGGGGAAACTTTTGGATCACTCATACTAAAAAGATATTACTGCAAGGCAAGAAAAGCCCCCTAGGAGACATTTTGAAGGAAGGAAGAATAGAGCAAGAATGATGGTTGCAGGGACTTTGTTCCTTAAAGAATATGATGTTCCTGAAGTACACATGGGCTAAAACTGGAAAACAGGCATGTAGTGGGAGCATCACACTAGGACTGGGGAGACAGGAGTTCAAACTCCCACTCCCGGCTGAACAGAATGATGGACGGAGGAAAAACAAAAACAAAATCTTGAGATATTTTCTGGTCAACATTGCACTGTTATTGCATAAAAGTCATTGTACAAGGACAAAGGCCCCGATTCTCTGTGGGAATCAGCTCTGTGCCAGTGCAGTGATTCTCATCAAATCAAATGGCATTGATTGATTGATTGAAGCAAGCGACAGTTAGCGCAGTTGGTTAGAGTGTGGTGCTGATAACACCAAGGTCATGGGTTTGATTCCCATACAGACCACCTTCATATTCCTGCATTGTGGGGACCTGGACTAGACGATCCTCGACGTAACGTCCAACTCTACAATTCTATGATTCTGAGCAAGCCAAACTGCCATAAATGATGCAACCCACCAGAGACCGAAACTGGCTAGCCTAGTTTTCACCTTGCAAGACCAAGACCCTGTCTGTGTGAAATATTGCCATGGCGCAATTTGCTTATACTCCATAACAGTGTTTGATATGCACAATTGACTCTGTAACAAATTGATTCTTGCTACAAAGGCAAGCTGTTCTTCTGTACATTTGTTCTGCTTTCTGCCCATTCCCAAACATTTCCTGCTGCCTCTACAGGGGATGCCTGGAATACTGCTATGAGGTTCTTTTGCTTTACATGTGTATTAATTTGTACAGCTCTTCCTACTTATTTATTAATTATTTTTTTAAAAAAGATACCTACCATTCCTTAGTAAAATAAACTCACAACAACAGTCCATTAAATAATAAAAATAAAAAACCAGACACATTGAAATCAATACTATTTCCCTAAGTTACTTGACTAGCACAGCTCCCATTGGTTTTAATGGTCTACTGCTAAGCCTGACTAAGTCTGAATCCAGCCTAGTAAAAACAGTTCTGACTGCTAAAAAAACTGCACCTCTCTTCCAAAGCTAGTCTTACTATTGAGGTAAGATAACCATACACTTAAAACACATACATTTAGGCTTCCTGCCCAAAAGTATTGGAAACGGTACTATTTTATTATTATTCTGCTAATCTGGAAATTCTGGGGAAACAATTTCTTTTGTCATGTGGCCTTTGCCAACCTTGTGCCTTCCAGTTGTTCTGGCGTACAACTCCCACCAGCCCCAGCAAAGTGAGGCCATGCTAGCTGGGCCGATGGGAGTTAATAGTCCATAGCCCCTGGAGGGGTCAGGGTGGTGAAGGCTGACACAGAACATTAAGGAATGCCAGGTACGTCTGCTGCATTTAAAAAGCAGAAAAGGGAGGACAGGCCTTGCTATGAGGCAGAGGGAGGCAGGTGGGAGAGGCTGGTCAGCACAGAGTGGCGATCAGGTGTTGGGAGGGCAGAGCTATGAATGATGGGCAGTGTGTGTGTGTGTTTGCCATCTTGTTCTATGCCTCATGCCGCAAAATGTCTTGGGCAAGCGGTGAGAAAGGCAAAGAAGTCTTCTTGATAAGAAAGCAACACCAAGCACAAACAGTATGCGAATCTTTCGTATCATTTCCACCAGAGTGATTTCAGACAGACAGTGGCATCATTTCAGCCTTCCGGAATATTGTGGTGTGGGGAAGGTCCAGTGGACCTGATCCAGTGGAGGCACTACCTTGTTTCTGTTACCTCCTGTAACCTTAGTGATCAACCTAAATGGTAAGAGGAGTCTACACTAGCTATGAAGAAATGCTGCATAGGTGAAAGTACAGCTGTGGGAACAACTGGTGGATGCAACAGAGCCTTTGAAGTGCTGCTGTGATGGGTGTGCACCTATAACGATACGTTGTCACGAGGTGGTAAGTTAACCCTCCCTTAGCAAGATGGCTACCGTGAAGAAGCAGCTTTTAGAATAAATTCATTTTAGAAATTGATTTTGAATGCATTTTACACTGAACAGCTGCTGAGTAGCTTTCATTGTGTGCATTCCAGGCAGCCTCAGGCCTGTAAATAACCCATTGCTACAGTCAGGCCCTGAATAATTTCTTCTTTCCCTTGTAACAGAAAATGGCTTGTTTCGAATGCAATTCTTCCTCATTCTTCAGACGTTCAGAGCAGCATATGCTTCCCTAGGCAAGGAGCCAGTGACTGTTAAACCTGCTGCAGTGGAAGGTCTCTAGCAAAAAATGAAATAAAGAAATGAATGCCTAGAGGGGGTCATGGACTGCACTGAAAAGACGGGTATGAAAAAAGTAATGGACATAATCGTAACAGCACTGTGCATGTGACAGGGTATGTGTGTGTGTGTTTTGGAAATATGTGCTTATGCATAATAGTATATAATCACTAATCAGAAGTTTCATCTATCATCACACAAAGAGAGAGAGAGAGAGAGAGAGAGAGAGAGAGAAAGAAAGAAAGAAAGAAAGAAAGAAAGAAAGAAAGAAAGAAAGAAAGAAAGAAAGAAAAGCAGATGTGCTCATGGTTTATAATCTTCAGGGTAAAGGTCCGAAAAGAACTCTCTAAAACAGGGGTGATGAATCTGTGGTCCATCAGCCACGTGACCCAGTTTCCTCTGGGAATTTAACTGTACAGACAATTCCTAGACGTAAGACAAAAAGGGGGGGGGAGCATCACTAGGATGGAGCTAGACTTATAGAGCAATCAAACCATGATTAATCAGAAGTCAGTCCTATTGAATTAAATGGGGGTTGACTCCCACTTAAACAGGGTTGGGATTGCAGCCTTCATCACATTTAGAATAGACTTGTTGGAACTGACAAGGGGGCTGCTCATAATCTCGTTAAGCCACTGAACACCCTGGCCATTGGATGTGTGCCATCAACAATTGCAGTTCTTAGTCATACTGCATGCCATCAGTAGCTGCACCAAATCTGGCTTCACCCTGTAAATATTTGTATATTTGGAATATTTATTGGGATTTTTCATGTTAACAAAAAGCTCTCACATAACTTATTTCAGTACAGCTATGGGAATATACAGAACCAAGTTAATAGAATGCCTTTGTTCTAAGTGCATTTAGCTAGACTTTTAATCTATCTTTGCCATCCTGAAGTTCCTTGAGCATTATTGGAACACAGCAGCAAGAAAGGTTTGCCTATTATTCTCTCTTTTTTAAAAAGAAGCCAATTAACTATTTTTCAGTTATTTGGGAAACTACAAAGTACCACTGGGGCACCTAAAAGCACAGGTACTGTTTATGCATCATTTGTTTAAATCTATCAGGTTTAAATCACCCTGATGTTGTTTTAAAAGATTTCTTTTCACAGTGAAATTTTCAATGTGGTTGACAAATATAGTACCAGAATTTTTAGGCTATCATCATAAGTAGACTTTGGAAAATGAATATACACTCCAAAGTATATTCCAGAGTACACTTTGGAAGAAGTCGATGGGACTTATGTCTTGAGTAAGCATGCTCAGGTTGGATTTTTAGAATTGCAACAACCGTTCGTTAGATTTATACAGTATAAAAACATAAAAATACATAACATAACCTCCCAATAAAGATTCTTCTTGCTTTATAATTGTTTCCTTATTGTTATGTATATTATATTATTTGATGTATGTTTTGATATTGTCCCCTGGTTTGGGATTTATTTTAATTAAGACTGGGTTACAAGTACCCTAGATATAGATGATAGATAGATGGATGATAGATAGATATATAGATATAGATAATACTATTTCGCATAAAAATAAATACAGCATCTTTCTATCTGGCTAGAAGCAGGGGATTTGAACATTGGGCTGATCCTCACTAATGAGATATTGCTTATCTGTCACATTTTACATGAATAATAATTTAAAAAGAAATAATTTATACTGATAAAAGCCCATATCTTTCTGCTACCAAACAGAAGACTGGAGGTGGAAGCAACTTTGCAACTCTAACAGACAAAGTGTGGTTTGTGACTGTCCTACTTCTGCACGTCATATTCCTCCAGGGGTTAGACTCTTGCAATGGGCAAACTTTCTCCACCCTGGGGGCACCTCATCTATCTTGGTGTTCAATCTCAGTCAGCTCAGCTCTGTCAAGCAACTCTGCATGTTGTCCTGTTGCTTGAGGTGTGGCTAGGCAGGCCTCGAGTTGCTGCACCTTCACTTCCAGCAAGACAACCACCTTGCACTTGCTACAAGTGCGCTGCTGCTTGTTCTCTGGCAGAATGTCAAACACGGCACAGGTGTTACAGGTCACTGCAACAGCTCCCTCGCCCTCCATGTCTCTGGTCCTATACACACCAAGAGACAGAAACCTGGGCCTCCCCTGCTAAAAGCCCTTGCAAACGCCCCTGTTTGCGAGCTCTGGTTGTGAGCTCCCAAGATCTGCACTGAGCTAAGTTTGACTGCTGCTGGTTGCTAACTCGTCATGTGCCATTAATCATGTGAACAGCTGAGACAGCAGGGGGTCAAAAACTCCAAAGCAGGATTTCATTAGCATGATGCCCTTGAAAAAGCCAACTCACAACAGCCACACACCTATACTGTTTCTGTAAAGGCCTTGAGTCTTATGAAGAACTTGATCCACAAAACACATAAACTGGAGTATTCAGACTTGCGTCTAGGAAACTAAACAGTTTTGCTTGAGTCATTTAACTAATCCATTTAACTAATCCACCTAGACTGGATGAGCTCCCTGAGAAACATGCACTGGCATCTACATTCCTAGGGTCTCGGTGTGACTGAATGATATTGAACCAATGACAACACTAGCAGAAATAGAAAGTGTATGAACTCCTGAGGTGACATTTTAGAAGAGCAACGACCTATGCTGAACTCTGAGTAACATAATAGGGGAATGGCACGTAAGAACTTAAAATGCTTGTTGGAAGTCACACGGTATTTCCAGTGTGCAACTTTGGAAGCCATTAACTTTAACTGAGGGATGGAGAACCGGATCTGGCCTACTGGCCGGATCTACTTATCTACACACTCTCCTAAAGGCCAAGTTTGACAGGTGGGTAGGCATATCCAGTTGCTTCGCTGCTGGCTTCACCACAGCAGGGCTGCAGAGAGAACAGGAACCGCAGATTCCTTGGGATTTGCACTTCCTGCCCAGGTCTTCCCAAACAGATCATTTGGGGAATTTTCTCAGCCAGAAGATGTAAACATAAAAATATGTCACTTATCAAAATTTATATTGTGAGCACCTCCCTCGTCATATGTCATCCCACCAGCAGTGAAGCATATGCCCGCGCTGCCCAGGGTGCGCGCGCTCCTGAGGAGGGCACAGCGTGGCGCGGAGCGTGTCCTCCCAGATGCAGGATGGCTGCTCAGGTGCATGCAGCAATGTACGCACCATGCAGCCGGGGCCAGAGCGAGCTGCTGATGGCAGACATTCGTGCACCACCCGCCTGCGACTCCCAAGCTTCCCCCAAGCTGTCAAAACAAGGGGAGGGAATGCTGTTGGCAAAATGACACAGCTCCCCCCTTTCCTTGACGGCTCAGGGTAGGCTTGGGAGTCACAGGCGGGTGGGGCGTCAAATGTCACCCCCCTCAGCAAAGTCACCTGGGGCGGTTCACCCCCACCGCACCCCCTTCCTCCTCCCCTGCATCCCACTGTAACCAATATCCCACTCCCTCTTTGTCATGCCTGCTCTTCAGCTGCCTTGACAGTGGACGTATTTTAAAGGTGTTCCTGAATGCCTGACAATAGAATATATATGTTCAGATCCCTGTGTGCTTCCAGATGGAGGTTTACTGGGGAATCAGTATTACTCTCCCACACAAGGGTCTTGCACTGTGCACTCCATGTTGCCACCATCAAAATCTCAGGCCATGTTTTTAAAAACATTGAATCCAGATTTCCTCTTACAGTGGAAAATACGTTAAAGTAAACTTTTCCCATCTATTATAAATTTGCAGTCATCACTGGCATGGAAGCTTGATAGCGCATTTGTTTAGGTAGGCAGCTTCTCATACATGTGGCAATGTTTCTGTGGGCGGCCTCTCTCGCTACACCCACATTTCCATTTGCACAAACTAACTGTTTTGTTTCCCGCAGCTCAAAGGATATTTACAAAATAAAAAAAATTGGAGGTTGCCCACCTGTTCCCACCAAAAGGGTAAGCCTCCATTTTGCCCTGATAACTAGGGGCTGGTAAAAATTTGCTCTTCCTCCAAAGTTCCCAAACTTCCTGCATGCATGCTCCGAATGGGAAGAGGTAGCGGAAAGCAGGGAAGCTGTGACTGAGAGGAGGGGCCAGAAAAAGGCAGCATGGACACGCACTCACTGTTGTGAATGAGACACAGAGGAATTATCTATGAAAAAATCTAAGACCAAAAAATGAAGCATGTGGACAATCATGTGCCAAATGTGTAAAATCCCCAGATAGGCAAGACGGTGAAATGAGGATACAGAGGACCCAACAGTGCATAAACATCTGTGTGATTTTTTTTTTTTGCAGGGTTGTGCTGAGCCTAATTTATGCCATATTCACACAGAGTCCTCAGGCAGCCTTGCTTTTAAGTTTTCTCACCAGGGCTACTCCACCGGGGCTACCTCTACTTCCATCGTCTCAAAGCACTTGATGAAGGATAGGAAAAAAACAAAAACTCAGCCTGCAAACTCTAATTGGCTTAACCAGTAGATTTATCAACTAAAGGCTAATTTTAATCAAACAAGGCAGATTTTCATTGGTGGGGCCACAAATTCTGGGGAAACTTGTTGCTTTCTATAGGTCATACTGATTCTGTTATGCTATTGAAATGTAGAATGTTTTCCCCTCCCTTATCCCTAGTAAATATTAGGTTTTGTTTATTAAATTGTTAATAAAAAAAACCTTGGATTCCCTTTAATATCCCAGATTGACAGCGCTAACTGAAACAGTACTTTGGGTAGCTATGAAGATATTTTCCTCAGAGCTAATGCAGAGAGAAGACTTTTCCCCATATGTTGCAACATGCTCTCTTTCCCACAGCTCCCATTTTACAGTAAATTCTAGCTGTATGCCCTGGTTAGTTCATATCTGTGAGTCAGTCAGTCAGCTTCCTGTTTTGAAGTCACAAACATGTGATTTTATTTTTTAAAGAAAAGAAAAAAAAAGAAAGCAGAAAAAATATGATTATTAAAAAAACCCCAAAAAGTGTAGCAGGAAACTCAATGTGTATAGCTAACAGATGCTGTAATCCTAATCCCAGCTACCTAGGTATAAAACCCATTGTAATTGATATGAGTTTAAAGCTCCTTTTGAACTTTTGAAATGCATGTGGGAGGAAACCAATGGGAGAGTAATGTCTCTGCTAGAACTGCATTTTTAAAATCGTCAAATCTGGAAGCCGCTCAAGTATGCTGTGGTAGCAAATGTAAGATACTGCAATGCCTGCTGAAACTGAGGCCAGCTACTGTGGTCTGACACAACCCGAACATGTTGTGTCCCCTTGTGGCTTATGAAGAGTAAATGTATAGCAGGACTAGAAGATCATCTTTCTGCAGAACTGAACCCTAACAGAAAGGCAAATATAACCTGTGCTTACACTCTTGCGAGCCACAGACATATTTGCTTTGGGTTACATAGAGCCATCCTGCAATTCAAGGATTGGAGAGCGACAACTTGTTTGCCAGAAGAGGCCCACTCAGGACTCAAGCTTAAAGTCTTCTGATAATAAATGAATTACACCAGACTGGCACATGAGATCTCTGCATATTCGCAGTTAGAACTATGATCGCACTGCATATTCACAAGTGAATATTTTTGGCATAACACCACAAAACCCTCTTCCAATACCTTCTTTCATTATGTGGTTGTGCCTGCTTGCACCTTCAGTGCAATTTTTGTTTTCACTGCAGCCAATCTGAGATCACTGTGAACATCGCGATTCCATGTAACCCATCAGATTTGGTTTGGAATGGATTACAGGATGCATTTGGGATGTCTATTGGAATTTCAAATGAGAAATCCAGTTCTGCTGAAGTATTTTCAATGTGAAACAGGACTTACCCATATCCCTGTTGAAAATACTACAGAATGGTCACCGGCGATTTTATGAATCACATTTGAAACATTCACTCTAAGCAAATGAGTTGAGAACTTACTGCTTGTGTTGAGGTTATTTTCCCCAGTCTGTGGAAGAGGGTCTGCATCCTGGATGACTTGTAGTACTCCAACTGTCCGGACAGGAGGATCCAGTGCTACAGAGCTTTCATTCACAGTTATATCACTTGCTCCTGTAATCTGATTAGTTGGTGGTCCTCCTATAGAAGCTTCAAAATCTGGAGGTATGTCATCTACACAATCTGCATTGGGCTAATGAAAACAAGAAAGAAGAGTCTAATGGAAATGGGGAGAGAGATTCTGAAAGGAAATATTTGTCTCTGGATTACAGGAAGAAATAGTTCATTTAGTTCTATAGTTCATTGTAGTTCCAAATATTACCTTGTCATGGATTTCAAAACATGCATTTTGGCTTCTCTTTACAGGATAGTCTCTATTAGTTTGCAAATTCTTCTGAAAGCAAATGGTCATTTAGAGACTATCCACACCTAGATTGTTATGTTAGATATTTGTTGATGGCACCAAACCACCAACGTCTGTAACAGCATAAACCTAACCATGTCTACTCAGAAGTAAGTGCCAGTGAATTCAATGATCCTTAATGCAAGGTAACTGGGGTTATGGCTGCAGCCTAAAACAATAATCTTATCTTGGACATATCCTCACAGAAATGTTTATCCAAATTGGAGGCATACGACATCATGTGCCTTTTTTTCAGAACTGATGCATGCTTGGTATATGGAGTTAATACTTAATTTAGATGTTTTCTTCATAACCCTTCAGGTGTCTTAATGGATGATATCTACTAGATGCTTTGCTAATTTATGGGGTTACTGCTGGGATCCCCACTGTGGTACTGGGGGGTGCCATGCTACCCTCAGACACACTCGGTTCCTCACAATTTTCACTTAATTTTTCGCTTAAAAATGTGTGGGTATTCTTTGATTTTGGGGGTGTTTTGTTGTAGGGGTTGTCGGTTTTGGGGAGGGTTGCTTACTTTGTTGCCTTGTGTTTTGTTTTATGGGTTGTGTGTTTATCCAATCTGGGAAGTTTTGAGCTTCAGGTTTTTTCCATACATTAAATATTATGGTTCATGCTGAAAATGTCACTTGGGGAGTGTGGGGGGGGGTTGTGTAGTTTATACTGTCTTATTAGCATTGGTGAGAAAATTGCTTTAGGGGACCCAAAATCTTCAGGATAGAACTATAATGCTAACTAGGATGATACTTTCTTATTCACTTTTTTAAAAAGTGGAATTAGGATTAATGAAAATACCATGTTCAGTGTTCTACCACATTACATGCTTACCGGAATCCCTAGTGCTTTTAAGATGTTCATTTTACACATAGGGCAGGTGCGATGGTCTAGTAGCCATGGATCTACACAAGATTTGTGAAAGAGGTGCCTACAAAGGGAGAAAAATGAATAAAATCTATACAATTTATCTATTCACAATTTCTCAAAGTTGCAGTTGATACCATCTGTTTTGAAAAGAAAAACCTGATGAGAAAAACCTGATCAAAGAAGACCTGCACTGAAAACAGAAGTGCTTTGTAGTTAATGAATTGTTGTGGATGGAACCTAGCTTGTAATTTCAAATGTAAAATTAGTAGAAAAAAGCTCCCTAAATAAAAACTTCAGAAGATGAAATAAAATGGAAGCAATTTTCCATATTAAAAACCAGACCCTAAGAAACATTCATCTGTTGACAACAGATTTATCATCCTTGGTATTGTGAAAAGTAGCATAAATAAGAAAAAACTATTTATTGTGTTTCACCTCTGCATTCATGACTGGAGATACTGCAAAACGCAAGATCTGCAACTGCAGAAAGAGAATAGACAGCATACAATTTGATCTGTGAACACAGAACCTATCAACCTGCGTAGGATGAGAATTGGAGTAATGGGCATTGATTCCCTAACAGGCTTGCTTCTTTGCTTGGAAAAAGATGCATGCAGTCTGTCACATCTATTTATTTACTGGTTTTGGTTTACTCCCCCCCCCCCCCACTGATCATAAAAGGAACATATTACATTAGATTGGGTCCAAAGGTTCTATTCCCCTGACAAAGGAAGACTTCTTCCATCAGAGCAAAGCAACCTTTGGATCTAAATCATCTGTTCCAAATTGGATTTTTCATGTGGGCTTTCCAAAAATACTAGCAGCATGTGCACTGAGGTAGCTGAAAAGGAGGCATGTATATGACACCACTGCTATATATATGATATATCTAAGGAAAACTGCAGTTAAATTGCTTCTACTTTAAGGTGATCCAGTAAGTTAAAAAAAATCCCAATCAGATAAATTTCCGGCAACCAAATTTCAAACACCAATGCTGTTTTTGTAGGCCCCCCCCCCAAGCCACTGTTACTGTTTTAGCTTTCATTGGGGTTTTTTGAGGGTATTTAAAGCATATTGCACTGTTAGCAAATGACAAGGACATATTATTGGCCTGCGAAGAACACCACAAAAATCAATTACTTTATTAATTGTATCTCTCTAATTGGATGGTTATATCAACTCACCGGCAGGGCAAGATCCTGACAACGTCGTTTGGTTTGTAACCCTCAATACACACTGCACAGTTATCGAAATCGGGTTCAGTTTCCTACAGAAACATTGAGATCGACATTTTCAACGAAAAGCATGGCGGACTGAAATACACTGACATTTAATAACACCCCCAAGTCCTTCCAGATTCTGAGAGTTCGGTTTAGTCCAATTGGTTACAGTGTCCATTTGCAAAGGGATCCCTGTGATTCAGGAATGGAGAACCTGTGGCACTCCGAACCCCAGCCAGCCATGGTTAATGGTCAGAAATGACAGGAGCTGGAGTCTAGCAATATTTGGAGGGAACCATGTTGGTACCACTGCTGAAGCACATAACAGAGGCCAGTTTCAACCCTTCCTCCATATGGGGAGTCAATGTAGCAGGTTGCTGCAGGTATGAACAACCAGGGTGTGCCTTCCATACAGCACTCTCCTCAGTCCACACCAGGCCCTTTTGTGGAAGAAAGTAACCCACACAAAGGTTTCTGGTTTATTTTATTTTATTGCCCACGGCACAATGCCTAACTGCATTCCCCACCCCCACCTTGCTTGGTTAAAACGAAGACTTAAGAAAAAAATTACCTTATCTCCTTTCCTTATCGTTCTGACCTGCAGTTTGCTGATTGCTTTCTTTGCAGCATCTCCGAGACGGCGCTAAAAATGTAATATATCACTCTTTATTAAAGAGCACACCTTCACACAGACGTTCTTGCATGGCTCTGTAATAGTTTGATGGCCCAAGATCATTTTAAATGAAACAGAGAAGAGCTACGTAAATGCAATATTGGATTCAAAGAGGTCACTAATACGGGGAGTAATTGGTATCGACAAAACACCAGATGCAGGATGGATTAAAAGGTATCTAATTATCTCACACTGTTATAGATGTTCAATTTGTTGGAACAGGAACCGATGACAGAAGTATCAGGTGTAGCTGATTTTTGCTAATCCCCTGCTACATATTTCATGCTACATAATATTCCAGAGAGCCCGGCAACCTTTGGGAGCAGGGCATTTTTTTAAAAAAAGATGGGCAGGGGCTTAGGTAGATAGGAGGGAAAACAGGTGTGCTGACTTGTGCAAGTAGAAGCATTTTTTTTAACGATTCAGGACAAACAAAAATGGTTCTTCATACAAAACACAATTAAAGTACATCCCACAAGATCCAGCAATGGTCACCAACTAAGATAGCAGTATACCTCTGAATACCAGTTGTTGGAATCACAAACATGCTCAATGAATGCATGAGTGCTCTTGCAAGAACAGGGTTATATTATGGGTGGTATCAGAGCAGGTCCATTATTGTCTGTGTGTTGCTTACAGCACAATCCTAAACAGGCTGATTCAGAAGTAATTCCTACTGAATTCAGTTGGGCTTGCAGTACAAAAGCAAGTACTTCTTCATACAGTGCACAGAATTTGCTCCCAAAAGAGGCAACGATGACCACCAACTTGTATGGCTTTAAATGCAGATAGTCAGATTCCTGGAGGATAAAGCTATCGATGGTTACTATCCCTAATGGTTATGTTCCACCACCACTGTCAGAGGCAGCAATGCTTCTGAATGCCAGTTGCTGGAAACCACAGGAGTGGATGGTGGTACTGTTGTGCTCAGGTACTGACTTCCCATGGGCATCAAGATGGCCACTGAGAAAATATTGCTGGGTTAAGATGGGCCTTTGACCTGATCCAGCAGGTCTTGCAACCTGTTAGAATTCCTGCTCCATGATTGCAGTCATGGGATTTTTGTCTATCATGTGACGGTGTATGTTTTGACTCCACAGAGTGGGAAGTGACGGAGACAGGATGTTTGTGTTACTGTGTTCCGTGAAGTGGTACTATTGTCCTTTGTTTTGGTTTTTTTGCTGTCTGATGCTTGAGAGAGAGGGACCCATGTTGTAGTGCTCCGTGTGTGTTTATATGTAAATAAAGTAGATTAGCCAAAATGCTGAGTTGCTGAGGTTTGTTACGCAAGCTGCAAAAACTCTGCAGATCCCTAAGTGTGCTGATGTCTGTTGGCATCGGTCGCTGTGATGTTCGGGCTGAAGAAATCTTTTGAAGCTCCCGAACGATTGACCAGGAGGGAGAGAACATGCCAGTTGGGCATGTGTCTCTGCCAGGGTCCTACTCAAGTGTAGGATGAGCTCCTGACACAACCTGGTGGCCAAATAAAGAGGCAGGCACAGAGGCTGGGTTGAACTAAAACCATTAAATTTGAGATTAAAACCCATAAAACCGCTGCAGAGGGAAACACTATCAGTGTGGGATCAAACTTGAAACTGAAGCAAATTGCAATCTCTAGGGCAACCAAACCCAGGAACTAGAGGCACAGCTGTCCAGTCTGCATCCCTTTCCCAGGCCACACCATGAAGGTGAACAGGAAGGTCTACGCAAAAGATGTTGCAGGATGTTGTGCAAAGGCCTTGCCATTATGTTGCAAGAGGTATATCCCTGGCAGAATCCCAGACTGCATTCCTTGGCTAAATACCTGAAAATGTTCCATACTCTGCAACATTTGAAAATGCATTTCCCCACTACATTTTATTGCTAAATGAATACTTTTCTAAGCTAAGAAAAATGACTTTGGCACTTTAGCACTTCATCCACTTTCTCCCAACCTAAGTATGTACTGACTTCACACCATCCCTGCATGAGTGAAGCCATCTGCCTGGAGAATTAGGGTAAAAAATTATTCCACATATTTTTTGCATCTGAAAGTCTGGAATGTGAATCATTCTTCACCCATCTGTTTCCATTTGCTTTTTTGTTTGTTTGTTTTTCCAAGGCACCATTCCAGTTTCCAGAAAGGAGAAGCAAAGATTTGGAAAGGGGGGAAGCAGTAAGAAATGTAGATTAAGTTTCCAAAAAAAGAAAAAAAAGCAGTTTATTTTAAGAGCTGTCGCTGCAGTTATTTCCTTTTTTAAACCATGTAATGGACTATAATAAGGCTATCAACTTAGGCCAAACTGCTTGTTGGCTGCTCACCCCTACCACTTTTTGTTTAAGCAATTATTAAATACAGTCACTCCACTTCATTGTTGGAGCCACTCCGTATAAAGAAGACAGTGAAAAGATAATAATATATAGGAGCTCCTGATAAATCCTGTCATGTGATCCAACACACATGTGGGACACTTCCTCTTCCAAATGGCTCCACTGAGTTTCTTGCATTTACTATATCTCTGTGTACTGGATATATAGACTTGGATGTTAACAGAAGGACCTTCAGTTCATGGTTAAAAAACCCCCACCAAGTTATGTTTTTGTAGATAAATTTCATTATGTTTTTGAATTTCTTGATCTTTTTTTCCTGCTAATTAAATCATGTTATATATTTTCGGTTTAATTGCCCTTATTATGTTAGTGCAATATATGGGGTTTAACATCTTGGGGCCATGCTGACGGGCTTAACACCTCCCAAAGGTCTCCTACTCGGGTGGGAAGGCTGTAGTGCTGGGGGCAGCCTTCATGCCCTGGAAACGCTTTCTCCTTCTGCTCACCATGGAAGAAAGGCACCTTTTGCCCTGTATTGAGCAGCAGGAGGGAAGCCATGCAGCGTGGAGAAGGCTGCCATCACACCACCCTGGGACGCACAGCTTTGCTTCTGTTGCACAATATGGAGGCAAAACAGTCCATACTAAGCAGGGAAAGTGAAGGATATGATTCCAACTGCACATTGGGAGGCTGTGTTTTATAATTTCACCAGAGTTGTTTACCTACCCAAGAGGCCCTGGTCAAATCCTGATGACATCCTTACTGAGGGGTGTATTCCACTATGTAGTGCTGCGTCAGGGCCCTCCAGAGTCCTCCTTAGTAGCACTATTTAGTCGGCACAAATTTCAGCCACCACAATGAGTGGGGGCTGAAAAGTGGTGCACTCTGGCTGGATCACGTCCATCGTTTGCAGATGGGAAACATGTCCTTCATACAGCTCCTCAGAAGGGAGATAACAAAATGAACATTTAATGTAGCTCTTGATCATGACATGCTCGCCAACTATTATCTTGTAATGCAGCGTTTTATCTTTGGCACAATTTCTCTCACAGCTTGCACGGAATGGAGGGGAAAGGCAAGAGGGAGGAAAATATTTCTTGTGCGCTTTTAATACATATCAAAGAATGTGAGCTAGTGCAAAATAGATCTGGCAGGATGGCCATGATAGTTTCCTCCTCAGTTTTGCTCTCATGAAGCATTTAAGGATAAAACCATTTATTATTAAAATAACACTAGTTGCATCCAAATGATGTTTGATTCAGAGAAGACCTATTTAAATGAATGGATCCAGTTTGTCATGTTCATTAATTTTAGTGGATCCACTGCAAGAAGGATTAGCGATGAACACAACCCCATGCCACCTACTAAATACTTTCCACCTACTAAATGTACTTTCATATTGATTGTTCATCATTTAAATTAAATGCTGACACACTCCTTGCCTCCCTGAATATTTTTGCTGGAAACGTCAACTTTCGAGTCAGCAGATGTTTAATACTTTTGGGAATTAGAAATTCTGTTTAAGATGGAAAATGAGGGTGGACAATAACGGATTAAATTTTTGTGATACTTTTGGAATACACTTAAGTTTTTAAAATATAATCACTTTCTCATTTTTACAGTGTTTAGGCATTTATACTTTCTCATTTTTAGTGTTTAGACGTTTATCCAGATCATGGCAGTTCCCTTTCTCCTCATTCCACGTGTCACTTGAGTGAGGAAAGCTCCAGTGATCAGGACCAACTCAAATGGTTGGGTCATCTAAACATTCTCCCATCCCATGCAGCCTATACAAAGGAAACATAATTCCAATACTGCAACTTCTAAGTGATCAGTGACTCTTCCTATAGGAGCTGTATTCACTTGGGGAGGCTGTGTTAGCTATTCCACTACTTGTGGAGGGTCATAGTGTGGCAGCATGTGGAAGAGCCTTCTTGGTAGTGGCTCCAGAGCTCTGGAACGTCCTTTCACTGGATCTACATTGTATAAGTGTCAATGACATTCCAAGCTGACCTTTTAATCTAAGGTGAATTTTAAAGGGCATTTTGTCAATTTGGAGAGGAACAGGGGGTTTTTTTTTTACTGGTTTATGTGGAAGAGGGTTATTTACTATGGTGGATAGCAGCAGTGGATTCCTTTTTTTAACTTGAAAGAAGATGAAGTTTTGCTGTTGCTTGTGACGGTGGCAGCAGTAGTAAAACTCTTCTAAGTGGCTGGCAGAAGTCATCATCCTTTTCTTTCCATAATGCCTGTGGACTGCTCTTTGCCACTGCAACCAGAAGTGATATTTTCTTCCTAGCAAACAGAGAAACTACTTTTTTCTCATGTTATGGTCCACTGACTGACACCTGCCTTTTGCCTTTTGTGTTTTAGATCTGAGATGAGACTATACAGCTTCCTCTGCCATAAAATTCTAGAGCTGTAACCAATTTGACATGAGCTTGGGTGCTCTCTGTCAAAAGGAAAACAAACCAGTGCAGAAAACAAATGAAATACATATTTAAATATTGTATTTTTTGCACCATAACACTCACTTTTTTCCTCCTAGAAAGTAAGGGGAAATGTCTGTGCGTGTTATGGAGGGAATGCCTACGGGTGGCATGCATACGGATTTTCCTCCTCTAAAAACTACGTGCGTGTTATGGTCGGGTGCGTGTTATAGAGCGAAAAATACGGTAATTAAAATAGGCTGCTGACAGAACTAAAATACCACATGATAAAGATATTGGCAAGAATGACCTGAAACAGGGGTTACCAATCTTTTTTGGGACCGTGGCCACATTTGCAATCCAGAAAAACTATTGTGGGCACCACACATGCAACCCCTCTCTAAATTGTTCCTTGCAGTATAATTAGGCTTTTAAAAGCCTTCTGTTGGCTAAACAAGGGGTTTTCTCCCCCAAGCCTCATTGCAGTGGAGGAAGAAGCAGAGGGATGGGACCCTGTGGATAGCAAGGAAAGTTCTTGTGGATGCGTGTCTACCCCCAGGCAGCATGTTAGCAACCCATGATGGAATTATCATAGCTATTGCTATGCATTATATATCAGTGAACATTATTCTGAGTGGAGGGAATGACAAAGGCCAAGCTAAAGAGGGCAAATGTTTGCAACAAATGGCTTTAGAAGAAGAGATGGAAAACCTCCATACTTCAAATGTCAAACATGCAATACTACACCGGACATTAAGCTTTGAGCACTTTGCCCAAGAAGACGCAGAATAAATACTGAATATGTGAGAGCCAAAGGCCAAACAGATATAAGTTATAAGCAAGTTGATGTTTCACATCATTTCTACATATCATACAGCCAAAGATATATTAACTGTTAATGTTTTATATTTTGATCCAGGCAGGAAGGGCTACTTTAATAGAAGAACTCATGGCACAGGGATAAAGGAAAATGGTTGCAGCAAAGACTAATGGCACAGATTGAAAGAAAGCTGTCAAGAGAAGACTCCCTATTAGCAGCTCTCTGTTTCGGAATGAAAGCTGGCAAGCAATAAATGTTGAAAACAGGACTTGGAAATCGATACTCTCTGAACATTAGGCCAAGGAAATTTCATTTTTTTATTCCAAAGCAAACAAGAGGAATAAGTCAGTGGTGGTTTTTTAAATCTGCATTGAGTTCATCAGATGCAGCTGATGGATTGCAGGAGGGCGAATAGGACAGTTTATTTATTACATTTAGATTCTGTTGTGTATTGAGTCAAAGGGATTTTATATCTGTATTATTATTGTCTGTATTTGCATTAGGGTAAAGTAACTGCCTTTTGATTCCAGAGGGTACAGCTACTATTGGTTCATTTAAGCTGCTGTATTTGGATCCTCTGTCTTATTGGTTTCCTCCAAAAGGCAGGACTGTGATTGCCTGATATTGTTCCCTCCAAAATGTATCCTTTCTAGCTAGTTCCCTGTCCCTATAAATGTAGCTCTCCCCTCCTCAGTTCTCAGTCTTGTTTGCTTTAATAAAGAAGTGTTACTACAGAACTGTCTCCAGCATATTATGTCAAGAGAGCTGAAATCACAAACCCCACGTCACAACAGATTCCACCTATACATGGTTCACGTGACATTATCCTCACAACAATCATATGAGCCAGGTTAGGCAAAAGAGATAGTGACTGGCCCAAGGTTCATGGTTGAGTGGAGATGAACTCTGGTCTCTCAGGTTTTGGTCCAGCACTCTGGCCACTACACGTCAAAAAATACACCAAAAATTCCACAGGAATCTTTATTCTCTTTAGTAGGAAAGATTCAGTTTGTGATGTGTACCAACTGCAATCTGCTCTTTAAAACATAGCTCTGCTAGAAAGTTGGAGGGAAATTTCCAACTTTTAATAAAGAAAACATTTATGACAAAAGCAGAGACATCACCTTGGCAACAAAGGTCATATAGTTAAAGCTAAGGTTTTCCCAGTAGTGATGTATGGAAGTGAGAGCTGGACCATAAAGAAGGCTGATCGCCGAAGAATTGATGCTTTTGAATTATGGCGCTGGAGGAGACTCTTGAGAGTCCCATGGATTGCAAGAAGATCAAACCTATCCATTCTTAAGGAAATCAGCCCTGAGTGCTCACTGGAAGGACAGATCCTGAAGCTGAGGCTCCAATACTTTGGCCACCTCATGAGAAGAGAAGACTCCCTGGAAAAGACCCTGATGTTGGGAAAGCACAAGGAGAAGGGGACGACAGAGGACGAGATGGTTGGACAGCGTTTTCGAAGCTACCAACATGAGTTTGACCAAACTGCGGGAGGCAGTGGAAGACAGGAGTGCCTGGCGTGCTCTGGTCCATGGGGTCACGAAGAGTCGGACACGACTAAATGACTAAACAACAACAAAATGGGTGGACATGTGCCATGAAAATTGATATTGTTCAAGATGTGTGGGAGGTGTTGTATCTTTTTTATGCATGCACCAATGAAGAGACTCTTGATGGGCAGAGTAAGTTGACCATTATAACAGCCATGGCATGTCAACGAATGATGCTTACAGATGTATTGCCACCAATGCACTGACTGAGCATGATTTCAGTTGAACGAAATATAAAAATAAAAGTGCAAGCCTTGCTTTCCAGAATTTATTCCAAGCAATCTTTCGGCCAATAAACTTGCATATAATCTGTGGGCTATTTTACTCTCCATTCTGAATATTCTTTAATAAGGTATGCAAAGCTTAATCTTACATTTGTCAGCAGTATTGCACATTTGCATTTTTAGCATGTCTGAAATATGTAGGTTTTCAGTCTCTTACTGAAGCCATTTGTGTAATATTTAATCCTCTTTAGCGGAAGCCATTTGTAGTTCCTCCAGTGAATTATGTGCTCACAATTTTTTTTTTAGTCTCTTTCTTTGCATTTATATAATACAAAAGTACAAATACACTTAACTTAATTCCCATCTCCCCCTTCCCCCAAAGTATTCTCTGTGTATATATTAGTATAAGGCAAGTAGTAATATAGCCCATATGTTTATTCTTAAATGATTATAATTGGATATTGTGATATTTTCTTAGCAGATTGTTCCAGGGTGCCATGAGTTGCTTGTGGCTTTGTCATTGTGCTATCTTTCCTAATGTACTGAACAAACATGTACCAAATTTCTTCAAAACCATCTCTGGCTTTCGTGTTTCTTCGAGCTTTAAGTTGCTTTGACAATTTTTCCATGACAGCAATGTTTCCAGCCATGTGTCCAATGTTAAAGTGGCATTTTTCTAATATATTTATATATTAGTGGAGGAGTACTGCCACTGGGATCACAGTGCATAGAGAGGTTTACTCCTTCCCTCCCCAGATGTGATTTGGCTGAAAATCACCCTCTCACACAGGCATGAAGTTTAGCAGTTTAAAAGTTCCACTGGATGCTAATAGAGATTTTTTTCCCCTTCTGAATCTAATAGACATGAAGAAGAAGAGTTTGGATTTGATATCCCGCCTTTCACTCCCTTTAAGGAGTCTCAAAGCGGCTAACATTCTCCTTTCCCTTCCTCCCCCACAACAAGCACTCTGTGAGGTGAGTGGACATGCCCAGAATGTGGGGAGATCTTTGTCCAATGAGAGAGAAAGGACAAATCTCATCTCCTTGCATGTTATGGTTCTAATGACAACTGGATCCCTGTGGCTGTAACTAAAGAAGAAGTAACAGAAATGTAATGTATAGTTTGGCCCCAAGGTATCCGTTTTTGTCTCTGAAATAGCCTGATATATGTGAGCAGTGATGCATATGTGTAGACATACAAACTGCTGGTTCAAAATTTTGGCTGGGGTGTGGGTGTTACTTCAGTCAGTGGGGCTAAAAGAGAAAGGTAACTGCTGGATCTCTGTACCCTGGTGATGATAAGAGACAGGGACTGGATGGCTGGTAGAAACCTGGAAATAGGAAACTAATGGAGCAGTTGTACAGTTACAATTTTCTTCACGAAAATACTTATTTTTCTTTCACACATTATATTACTCACCTTCTATCTGCAGAAGTTTTTCCACTTTTAAAAGAAGTTACAACTTTTTTTTTTTTACTTCTGCTTTCTTTAACTTACTGCCATTTCCCACTTGGTACTAGATCTGACTACTCTCTGTCTGGGCCTTTCACTCCTTATCTGTTGCCTTTTGGCATTTCCAGTTCCAATTCCTCAACCTGAGACTAAGAAGGAAGTGTACACACAACAAAGCAGGAATGTAAGAACTCCGCTACCATCACAAGCCATATGGGAGTTAGGTGCCCCATTTTTAACCAGGAGTAAAATTCTCTCACTTTGCTTTAAGTAATGTGTTAATGGTTGTTTTCTCTGGAGTAAAAAATAAATAAAAATAGTGTGAACACATTCCTGGGCATAGAACTATCAGTTCTGACACCTCACTTATTCAGTGCAAGAACTGTCAAATGGCACATCATCTTGTTATTCTCTTTGCTGTTGTATTGTATTATTATTATTTGTTAGATTTCTGACAACCCGTCATGATAAGTTCTCATGACGAATTACAGCAATATAAAAATATAACATTAAAAACAGTTCTCAAAGGCCAGGGGAAACAGGTGCCAGACACATCTCTGTGGGGAGGGAATTCCACAGTTCCTAGTGCAGGTGAAAAATATAACAAGCACTTCATTGTGTAAGAATCTATTAATTCACCTGTCTTTCTTCCCTGTTTTTTTTGTTTTTGTACTAGCTGACTCTCTCATTGCCCCTTTCCTTCATATTAAACATTTCCTTCTTGGCAATAAAAAGACAGGTTAATTTAAAGTGCAATTCATTACTATGGGTTCGGAAAGGTTAAATAACAATGACATAAACCCTTTTAAGGAACTTGGGGCAGTGCGGGAGAGAAAAGTATGTCCATTTGCAAAGCTACTCACCTGGTTTCTGTCTCTAGCATTCGCATATCTGAACCTTTGAATGTAGTAGAAGACTAGCCATGCCAAGGAGATGATCATCAGCACAATGAAGGAGATGGAGACAAATACCACAGAGGTTCGGCTAACGTACTTCTGTAGGTTTCGAGTTCCAATTGTTATATGCATCATCACAGTAATATTTCGCTCCAGCAGACTCACTATCTCTTTCCCCTTTGGCTCAGGGATCATTATTGCTACAACATCTTCTGTACCTGCCAGATTGGAAAGAAAGAGAAACAACCATTAAAAAACAGCAAGAACCAAGGAAAGCAGCAATTTTTAAGAGGAGGGAAAGCAATAGCATCACAGCAAACAAAGAGGCGCAATGGCAATTGAACAAAAGCATCTGTAGCATACTCTTATGCGTTTATGTTGTTTTCCATTGAGGGAGGAAGCAAACTTGAACTCAAAGAGAACTTTAGGTAGGGAGGTTGAAACTCAAAGTTGCAATAGGGTCCTGCAACAGCTTGTGGGAAGCCTATTTCAACAGTAGGAAACAGGGATTGAGTAATGACTCATAAGTGCTACACACCTTTCCTATTTGACCACTTGTATTTAAAGCTATTATTTAAGATCAAAGAGTACAAGGGTGCTATGATCATACAGAATGTCTAACTGTAAATCATGCCTCATGTTGGCTATGTCTTCAGTGGGAACAATAGAGTCTCTGCTCTCTTTATTGCTTACATCGCTCCTTCTCTTTTTCTATTTCTAGATGACATTAATACAGAGTTTGCTATGAATTTTTAAGCAGCTGACAAGACGAATCACACTGAATCATGAATCAAAGGTGTCTAAATGCAATGAATGGGTAGGTTTTTCTGTTGTTCTTTCTCTAAACATCTCAAAATGCCATTTTTCTTTATTATTTAACAATGGGGGGGGGAATGTGATGGTGTAGTTAACTGAAACCTACTCACTTGCTGAGGGACATTTACCTATCCCTGTATTTGAGCTAAAAGGACTAAAAGATGTTCCAGTGGCCTTTGATTAGCAGCGGCCTCTAATTTTGCATTGCACAGGATTGTTAATGACTTTAGAGAGCATTAACAATAAGGAAAAGTAATAAGGAGAATGGTAGTAGTGCAACGACCACACTCTCTTCATCCACACATTCTTACTGTCTTCCAACTTGATTTTCCAGGGCTCCAAAATGCACAGGGAGCCTCCATGGATACAAAAAGACTTCCCACTACAGACACTCACCCTCCATGAGTTGCAAGTCATTTGAAATAGTGGTGGAAAGGGGTGAAGCTAGCATGCTCATTCCTGCTGCCCTCCTTTATGTGCTTAAAGGTAAAGGGACCCCTGACCATTAGGTCCAGTTGTGACCGTCTCTGGGGTTGCGGCACTCATCTCGCTTTATTGGCCGAGGGAGCTGGCGTACAGCTTCCAGGTCATGTGGCCAGCATGACTAAGCCACTTCTGGCGAACCAGAGCAGCGCACTGAAACGCCGTTTACCTTCCCGCCGGAGCGGTACCTATTTATCTACTTGCACTTTGATGTGCTTTCGAACTGCTAGGTTAGCAGGAGCAGGGACCGAGCAATGGGAGCTCACCCCATCGCGGGGATTCAAACCGCCGACCTTCTGATTGGCAAGTCCTAGGCTCTATGGTTTAACCCACAGCGCCACCCGCGTCCCCTTTATGTGCTTACGTTTCCCTATTAGTCATGCCTCTATAGGGCTTGAAATGATAGGTAAATCAAACACAACCCAGCGACATCTCAGTAGTCTATCCTCCAGAAATCAAGATGCTTCCTATTCTATCTTTTGGTTCTATATTCAGAATCATTTTATTGCTTGCAGGTACAGACCCAATCATGTCCATCCAGCACTAGTAACTGTCTTTCCTGGAGAACTTTCAAGACATATAAAAAAGAATTTCCTTTACAGTGGTACCTCTGGATGCGAACGGGATCCATTCTGGAGCCCCGTTCGCATCCTGAGTAGAACGTAACACGTGACTGCGCGGGTCGCATTTCACCGCTTCCGCACATGATGTCATTTTGAGCGTCTGCACATGCAGCAAAACCTGGAAGTAATGTGTTCCGTTACTTCTGGGTCACCGCAGAGCGTAACCTGAAAACGCTCAACCTAAAGCATATTTAACCCGAGGTTTGACTGTATTTAAAAAAAAATCAGCACCATAATCTGTGTTCTGCATACCAGTTACCTCATAAACTGGAGAATTTCACTGGATCAGTAATTTGCACTACATTTACTTATGTATTACCGCAGAGGTGAAAATTTTTTGGACCACTCCATTAAACCAGCCCTGACCTAACTAGAGTTAGTTATAACTAATTCCTATGGAAGCCAACAAAAAGGTTTTAGGGACACGAAATTCAGGTCCCTTTAAAAAAAATAGGACCTCGTCATGACGATGGATGTTGCAGAATTCCAATGAAAATGGAAACAGAAGAACAAATTGCTGATGCTCACTTATTCATCCCATGTTTGGAATGGAATTCAACTTGTTGTTGTTTTCAGTCTAGAAACAATGCATAATGGATGGCTTCTCTCTCCCTCATTTATATTGTGTTTCCTTTGCACTGAAATGAATGGTGTAGGAAGAATGATCATTAATTATGTTAAATTCATAACTTACATAAATTAAGTAAACAATTACATAAATTCTGTTAAATAGCAGACAGTAGGATGATTAACATAGTATTTAGCAGGAGCTGAGCTGCAGTGGAATGGAAACAGCACTGATTGTGACGAAGGCAGGTCAGAACTGAAATGGCTGCCTTCTTACTTCCCTAGTCATGACTAACTTTAGATGGATTGTATAGCACAACTCAAACATGGTGTATAAGAACTCAGGCAAAAGGTTATGCTTCAATACCATATAATGCTGCAGTAGAGAAAACTGAAAACTACAACACTGAATTGAAAATTGTACTTGGGGGATTTTAGGAGCTTTATATCAGAAACCTGTTACATTAACAGTCAATTCTTGGACAAACTTTTGAATGAAATAAAAATGTTTGAGACAATGTAGAAAGAAATGTTTGATTTCTGAAGCTTACTATCTGACATAGTAAGACAGGCATAGTTCACCTGAAATATTAAGTGGTAGACTTCTCTAAATCATATTTGGATTCAGCAAAAACTGCCTTGCAGAATAAGCTTAAAAATGATAACTAGCCCACTCACATGTAACTATTGTCAGTCACTGATAACCAAAGCAATATAGAAATAGACCTTTCTTTCCCCCACATGTATTGATTGACGATATTCATATTCCTTCCAGTTTTTATATATATATATATCTGATCTTACCTTTCTACTGCATTGGGTCTCAAAGGCAACTGACAACTCAATTTAAAAACAAAAACAAAATCATCATCACCACTACAATAATAACAACACTGCCCCTCCCCCCGGACTCAGGAAAATGCTACAGAAAGCAAACCTGAAAACAGTATGACACAGAAGCCTAAACGCATAAAAACAGCAATAGCAGCAGCTGTTAAAATTAAATAAGCAAATAGATCTTGTAAACCACCAGAAGGCTGGGAGGACAGGACGGATTTAATGTGGCACTCAAAGAATAGCAGCGCCAGCACCAGGCAACAATTGTCTGGGAAAGAAGTTCTACAAATCTGATCACAACCATAAAAGAGACCCCCGGCAACCACCCACCTAATTCCAGGCAGTTCCTCAGCTGAAAACCTTCATTTCCAAAAACATCATTGTCTGATCATATAGAGGTTCTATTTGCCATGGGACAGAGGTTATTTAAAACCATGAATTAACCCTCCCAATAAAAAGGTAAAAAAAAAAAAATATGTATAAAAGCTTCTTCTTGCCCTGCTGCATCAGCCCAAAGACTGATCCATCATCCAGCTTCCTGCAATGGCATACACCCCTGGGGAGTTCATAAGCAAGGCCTCACTCAGTTAAGTAGCCAGTTCCCCATCAGCTGGTATTCAGAGACATGCTGTATCTGATCCTGCTGGTAACATATAGTCATCACGATTAGTAGCAAATGATAGCTTTAAAGAGGGAATAAACTATGGAGGATAGGGATCTCTGCACTGGTAAAATGCAACAGGTAACAGGTAGATATGCCCATGTACAATTATGGAGATGGGGCCATCGGTGTAGGCCAATCTTCCCCAACCTGGTACCCTTCCCCAACCTGGTACCCTCACAGACATTTCATATCTAATAATTGGCCATGCTGGCTGGGACTGGTGGCAATTCTAGCCTAGCCAGCAATCCCCGGTGTGAAAATCATGGTTTAAAAATTACTCAAGTATTTCCAGTTTTCACTATCAAAAATATAAAAGATAAATAATGAAAAACAAATTAAATATCCTAATCAACATAAATACAATGTATGATGATGATGATTAAATGACTCTGTTTTGTCAACTATGAAATGTCAGAGTGGACATCTTCTCTTCTAGGTAGTTACCATATTTTTTGCTCTATAAGACTCACTTTTTTCCTCCTAAAAAGTAAGGGGAAATGTGTGTGCGTCTTATGGAGCGAATGCAGGCTGCACAGCTATCCCAGAAGCCAGAACAGCAAGAGGGATTGCTGCTTTCACTGTGCAGCGATCCCTCTTGCTGTTCTGGCTTCTGAGATTCAGAATATTTTTTTTCTTGTTTTCCTCCTCTGAAAACTAGGTGCGTCTTGTGGTCTGGTGCGTCTTATAGAGCGAAAAATACGGTAAGTTTTCCCTTTAAAAAAATTGAAGTCATTCTTCCATTATCCTTTTCTCCTTTTCCATTACTTTCCCAACTCACTTTGAATCCATATATAATCTGTGCAATGAGTGCAATACAGTGGTACCTCAGGTTAAGTACTTAATTCGTTCCGGAGGTCGGTTCTTAACCTGAAACTGTTCTTAACCTGAAGCACCACTTTAGCCAATGGGGCCTCCTGCTGTCACCACGCTGCCAGAGCACGATTTCTATTCTCATCCTGAAGCAAAGTTCTTAACCTGAAGCACTATTTCTGGGTTAGCGGAGTCTGTAACCTGAAATGTCTGTAACCTGAAGCATATGTAACCCGAGATACCACTGTACTTTCATATGACTTTTAAATGGAGTTATGGTGCTTCCACATGACATGGTCAACATCAAAATGCCAACCCACAGCCAGATTCCAAAAAGTCTCCCTATTTACCCTTCCCATGAAAAAATTACAAAAACCTGTTGTTGACTACCCATTCGCGATGTCATAATAACCCATTTCCAATATTAGGTCCCTATCTGGAAGAACACCTCCCCCCTTATTGAAAATACTAATTCAGACTATAACCCCATCCTTCGGCCACAAACTGCACAATGCTGCAGACACATTAACAATTTAACAGGATAATTAAAGCCAAAGGGGTTCCTCCCCCCGCCCACCTTTTTTTTACACTGGTCGTTTAATGTCTGGCTACAATATGAAGCAATTAAAATGGGAACCTTCCACCCAGATATTAACAGAATACTACAGAGCTCCACTGAACCTGTTTGAATACTAATTACGACTCCTTTCAAAATGCAGACCAGACACAGACAAGATGCAGCTGACTGTGATCTTTCCAACGTAGCACAGAACTAAGCCAGTGTGTTTATCATTGTGCAGGGAGGCCAAGAATTTTCTTCTCGTTTTGCTGTAATCAATGTCAGTTGTGCAGAGGCCCCGAAGAACTCAGAACTGGCTGGCTTTCCTTAATTGTATGCAGACACTGCGGCAAACCAAAACGTATGGTGAAAATGTCCAGCGAAAGAGTTTATATTTTGTGCCTGACTCCCCAGCCCCTGCTAATAAAGAATTTCAACCCATCAATCAGCAGGAGAGCTTAACAATATGAAATGAATTAGGATCCTGTTATTTATTTTGGTTAGATTAAAAATGTCATAAAACATCTAGGCATTAACAGTGCTATCAGACATCATTAAAAGCTTTTCCATATGCTGCTTCTTTGGCCTTTAGGAACACTTTACTCTTCAAAATTCTGGCAGATTACCCTGAGTATTTCTCTAGAGACTGCCTGTATTGTGTTTCTCTTTCTTTTTCTAAATCCACGCCTGGCTTTAATGAAACAATCTTATTGAATTCTACTTAAGGCTTAAACTTTGAGACTCTGCTTTGATTTTGCAAATCCCTGTAGAATTTTACCTCAGTCCTTCAGAGCTTTTTCATCAAAGTCTATGAACAGACTTTTCACTGCTCTAGCCACAACACACCAGCCTGGCCTCGGGTACATGAAGATTTCCCCCAGCTTGCCTTGGGGAGGTTCCTACACCCTTTAGGGTGATATTTGGGCGGGGGGTGAGCAGGGGATTATTGCCTGGAAGGGGAGTTGAACTGCATGCTGATTGTAACTACTAAAATTAGGGGGAGGGGCAAAGTTACAAACTGCAGAAAAATGGAGAAATAAATCCACCTATTGTTCCAGGAAAGTATAATAAGATACAGGAAATATTAACTACAGATAAGATCTCATATCAGTTACAAGCTACAGCTAACCCCAAAACTAATTATACTTGAAAAAACAACGGTACTTGTTCCTAAGTGTTATCCACTCTGCTAATAGGAAATAAAAAAGAATACTCAGATTCTCCTCAGTAGTACTTTGGTGATTACAAGATAACGGTTGCTGGTTTTTTTATACCTACACCCAAGAAAGCCTTTAGTATGCCTTTTACAGTTCCTGGTCATTCTCATTTCTTCCCTTCACACTTCTTTGCCAATATATTCTGTTCTCACTTGTGTCCTTAAGGAAAAGGAAATGTGTTATTTTAAAATGTAACAAAATATTCTAAAGTATGCAGTACCAAAGGATATGGATAGGGTGAAAATGAATGATTTGTTCATTTTTTAAAAAAATAAATAAAATTTGACTCATTGTTGCTGCATATTTCTAAAGCAATATTCAATTATTTTGAGTACACTCTGAATTGGTTCATTGATATCTCTGTAGAATAGCCTAAGGAAAGCAGAGGCTTGCTGCATCAAAGCAGCATAAGCAATTAAACAGCCTCAGCCTAAATTCACAAGTTAAAACAAATGTCTGCTAGCCAGTGTGAAAGGAAGTGAATGTTATTATCCACAGTATCACGCAGTGTCTGTCAATTATATGCTAGCCAGATGATATATGATTAGTGCAAAAAATGGCTACTGTTCTGCATTTGATCTTTGGCAGAAATGACTGTATATTGCATGAATATACAAAGAGAAAGCTTTGTATATTTTCCCAGCACAATTATGGCAATAGGTTTATTTATTTGAAAATTTATAACCCAGTCTTTTCACATGATATAACAAGGCAGTTTACATCATATAAAATGCAATATAAAAGATATTGCTATGCCTATAGAGGCTGAAAGCAGGCAGATGACTGTGCCTTCTTGAGAGAAGAGATATGCTTTGGCCTAAAAGAAGAGAAAAAACAGCAAGAAATCTCGAACAGCAAAATGCTTGATTCTCAGTTCCAAATTGCATGTCTCTAAGCAACATCCCACGGATATGCTTCTTTTTGTTGATAACCATGTTCTGTTGAGGGGAATGATATGAACAACAGATTTGCATCAAGAGTTTGGGACAATAGACAGTTATGTGTGCATGCTGGCGGAACTTGTGGAGGGAATGTGTGCATGATTTCAAGGGATTTCCAAGCAGTGCCACTGTGGTGGAAGACATTGTGCAGATGGCCAGGCAAATGGGTGCTGATGGCTTTGCTGGCCTCATTCAGGAAGAGGTGGAAGAGCTAATTGAGGGCCAGCAGGTGTTGACTGTTGAAGAGCTGGAGGAACTGGTCTGATCAAGTTCAGAGTGCAAGGAGGAAGATGAGGAGGTAAGCATGAGCCAGCAAGCTGGAACCTGCAGAAATTTTCTTAGCTCTTCCAAAGTCATAAAGCACGCAAAAGATATGATTGTGGAGTTTGACCCCTTCATGGAACACAGCCTCAAGATCACCGGTGAGCTTACAGACACTCTGAGACCATACAAGGAAATGCTTGACAAGCTCAAGAGACAACAGTGGCAGCTGCCAATCACCAAGATCCCCACAAAGGATCAATAACAACAGTAGTATCAGACGTGCCCTAGCAACCAGCTCTGGATCTGAACCACAGCCAAGGACATCTTCTGGCTGCCAGTCAAGCCCCCTTGTTCTCATATCATCTGAAGCATCATCCAGTGATAGAGAAGAGGAAGAAGAACACAAGTCATATTCGTCCCTCACTGGTAGGTGCAACAATTTTAAATGATTTCCTTGGGGTTGTTCCGGCTTTGTGTGATGTTGCTTATACATGCAATGGCCAGGAATGTAACCCCTACATAAGATGCAAGTTACCTGTATACCACATGCGGGGAACTGCTTAAAATCAAAGTGTTTCACAGCACAATAAGGACAAGTAAAAGTATTAGCACAAGATGGATCAGCTGCAGACTTTTTGCTGCCCAAAGAGAAAATAAAATCTGAGTTGTTGTCCCCAGTTAGCCTCCTTTTCCATTGTTGCCTTATACCTTACAGTCTGCTTTCTCCTCCTGCAGATGTAAGAGGTGCAGTAGTGCCAGACACAGGCACCAGAAAGTGCACAGACTTTCCGCAGCAATCACTCTACACCATAATCTGTACACAGATTAGCAGGATTATCTGATGTCATTTTGTAGGGGTCCCCAAAGCCCCTTTTTCTGACTGCTGCTGCAAGAGACTAGTGCTAGTGAGGTTAAGGGTTTGGAAGGTGACACTTTTTGGAACATGTCAGTCCAAAAACTCGACTCTGCTACAACTGCACTCCAAATTTAAGTCATATTTAAAATACTTT
This sequence comes from Podarcis filfolensis, assembly GCF_964270895.1. Taxonomy (NCBI): domain Eukaryota; kingdom Metazoa; phylum Chordata; class Lepidosauria; order Squamata; family Lacertidae; genus Podarcis; species Podarcis filfolensis. The sequence continues at coordinate 42,567,458 of NC_139610.1, read as the reverse complement.
CCCAGAAAATAATCTCCAAAGAGTTTTATAACCATAAGACAATAAAAGCAGCATCAAAATAATACAAAAACAATTGCATTGGCAAGCAATAACTGAAATTGCAATTCAAAAAGCAATTCCAGCTTATACCAGAAGGTTTATACAAAAGTCAGGAATAACAAATGTGTTTTCTTCCCAAATGTCTAAAAGCATTTATATGGAATGTGGGTACACACGCTCTACATATTATTCTGGATTCAGGCTGTTTAGGTCTTTAAAGGTCAAAACCAGCACCATAGTAGAATCTACCTAAGATTTGTGTCACGTGCTTCTGCTTCCACAGACCAACACCTGAAAATAACCATACTGTGGCATTTGAGAATGACAGAAGTATCAGGACTTTCATGAAGTCTTGAATAGAGTATGTTATACTAGTCCCGTATAAGTATAACAGTTATTTGGACTAACTGTATGTAAACAGCTTTCCCATGTTTTCCTGCACATCTCAGAAAAAATATATATTTTGTTTACAGATTTGTGGTGGGAACAAATATAAAATCAACTATTTTGAATAAATCAAAGCCAGGGCAAGTATGCACTATGATACAGTGGTGCCCCGCAAGACGAATGCCTCGCAAGACGGAAAACTCGCTAGACGAAAGGGTTTTCTGTTTTTTGAGCTGCTTCGCAAGACGAATTTCCCTATGGGCTTGCTTCGCAAGACGAAAACGTCTTGCAAGTTTGTTTCCTTTTTCTTAACACCGTTAATACAGTTGCGACTTGACTTCGAGGAGCAACTCATAGAACGCAGTGTACATAGTAGCCTTTTTTGAGGTTTTTAAAGACTTTGGTGATTTTTGAAGCTTTTCCAAAACTTCTTTTGCAGCCATTTGGTAAGTTAAGCTTTTAAAACTTTTTGGGGGGTTTTGGATTTTGGGTTGGGGTGTTTGGAATTCAAGGACTTGGTGTTGGGGAGGGGTTTGCAAGAATCTGGAAGCTTGTGTGTGTGTTTTCTGCATTTTTATGATTTTTTGTGACCATTGGGGCACTCTGCTGTTTTTTTAAAAAAATTCTGGATTTGAATTTCTGTGTGCTGGGTGGCTGGGGGAACAGTTGGGGAGGGGTTTGCAAGAATCTGGAAGCTTGTGTTTTTTTTCTCCTTTTTTATGATTTTCTGTGACCATTGGGCCACCCTGCTGTTTTTTAAAAAACTTTCTGGGTTTGAATTATGAAATGCTCTTTACAGTGTGTGTGACTTTAAAGAGCACTTAATAAACTCTTGTTGTACCAAATTTGGCTTTGTTTGGACTTTTTTTGACCATAGGAACGCATTAATTGATTTTCAATGCATTCCTATGGGATTTCGTGCTTCGCAAGACGAAAAATTCGCTAGATGAAAAAATTCGCAGAACGAATTAATTTCGTCTTGCGAGGCACCACTGTACCAGTTTCAGAATAAAAGCATGAATTGTAGAATGTGAAGTTGTATAAATATGTAGTATTTATTCTATGTAATATTTATTCAACTGAAAACAACAACTTTTCTGCACCAATTTTCATTGTTTGAAATATGGCAACCCTAAAACCACAGAAAACCTCAAAGAAAGGAGATCTGGATGGGCACGTTTTGGATGCGAGGGTGACACTACATTTTTAATTGATTGGAAGGCAAGAAAAACAAGCGGCTGATGCAACTACGGGAGCACTCTTTGCATGTACTGTCGATACCCACTAACTACGAAAATAAAATATAAATATTAGAAGGTTACCAAAAAAATACTTATCTGGCAGAGTAAGGATGCCAAGTTAGAGGGCTGCATTATATCCACAAGACAGTCTTATCATCAATGAATGCCAACTTAAAATGCTGCTTCTCCCTGGGGGAGAATGAGCACACAAATCAAGAGCACATTTGTTCACAATAAGACAGTGAGGCTCTAGAAGTGAGATTATTTTTGATGATCTTTAAGAAGAAGTGGAGTACGTACAGGCACACAGTTTGGAGGTGGGGTGGGGGAATGCAAGTTTTGTCCAGAGTCTCTCAGGGAGATCTCATACAATTATCTCCAAGTCATCTGCACCAAGCCAAGCTTTACTGCTACTATATTCCCAGCTGCCCAAATGCCAGCATAACATCATCAACAAAACATATCCATGTACACGACTGCAATCCATTTCCTGTGCTAGAATTTCATTACAGACATGCTGCCTTATGCAAGTGTTTCTCTCAGTAGACTTGATGTGATGTGGTCAGAAAGGCTCATTAAGCTGATCGTTAGCTACTATGGTGTTCTGGAAACTGTCACAGTTATGGGCTAAAGTCAGCTTGCCCAAAGGAGCTCTGACTGCAAGGCATAGTATTTATGGCCTGATTTTGACCCATCAATGAAACAGAAAAAGCAGTTTGGTGTTCTGGAACTAAGAGGCTTCTGGGCTGGGAGTCTTGATGAGCCAGGAGTGTTGCTGTGTTGTTTTGGGGAGAGCACTGCTGCAGGCTGTGGGCATTGTGTCTCTTTAAATAAACAGATATTGTATAAACACCAAGAGGCTCCAGTGGCTTCTCCAAACAAGGCTGATCCTAGAAGATCTCCCTGAAATTTCAACACTCAGGGCAAGAGGGGAAAGTGAATCAGGGAGCAGAGGTTAAAACAAGGGCAAGGTGATCACTTGCACAATGCTCAAAAGGAAGAAATAAATCACCTTTCTTTCATGTACATGTAAAGCAAACACTATATATTTTTAAGTGAGAAAGGAAGGTTTTAGTATTTTTTAAGAAGCATGGCCTGGTCCTGTTTTTAGGACACGGCTTGCCAAATAGCCCATCAAAACACTGTAAGAAATTATAGTAGATTTATTAGATATCTGGGCTGTCTAGATAAGGGCATCCTGCTCTGTTCACAATGTACAGAGAACATTACATAACAAGGGACAAAAGACAGGATGGAGGATGAATCATACTGTGTTCCAAACCCTTTGTAATAGACCATAAAAATATCATTACTGTACAGGAGATAGAAAAAGATGAATAGGTGCAGATATGTTATGTGTTAGTAGTGGGCATTTCAGAATCGTTAAATATCAGCTTCTGATACTAATGGCTGTGTTCAGTCACTGAGGCCAGTCTTATGCAGACTTACCTGGGAGGATGTCTCCTTAAACTGAACAGGATTTACTTCCACATCAATATGGACGGGATTGAGACAGGCAACTGTTGCATGTTTCATAATTAATGTGAATGGCACACTCTTCTAGCTAACACGTTGATGCACCCAACATTGTCATAAACCAGTAAACGGGAGAAGCCCGTTGTGCTTCTTGCAAAACCAACATTATCTTTATGTTACTGATAGTAAGAAATAACCTTCAAAGACATCACTCTTCCTAGAGCAGGGGTCAGCAAACTTTTTCAGCAGGGGGCCAGTCCACTGTCCCTCAGACCTTGGGCGGGGGGCAGACGATTTTTGAAAAAGAAACAAAAGAATGAATTCCTATATGCCCCACAAATAACCTAGAGATGCATTTTAAATAAAAGCACACATTCTACTCATGTAAAAACACGATGATTCCTGGACCGTCCACAGACTGGATTTAGAGGGCGATTGGGCCAGATCCAGCCCCAGGGCCTTAGTTTGCCTACCAACGTCCTAGAGCTCTGAGGGGAGAAAAGCATCCAATTCCCAAAGGGCCAAAAGGGACTCTACTCTAAAATCTCACAAGGGGCTGCACTGCACAGGGTTGTATTTAAATGGCAACTTTGTAGTTAATATGTTTCTTATTAGAAAAGGCATATACTTTGATAAGTGTGGGTGTCTTCAATAATTCTAAGCCCATCTTAATGGCAAATAAAGGCCAATTACAGTTAAATCTACAGAACAGATGCAGTGTTCCATACGTATGAAATGAGGAACCACTTACAGGCATTTTGGTGTGCAATATTCTTATAATGAAAGCTAATTATTTTACATTTCAATATGAACAGATCTCCTTAGCTAACTAGAAGTTGTATTACGCTCAGGAATGAATATATTCCTTACTGTAGCACTAAGACACTGGATTTGTTGAATAAACCATGAAAATGTTAATCTATCAATCATCACAATACCTGTGTTATTAAACAAGCTTGTCCGCTGGTAGCGGTATAATTGCTGCCTCTCTCAGTTACAAGTGAATCTGAACAACCAATCTAATTATCCTATCTAGCCATCCCATAATTCGCATGAAAGCCTTTAATGAATGATGAAAGATTACAAAATGGATCAGCCATATGACAGGGTTACATTTGAAAAGAAAACAGATTTAAATGAAAATTCGAAGCTTGATACAGCCACCTGTTGTTCTAAGAAAGAGCACTGTGTGTCCCGTTTGCTCTGAAGCAACCATTTTAGAATTACCAACCAATAATTCCACATTTGGTAACATTGATTATTGTTGATTTAGAACATTCTCAAATATCACTAAAAATATTGTGCACTTCATAAACATACTTATTCTGAAACACCAATTCTGTATATTTATATTTTCTGGCATCACACTATATTTTTTTTAATGAAGCTTATCTTCTCTATCACACAGGTTACAAATGTGGCTAGCTCACAGTTTTAAATATATATACCTTTTTAAAAATATTCCTTGAAGATACAGACACTGAAACTATACAAGTGCAAGAAAATATTTCAGGATATATATGCTGCTTAGATAGTCATTTGAAATCAGTGTCTGAAGGATAAAGATGCTTCACAATGATGGACAAGCAACAGAAAGTTCATGTTTTGGCTGCAGTGGAGGAATTGCACCTCAAATTGAAAATCTTAGAACAGGGATGTGAAGCCTGTGGCCATCCACCTGTCTGCTGTTGGACTCCAACTCCAATCATCCCTGATAACAAGCCAAGCTGACTGGGTCTGTTGGGAGTTGGAGTCCAACAACATCTGGGTGACCACAAGTTTCCCATCCTCATCCTTGACAAAGGGAGTGAAGAGACGTTGTTGTTGCTGTTGTTGTTGTTGTTAATATAATGCTTGATTCAAACCAACCAACCAACCTCAAAGCAGTTTACAAAAAAGGGAAGTGTGTGTAATAACAACAAGAAGTTTGTGCCATGGGAACTGCTAGACTTTTTGCTGGGTCAAGTGTTTTCATCTTACTTTAAATCCAAACATTTCAACAAACAGCTATTCTCAGAGAGGAAACTGGCACAACTGTCTTGGAAACAATGTAGCCGGCTGCAAGATCATCCTGATCACCAAAAGGGCTAAAGGCTTCTTGTTTGGCTGCAATTCTGAAGCACAAATTCAGACTAGAAAACTGTGGAGGAGGGGGGAATACCCAAAGGAAGCTACCATCCCCTTGGCACTAATCTTACTGCGTTGTGCAGCAGTTGAGCTACCTAGAAAAGCTGTTCTGTAGCAGTGGCCCATCATAGATAGTGCCTCCAGGTAAGCAGCTCTGGGAAGTACAGGTGTCCCCCCACTCATGCTCGACTGCATATACACGCAGTGCTGGGAAATAAATAAACAGATTCAAACCAGGAAATGGCAGGAGAGAGTCCTTGTGGTTCGCAAGGAGGCCCTCTTCGGAGTTCGAAGAGGATGTCAGTGAGGGCAGATGAAACCTGGAAGAGACCAGAGGAGCAACGGGCTTTGTTTAAGCTGCTGAGCTTCCCCGCCTAACAGCTGATGCGCAGGGTAGTGCAGCTGCTTTTCTGCATGTCTTCCAGGTTCCAGCTGGCCACAGAACTTCTACCCTAGTTGAAGAGAAAGCTGTGTGGAGAGGGAGGGGGGATGATTGGCATTTGTAGGCTTTTTAGAGGGTGCTCCCGACTTACACTTATGCACTTAGGGCTTAGAATGTAACCCCCACATAAGTGGAGGGATGCACAGTGTTTAGGACGCTGCAATGGCTGGCATAACCTCATGTACATCCCCTGTTGCAAATGTACAAGTTTATCCTAATTTTCAATGATGGGAAAAAAACAATAACTTCTAGGTGCCAAAAGTGAATTCCCCATGTACAGTGATGCCTAAATAAATAACTTTTTAAAAACTATCATTGTTTTAGATGCATGTGATTTTTCAGCCTTCTTAATCTTTTGCATGTAGCAAAAGAAGTAGCGGCAAACTTCCAAAGCTAAAGACCAACAATCCTTACTCCATTCCAGTATTTTAACTTTTATTTTTATTTACTTCTGAACAGCTATGGACATTTTGAATCTTACCAGTATATAAACAAACACAAAACAGAGTTTTGGCAAACCCCTTAAGATTTAGATCTACCCAGGAGTCCTCATTAGCAAAGGCAATTAAAGAGTAGTAGCAGAAGCTTCTCTCATACACATACATCAATTATAGAATTATCGTACGGAGGTGCAGTCAGCTTCTTCCACTTTTGCCATATTTATTCTCCACTCCCTTTCTGTGCATATATAGAGGTATCTCCTGAGTATAACAATTCCTTGATTCTCTGTTCGTAGATTTGTTTGCCTCTCTATATATTTTTTTTAAAAAAAGGGTTACCAGAAAATGCAGAGCACGGTTAAAGAACAAATAAGATGGAATGCTCACTTTTGGATATCTTACAACTTTTCAAAGTTCTTTTCTCATGTGGAACAGTTTAGAATATATTGTGAACAAATATAGCAGAGTCAACTAAAAGTAAGGGCAATTGCTTGTAAATGTTTTTAGATTGTTGTGAAAAGAGGGCCATTTCAGCTTCAAAATTGCTTGGATACAGTTATAGGCATTTCTCAAAGAGCTGAGAAGACCAAATGGATTGCCATATTAAGAAGCCATACAGCCTTCTTAGGTGCACAGATGTGCCTGCTTTACAGATAGTGAGACTTTTCCAGTTTAGTGAGTGACACAACTCAATGAGTGACATCCAATTCCTGTGTTGCCTCTTCATTTGTGTACCTGTTTCAGAAACACCCAGGTGAATTATGTTCTGTGTAGAACTTCAGAGCAGAACCACAAAAGGAAACTACCACATCACAGCAATTAGAGTAATTCTTGAGGTTCTTTCATTTATGCTGATTCTAAAATAATAATTATTATGAGGATTTTCATCCCATCTTTTAGGTGGCAGGTTTACTGTAATGCACTCAATGCAGGGCTGCCCTTGAGGTTGGTCCAGAAGCTGGAGCTGGTGCAAAATGCAGCAGCTGAACTGAATGTCTGAATGGTACTAGCTACTTTTCCTTAATATAGCATTAGTTTTAAACAATCCCACATTAAATAGCCAGATTCCTTCCTTTCTAATTGGCAATGCTATGTGAAAACTATTGTTAATGAGTCAATATTTTAGCTTCAAGAAGAGCTCAGGTAATGGATAAATTATCCTTATTTGTTGTCAGAGCTGAGCTAACAAGTCCAGAATTCCTACTTTAATGAAAAATGGTGGGGGGACCTCTGTTAACCATGAGCACATTTATTGCATTTCTAAGTTATGAGTCTGAAAAAAATACAGTTAAACCCTGGAATATGATCCATAAAGTTGTAAAGTAAAATCTGCGTACACCAAGAATTGTATTCAGGTCTCTCACCCTAGAAGCAGGTCAACATGCCACTTGATAGACACTTTTGAAATTCAAGGGAGTTTTGAAGTGGTTTCTGCTGCAACATGAAGAGCTTATGCTAGAAAGACAAGTCAAAGTGCACGTGCAGAAACCATTGGGTGCAGCTGTCCAGATTGCAACCTTTTATGCTCTTATCTGCATGAAAGAGTGTGCGAGAACTGTATTCATAACTTTGCTACATGAGGTGGTTAATGCTGGGGACTACCAAAAGCCATCAAAATGCTGGTGATCCTTGCTTGGAATGACTATTTGTGCTCTAGGACCCTGGAAGTTTAGAATGAACAGTCTCTTAAGGATGCTATGAGGGATGAAGTATTTTTAAATTAAAGAATGCATGAAACAAAAGGGCATAATTTATGGTCTGGGGTGGAACATAGTGCTATGAGTATGCCGGGGGGTGGGTAGGCTGTATGTCTGAGATGCTTCTAATTCCTCGATCCAGCAAGTGTTAAAATCTAAGCAAGGGTTCAAATTGTTGAAATAGCCAGACAAGTTTATTGGTAATACCCCCTCTAAGTAAGGGTCATTAAGGCAACAAAGCTAGTGGCTCTGTGCCAGATAGCAAATGAGTGCCCCCCCCTTTAATACAAAAGTCAGAGTTGAGTGTCATGTGAGTTACAAGGTAGAAGCTGGCAGGCTGCAGGCTGAGCAGCTGGGAGACAGAGCCATGTCTGATTTCTGTTGGAATCCAAGGCTGTGGCTCTGAGAGAAGCAAGACCCTCTTAGGGTGTTAATGCTGTGAACCCCTCCATCATAGGTAAATAAACCATGTATTATAGAGACATGACAGTCTCCTCTGTCCCTAATTCCAAAGGAAACGCAAACCCTGGGTAAGTGCCTGGAACTCCTGGAATCTTGCTCTGCTCAGAGATTAATTCCCTGCTTCAAAATGTCCATCGCTTCTAATGTCGTCTACTTTGCTTGGCAGAAAAAGGACAATGTCAGTAGAGCACAACCAATGATGGTGGAAGAAGGATCCACTTAAGAGACAGCTTGACTTTAAAACCCTAGAAGTAATATATACAGTATTCAAAAGTGTGTGTGTGTGTGTGTGTGTGTGTGTGTGTGAGAGAGAGAGAGAGAGAGAGAGAGAGAGAGAGAGAGAGAGAGACCTTCCCACATGGACACACTTTAATCTCTTAAGAATGGGAATTAATCTGACGCAAATGCATGTCTTCATTCGCTATCAGTTCAAACTGCTCTAATCTCTAGCACTTTATTCTCTCTCCCCTATGGCAAGCTTGCCTTTCCATTCCAGCAATCAACTAAAGTGAGGAGCTGGGATCTTTTTATGGTTAGGAAGTGAGTGCATTGGCATTCCGACAGCAAAGCTTAATCTGGAATTAAAGCCCGAACATCTCCTGAAATGCTACTTCCTCTTTCAGTGCAGGGTTTTCCTTCTCTAAAGCTTTTTTTAAAATAAAACAAAACACAAAAACAAAACTCAACAGATTGTGGTTTTGAACAAATCTGCCACCATCATGAAATTATAGTGTTCAGTTTTGTCTCAATTCAAGTTGTTTGTTGTTGTTCAGATGGGCTATGCACATTCTGGTGTCAAACACTTGCGCTCCTAAAAATAGAACTTGTCATAGCTTAGAAGGGCAGAAGGTCACCTTTGCAATAATACTACAAAGGGCCCACAGAACAGCTTTATGACTGCAATAGGATCCCCAGTTAAGGCAAGACATTTATGTCTTTACAAGTGTGCCATGGGAGGAGTAGGGGATTGGGGGCTGGAAATAAGAATTAAAATCTAAACCCTGTTAATGTATCAGAATGAAATAAAATATAAATTGAGAAAACCAATCTCTGACAATATGAAAGTACAAAATGTATAAAGAATAAAATGACTCTGTGACTATTATGTTCAGGAAGAGTGAGTTCTGGGTCACAAAGGTGTGTCCCTCTCCATACTAGCTAAGTAGCTCGAATCAATGTACTTTGACCCAGTGCTGCACAAAAGGCCTTAAACTGTAGTGTGACATTGAAATCCACACAAGGACACTAGGCAGTGCAAAGCAGACTCATTTTAATGGGGCACACTTAATTGACATCTCACACACTCACCCAGAGTACTGTAATTGGAATGGAAGCAGAATGTAATTGGAGTTCTTGTTCATCCCAAATGAGAACCCCTTCCATCCTATTAAAATCTGACAAGTGTGATGTGTCAGGAAGGCTGAATGTGCTACCACATTAGATAGAGCATTTCAGAGCATGGTATTAATGGAATGCTATTGTTTGCTATTTCACCGGACACCCTCAGCTCATTCTCCAGCATTAGATAGAAATACAAGACTCCTTTAAAAGTATCGTTTTTTAAAAAATCCTGACAAGCCACATTCCCCTTACCCTCTCCTGCTTGTACTATATCATATTATTCACACATTAAAAAATAAAAACTATATAGAAGAAATGGTGTATTAGAGCGATAAAGGAAGAAAAAAGTACACAAACCTTTTCCAGCTTGTACAAAAAAATTACAATGTCTGTACTTAAAGGGCAGAATGGCATGTTAGATTGGGGAGAATTTCCCAACCCAATGTTTCTTCCCTAATGTTAATGGGATGTGAGGGCGTGTTTAACCCTCCTCCTGCCCATCAATTCAGCCATCAAAATACTGCTTAAGTGGTTTAAATAGTTTATTTATAAGCACACACACAATTAGGCTAAAAACCAGGAAATAAGCCTGGCTGGGAGCAAAGTGTTGAGGTAGAGAGTATGCACACTTGGTGCTAGAGAAATTAAAACACCCATTCCACTCTTTCTCCTCTAGAAACACTCTGTGCCCCCATTATTGTGTTATTGTGGCAAATTGTGACAATTGCTTCTAAGGGTGGAGCTACTTACTGCAGCATTCCCTCTCCTACAAAAGCCTAATTACCCAGGTGGCTTTTCCTGAAAAGGAGAACAATAGATTACAATAGGATTTATTAAAATTAATTTTGTCTTTTCATGGCATAGTTAACCTACTTTTGACTTCACTTTTATTCAAGCACCATCCCTTTATGTGAATGAACTTGAAATACCTCTCAATACTAATGATCACAAGCCACAATCAAAGCAGGTTCATTTATAGGGTAGCAAATTTAATGATTAGGGAGTACAGTCTTGTTCAGCATAGACTCAGAGGTAGAAGAGGTAAAAAGACAACTAGGAACACCATCACAAGTTAGTTCTATGACTGAACAACTCCTACAATTAGAAATCAGCTATCACAATCTTGAGAACATTGCATCACAGTCAGGAAGAAGCTGCAGCACTCATAGCATTATGACCTCAGAGTCCAGCAGCAATCAGATTTAGAGACCAATTTAGAGACTACAGTGGCACTACAGTCTACATTCCTGGCTCTGAGCCTGATATCGGTGACTGGAGAGGCACAGAACCCCAGCTTGCCCATCAAGAACCTGCTTAACCAGACCCCACAATACCTGGACCCACAGAACCAGAGCAAGGACTTTCATAGGTGGGTTTCCTTGGGCCTGAGAAAGTGAGTGCCTCCCACATTCTATTTTGCAAATCCAATGATGCAGGCATTCCACTAGGCAGAAGGCCATTTTAGTGAGCATTCATCTTCAAGCAGAGAATTAGTTCTGTAAAAATCTGCAGTTAGCCAAAACAGGGGACAGAGTAGAACAGAGGCAGATAGGAGATCTCAGTTCAAAAGGCCTCAGTTCACCACTAGTTCTCCTTGGACAAAGTTGCTCACACCAGGAGCTCTCCTTGGTACTGTGACATGCAGCTCGTCTTGCTCCTGCTGGGCACCTCCTTGGGACAAGGGCAGGACAAACAGCTGAGTAAATACTAGCTCCAGTTGACTCACTCTTGTGTCAGCTAAAGAAGACATAACAGATGCAATTGCTGGTGCACATCATTCCTCCACTCCCTTATCAGACAGCGTCACAAGCTAATCTGACCTGCAGGAAAACTTCTCTATCTGAAATGATGACAAATTGATCAGTTCTGTTGGATGAGCAAGCAAAACTGATCTACTGAATCACCACTAAATCCAATAAAGCTTCAATAAAGCTTAGATGGCACAATCTTTACACCACCAAACACTGTCTCTAGCCATGGCAATACCTACCCCAGCGAGGTTGATGGAAGTGTCCAGATGCAAATACAGAGCATTTTGTGGACGAAATTCATTAAGAAGAAGAAGCAGCTTCTGCAAATGAATGCTACAAACAGCAGTATTTGCAGAACTCCCTTTTCTTTCAACACCAGAAGAACTGAGATAATAAAGAATCCAATTACAAACCACAGCACTGAAGAAAAAGGAAATGAACTCAAGACTTTTTAACCTGCTGGCAACCCTTTCAACGTCTTTGTTTTTTGCTTTTAATACCTCTTTGTTTTTAATACGTCTTTGAAGTTTTCACAACTGATTCCACTTGGTTGCTATTTTTAGGAAAGGACCACAGCTAAGCGGTAGAGCTAGTTTGAAGGCAGAAGGTCCTGGGTCCAGTCCCTGGTATCTCCAGAACTTTCCCAGTCTGAAACCATGGGGAACAGTTGCAAGGCAGCATGGACAGTAATGAGCAAGATGGACCAGTGGGCTGGCTTGGTGGAAGGCCACCCGCCATTGTTATTTTAGCTTCCTGTCTTTGTGAAATATTGTCTTATAGCTCTAGCTACATTTATGACAGATCTCTTCCCACCTTCTTGTTTGTGCATACCTGGTTTGGAGGGGGAAAGCAGCTCTGCAATTTGTACTACATACTACATACCAAGACAAAATATACCATTTGCCAAATGGCAATCCATTTACCGTAGTAGTTAGTCGCTTTTTGGAGGAGTGCATACTGGAAACAGGAGGAGAAGGGATACCAAGGAAAGGATTTGAGGAAGTTGCATAGCCTAACCTATGGGTTTAGCAATTTTTAGTTGTTGTTTTTTTACATTATTTCAGCCTAATCTTCATTAAATTAATCTGGAACAAGGATAAGGCATCCTCAGTAAAACCAATCTCATAAACTTATATAATGTCAAATATTGTGACTTTGTAATACAGTGGTACCTCAGGTTACATACGCTTCAGGTTACAGACTCCGCTAACCCAGAAATAGTACCTCGGGTTAAGAACTTTGCTTCAGGATAAGAACAGAAATTGTGCTCCAGCGGTGCAGCGGCAGCGGGAGGCCCCATTAGCTAAAGTGGTGCTTCAGGTTAAGAACAGTTTCAGGTTAAGAACGGACCTCCGGGATGAATTAAGTACTTAACCCAAGGTACCACTGTAGAGTAAATGTGAAGAGCAAAGGGCAAAGTCCTTGGGTATGATTCAGAAACCTTCAGCATGATGACATCAAAATTATTACTATTTTTTATTTATTTTTCAGATGGGACAAGTATTGTAATATTCTTGCAGTAGGATTTTGTGTCACAAAATGGACTAAGGACAATTTTGTTTATGTAAAGAATCTTCAATTTTAAAATGTGAACTTTTTCTGGATTCTCAGCGAATTGATGAATGGATCCTACATTTGTACAAGGAATTGAGACATAACTTTAAGATTAAACAATGTGAGTAACAGTATTTAAACCTCCAAAAAATCCAACATCATTGGAAATACAACTGCAACTTAAACAGAAAAGGGCATTTCTTCTCTCTCTCCCGAACAGGGATATACAGCAAGAGCCAAATTCCATCTAAAGTATTTTCATGTTTCTTCAATGCAGATGATCAAGAGAGCGCCAAAAATAGATTGTATGTTTATGTAGTACAGATGCCAAACACACGGGCTGCACGATTCTCTCGCTTTGCTTTTGCCAAATCAAGGGAAATGTAGGAGAAAATGAAGCAAAGCACCCTCGATTAGCCTTACTAAAGCCTAAAATATAGTTCCTTTTTCAATGTTTCATCTCACAAAGCAAAATATTTTCCTATTATGGCAGAGAAGAATTTACCAGCCCTCCTCACCACCTTTAAAAATCTCGTATAGTTTATGCCTAGATGCCAACTCTATGTTTTAAAAAAGTGACCAAGACATAATATACCGGTACTTTCTGAGTTGGGGACATACTCAATCTATTGGGGTCAATGCAGCTCTTATAATGCAGCTCTTATAAACGCAACTTTCTCCCCTGACAGTTCTTATTACATTTAGCAGAGGACAGGACCAAGGTGACCTTGTTTCTAAAGCACCTGGCGAAAAGAAGGTCTAATCCTGGGGCTTCCCAGGTGCTTTAGAAACAAGGTCACCTTGGTCCTGTCCTCTGCTAAATGTACACAGAATACCATAGTTAGGGGGCTAACACTGGTTACTACTGCTGGCAAGATCACTACGGGTGGTGATCTACGCCTGCAGAACTTCCCATGGACTTAGCAGGAGCTTTGGATTTGCTCCTCCTCTTAGTACAGTGCTTCTCTGCTGGCAGAGAGACACTTCCACTCAATTCTAATCCTCTCCAGCCTCAATATTTGGAGGTTAGGATAGCTGTTAGACAAGTTGTTCTGAAGCAGCATTCATTTGTAGGAGTGAGCAGCCACTACGGGGCCCCCACCACCCGCCCTGACCCCCACACCAGCAGACTTCTAAAAATTGTCTCCATATCGTAGTATTCCACACAAGAATATTTTCCTCATGGTTTGGTTGCTGTATGGAGCATTACCATATGGAATTGATTTTCTGCACCCTGAAAATTCAGGCTGTAACATGAAAGATAACCTAAAAGAAAGAATTAGTTCACACTCTTACTATGCCCTTCCACCCTTTTCAGCTTCCCTTCTGCAACACATGCCCTCTTTCTCAGAAGCTGACCTCTTATTCACTCTTATTTTAACCAGTGTTATCCCACCAAACAGGGTTTTCTGTGTACATTCAGCAGAGAACAGTACCCTAAGTTAGGTTAGGTTAGAGCTGGGTTAGGACCCTCACCTAGAAACAGTTGTTGAACCTGCAGCCTGAAATATCCTTCCCCTTTTTAATTAGGAAGGCACCATTAATTATTTGTTTCAGGCACTTCCTAAAAATATTTTTGCTCAGGTCTTTCCAGTCTCCAAGGGTTTGAGATTTTTGCACCTCTGTTGGTATAAAACCAATAAAATGCAGCACCCTTTTATATTATATTTTGTCCTGTGTTTTACTGTACACCTCTTAATTCTTTTTTTAAATGTTCAGCAGTCTAGGCATTTTTATAAGAAATAAATTATGATGAAAAGGAACAGTGCTCTCCCATCATCCCTTGCATGTGGGCTTTGGGGTTTCTGTTAGCGTTAGTTTAAACCACAGTTTGTCTTTCAACTGAACCAGGAAACAGTGGTTTAATTATGGATGTATTTTTTCTCTACCTTTCTACACCAAAGCACACTAAAAGGCGTAGTCTGCTGAATAACTGCAGAACAGTGCACTGTACTTGTACAATATATGCTTGCCATGAAGAGATGCTCATATTTGTGAAAATCACAAACACAAGCTGGCAGTTATCCACCAAAGGTAAATTAAGTATGCTGCTTATGATATCCATCTATATTTTACACACTTTGTCTAAATCAATAAGAGATATGCTGCGTCTAAGAAGAACTGATCTACTGTTAGACATGGATCAAAGGCTGAGGCTTCTGGCTCAAAGGAAAAGAAGAAGAAGAGTTTGGATTTGATATCCCGCTTTATCACTACCTGAAGGAGTCTCAAAGCGGCTAACATTCTCCTTTCCCTTCCTCCCCCACAACAAACACTCTGTGAGGTGAGTGGGGCTGAGAGACTTCAGAGAAGTGTGACTAGCCCAAGGTCACCCAGCAGCTGCATGTGGAGGAGCAGAGACGCAAACCTGGTTCACCAGATTACGAGTCTACCGCTCTTAACCACTACACCACACAGAAAAGATGTCTGTCACCTTTGGACCAAGTTACGGAATCAAGTTACATGTACAAATATCCACACTGTAAATGTAACTAAATAAAATAATGGTCCATGTTTTCATGACACAGTAAGCCATAACCCAGGAATGGGCAACCTACAACCCCCCAGATGTTGCTGGTTTGCAAGTCCTATCACCCATGACCACTAGCCATTCTAGCTGGGGCCGAACGTCCGGTGCAGCTACCGCTATTGTTTCCGGTGCACCTGTGCAATTGGGAGCCAATACGAAGCTGCACCTTGGTTTCCAAATGTTTCTGAAGTCGAACCGACTTCTGGAACGCATTCTGTTCGAAAACCAAGGTACAACTGTACACACTTTCTAATACACATGAATCTTGATTACATTCTCAAAGTCTGACACACAGCCTTTACACACAAACACTAATTAAACCCATTTTCTAATGCACATTGAGACTGTCTTATAATCCAGTAATTGTTACGAAAAAGGAGCAATGCTGCTGAGTGCTCCAGATGGCTGGAAAGCCAAACAGGATGTTGATGTTTTGAGACTGTACCGTGGGAACCAGGGACAGTCTATTATGTGCTCTGAGCACCGGATGTTAGCTCAGAGTGTCACATGACCCTGTACTGGAAGTACATGGGTGGAGTTATACTCTCTCTGCAGCTGGGTATCAGAGGGTACAGACATGTTTTCTCTGTACTGAGGAAAGACAGAAATAAAGGCATGTAAATACATTTCTGTCTGTCTCTTTCCCCTCCCTGGGGATGGCAGGGAGTGAGGGAGGAGGAGTGGCTGTGTTCTTCTTTCACGTTTGAAGAAGGATCGGCCGATAAAGACCTCGCCTTGTCTTGCCGGGAGTCGTTGACGGGGGGGTCAACATGGAATCAAGCCGGGCACCTGGAGGGTGGCCAAATTCCTCTGAAGATATGGCTTGATATCAACATATGGTAGCAGATGCTGCTGGTTATCTGATCCATGGGAATCAGCATGAGAGGTGAGAGGTTGATGGATCGTGTGCCATCCTCTGCACCAAGGAAAGAAGATAACGTCTGCATTGCAGCCAGAAGCTGAACAGACGGAAGGACACCAAGAGGGGGTGTTTTCCAAGCAACGGAGCCCCAAAAAGGTATGCTGAATATCGGGCTAAAAGTGTGAATGCAGATTGATTTATTCTCTGGTTCACGAAAGCTGCGTTTGGAAAAACAAGCTCTGAAAGAAAGGCTTGCATACCAGAAATTCCTGTGGTGAGATAAGGATTCCCGTCCCGGGGAAGGTTGCTAAGCAACGACAGTCGGACAGTGGAAAACTACTGACACCTGGGGCTGGCTCAGTCAGAGCCGGGAAAGCGAAAGTTGTTTTGACTGTGAGACTGTGGAGATTGCCTGCCTGCCTGAGTGAGAGGCAGAAAAACAGCTCAAAAGGAGCTTTTGGGATTTTACTAGCTCGAGAGTGCAGAGCTGAGACTTGAGTTCAGCATGGATGCCCAGAAGGGGGGAGTGCCCCTGAGTGCCGTGGTTCAGGATGAACACAGCCGGCATGCTGCACTGGAAGTAAAGGACAGGGGGAGGGAAGAACGGAGTTCTAATTCCCCCACTGATGTTGCTACTGGAGAGGATGCTGTAGCTTTGAACGTTGTACAGTGCTACAATTGTGGACAGGCTGGGCATCTTCAGCGGAGCTGCAAGAAGCCACGCCAGCCGAAAGGAGGAGCGAAGGGCCGCTCAGCAAAGCCTGAGGCAGCAGGCAAAGGTCGTACCAAGTCTTCGGTGAAACCTGCAAAGGCCCTGATGGCGAAAGGAACCACGCCAGATGTTGGGAACTCGTTTGTAATTGACACTGGATGTAATTTTCATATGTCCCCGCACAGAGGACTCTTTTCGACGTTTAAGAAGCAAAGCTTCGCTGTGGAACAAGCCAACGGTCAGAAGCTGGAGGCGACCGGGGTTGGATCTGTGTATCTTAAGAGCCTGAACTTGACAATAAACAATGTTTACTTGGTTCCTGAATTGAAGTTCAATCTGCTGAGTGTTTCGCAGATTGCAAAGAAAGGACTGAAACTGTCCTATGATGATAAGAGCTGCAAGATTTTCAAAGATGGAGAGTTATATCTTTCTGCCAGACAGAAAGGTGGACTGTATTTGTTGGACTTTGAGCAAAGTGATTACATGGAATGTAATTCTGAGTCTAACATGATTTCTCTTGCAGGTGTGACCAAGACGAGCGCCAAGAAGGTGGCCAGGGTCGACAGAGCATTTCAGCGGGTGTATGCTGATGTGATTGGTCCTCTAGAACCATCTAGAGGCAATGCAAGATATTATCTTGTGTGTGTGGATCATTTCTCTAACTATGTCTGGGTTTATGTGTTGAGAAAGCCACAGGAAGCCTTGGAGAGGTTTCAGGAATTTTGTGACAAGGTTAAGAGTATGCATGATGCTAACATTGATTGTCTATTCACAGATGAGAAGCAGATTTTTCTTTTACAGGATTTCCAGAGGTTCCTGCAGAAGAAGAGAATAAGACACAAGGTTGCTGTTTCAGCGGAAGCGTGGAACAGGGGTGTTTGTGTAAAAGTGAACAGAGAATTGCAAAAGGGGATGAATGCGCAATTGCTTAGTTCACATCTGCCACATGAGTTCTGGGCGGAGTCACTCATGTCGTATTGTCATGAGTGGGTGAGAAAGGTTTCTAGAGAGTTGGGAAGTTCTCCTTTTGAGAAACTGTTCCAGAGAAAACCTTCTGTTGCCCATTTCAGGGTTTTTGGGTCTCATGTGAGGACAGAAGCTCCAGGTGGAGTAAAGAATGCCAGAGGCATTTTTGTGGGGTATGAAAAGGGTCTCTACAGAGTAATTTTGTCTGAATCTGGTCAGGTGATTCTCACAAAATTTCTAGAGAGTGCTCCTGAAAAGGAGAGAGTGATAGCACACACATTTCCCACAGAGGACGAGTCAGATGATGATGATGATTTCACAGAGTACAGTGGTACTGAGAGCGACAGTGATAGCTCAGAGAGCTCTGTTGTCACAGTCATTGAGAGGAAATCTCACACAATGGATAGACCTTCACAGGTGAAGGTTGAACCACTGTTTACTGTTGGAACTGGTTCTCCTAGGAGTCCTGAGACAGAACCAGTGAGCAGAGAGGATCAGCACCTCATACGTAGGTCTGAGAGAGTTACAAAGGGTCAACCACCTAAGAGGTACTCAAAAGAGTTTGCTAACTTAGCTGTTGCATGTGTTGCTGTTGTAAACAACCGAGGACAGGTTGGAGCTGTGTCTAAGTCAGAGACAAAGACACAACAGAGAGTTGCTAGCCAAGGGAGTGCAGATGCACTCGTTCCTTGGAAACCAGACAACCAGAGAGGTACACTGGGGAAACCAGTGGCGGGTAGTTCCAAGGGTGGAACTGAAACAACAGGGGAGTGTTATGTGTATAACAACTGTTTGTTTTCTTCTCTGGATCACGCTTTGCTTGCCGCAACACGCATTGATTCTTTTGGGGGAGGTTGTTACGAAAAAGGAGCAATGCTGCTGAGTGCTCCAGATGGCTGGAAAGCCAAACAGGATGTTGATGTTTTGAGACTGTACCGTGGGAACCAGGGACAGTCTATTATGTGCTCTGAGCACCGGATGTTAGCTCAGAGTGTCACATGACCCTGTACTGGAAGTACATGGGTGGAGTTATACTCTCTCTGCAGCTGGGTATCAGAGGGTACAGACATGTTTTCTCTGTACTGAGGAAAGACAGAAATAAAGGCATGTAAATACATTTCTGTCTGTCTCTTTCCCCTCCCTGGGGATGGCAGGGAGTGAGGGAGGAGGAGTGGCTGTGTTCTTCTTTCACGTTTGAAGAAGGATCGGCCGATAAAGACCTCGCCTTGTCTTGCCGGGAGTCGTTGACGGGGGGGTCAACATGGAATCAAGCCGGGCACCTGGAGGGTGGCCAAATTCCTCTGAAGATATGGCTTGATATCAACAGTAATAACATACAAGTTCTAATTTAATCCTAATATTTACTAAACTTGCCTGATTTTGTAATTTGTATTCATGGCTTAAGGTAGAGATATTATTTGAACTAAGCAAATGTGAAATCACCCTTGGCTCAACAATTAGCTAATACTAGCAGATTCAGCAATATTTCCTACAAGTTGGGACTGCCTTGGCAGTTGGCCTGGATGCCACTGCTAGCACAAAGCGAGGTAAATTGGTGTCCCTAGAATTACTTTGCAAATCTGCAAAAGAAATCTTATTTCAGGTGAGGACAAGAGCAATATCTCCGATCTTGAAATGTTCATAGTACCACATGACTTTTTAGCATGGGGCTACTAATTAACATAAATACTGCAGAACAGTTGTGATATCCTAAAACAGATCTCAGTAGAATTAAGATGGAGAAAATATTACTCCTTAGTACATGCCACAACTAATTATTACCTTGATGATATCAGAAACATCTTTGCCTTGATTTCAAAGAACAAGGAACAAGAGCACAAGCCATTGAGATAGTATCTTTAAACAAGCAGCTACTCTCTGAATGGAGTTCCAGATTAGTGAAGCTGTCTAAATCAAGGCCAGCTAGCGTATGCTCCACTGCCTCATTTAAATATCTGTTAATTATGAGTTCAGGCTATTTTGCAGGAGAACTCAAAGCATTGTAACAGAGGGAAATGACAGCCAATCAAATACTTGGCAGTGAAGGTTTCCAGCCCTCGTCAGTATACTGCTATTATGGCCTGTCAGTTTTAATTTATGGCTGACATCACTCATGGCACTAATGAAATTATTCAACTTGTTTTGTTTTTGCTTGAGCTACTAATTTTAACAAGGAGTCTGCTGTGGCATACTGATATGTTTGGATTTCCACCCATGTCCTCAATAAGATTAAACAATAGTTCAGAGGATTTCAAACAGCAGGGGCAGAAAAGGGATTTTGGCCATATGTTGTCTATTATCCTGCCCAAACAATTCATTTTCCTAAGTATATTTCCTATGGCACTGTAATGTGCAATTTCAGTACACAATGAGAAGAGATTTTTAATACTTTGTGATTCCATGGGCCACTACCCTGGTATGTTAGACAAGCTCAGGATATCATTACTGGCGTTGGTATTTGTGCTGGCTAAGACCACCCTCACTGAAGTAGAGCAATGGTGTTAGGCAGAGCTTGCAGCGATGCACTGCTGAGACCCATGCTTCAGTTTTGCCCTCCTGCACCTGGAATACATATTCCCAAAATGGGAATATAAGAATATCCTATTCTCATTGGATCCAAACTTTCCAACTCACTGCCAAAAGTAAAAAGTACACCAGGGACCATACTGTATAGCTTTACAGGATCCACGTTGTCTCCTTAGGCTGTTCACGTGTTCTTCCAACTTATTAATCTATTCACAGCAACACCCTGCATGAGTACATTACCACCACTGCTGCACCTTGAATTGTATTGTGGTGCATTGTATACATTAAGCAGAACATACAAATCATACAGCTCCTATGTATATAGTTTATATTCTGTTTTCCTAAACCTCCTTTGCTTGACCTGTTGCTTGTTTTCAATTTTTGTATTGAACAAAGCCTATCTAATCCAATGTTTACTCTTGACTGTAGAACATAGCTCCTGTCAAATGTTGCACAATAAAAGCACGCTGTCTGGTCTATTGTCATGTATATTTGCAGGATCGGAGCGCAAGGCCGCAATCTTATAAATGTGCACCCAGGGATAGGCTCTGCTGAACTCAACAGAACCTGTGTAGGATAGCATTGCCGAAGATCTGAAGGCTAAACATGCAGGGGAGCAGGGTAGAGAGAGAGGTTATTTTACAAAAATGTGGCAAAGTTGCTTGTTTGAAAGCATGGACAGGCATGGATACACGTTATAAACTGGAGACAGAGAAAGAAACATAAAATCATCCTAGTGAGGAATGCTGCAAGCGGCAAGCACGGATTTATCCCCAGGCCAGGAAAACATGGCCAAAATGCTTTAAAGAAGTTGATGGTTTTCAACCTTTGGCTACTTGATGTAGGCTGAAATCCTATGTACATTTTCTTTACAGGAAGCTCCTTCAGACTCAGTGGGGTTTAATCTTCCGTCAACATACATGGAATTGTGCTGTACGACAGGCACGTGTAGCTAGCAAAGATATTTGTGGGCTAACAAATTATGTGGCTTTATTTGCAAGACTGCTGTAGTGTTGTTTGCACAACGGTTCTTGGAGCAGGACTCCAAAGACTGCGCAAATAAAGCATTAAGGCTGCTCACTGCAGCATGATCTCTAAATGATCTGAACTCAACTTTCCTTCAGATAGATATGGCTCTGAGAGGCATACTTTTCAGCATGCCAACACTGTACCCTTCAAAGCACTGAATTTTCTCTTTGGACAGTGCATTGGGTCTTTAAAACATTGGGTGGGGGTGGGGAAGGGGGAGCGGTGTATGGGTTACTAAAAATATCCAGGACCTAGAAATAAAATAAAAATTGCTACTCAACAGCAGAAAGACTGAATCCCCACAAACATGGTTGATTTAGGTATTAGGTTTGGCAGTTCCTAAAATAAATGTTCATTCATTGACTCATCATTGCAAGAAGAGGTTCCTCAAACACTGCTTTGTTGCAGAGGAGCATGAGTTTCTTTGAGAAGGGACATAGTTATTATCCAATCTGTAATGTTTGATGCCTGTGTATATGCAATGCATTCTATCGCCAGCTATTATGCAGAAAGAATTTCAATAAAATTATGTTTCTTCTACCAAATTCCACACAGTGCCACAAAACAGCTTAAAAATCATGTTTTTCTTCTCAAAGGCCTATGACACCATTTAAAATTAAGAGTATCTGAATGCTGTGGAATCTTCATGTCATCAGTGACATTTTCCAACCTATTCCTTCTCATAGTTCTTACACTGTGATTGTTCCATACCATTTCCATATTTGAATATTGATGTGTTTACATTTTTCAGTATGATTATATAATTACTTTGAGTTACATTTTAATACATTTTTAAATAAATTGTTCTTAATGTTGCAAATTCTTGCAGACTGGAGATATCAACTATTTACCAAAACATTAGCAAGAGATGTCTTAAGACTCTGGTGAGCTCAATATCAGGAATTACAGCCATATGGTTAAATTGTTTATTATTATTACTTTGTCAACTATTTTTGGTGTTCAGAACTGATGCATAAGGAACTTCTATACATAAATATATGTCACTGAGGAAGGGTGACCATGCCAAAATGCATCTAGCATTCCAGGCGATCACAGAACTTCACCAAAAATATGGATTATATTTTACTGATTGTAGTGTTTGTTTTTGATATATTCCATCTGAACTTACTGAACTGTTTGGTGCTGTGCATGGTTGCGCTTCCTACACTTGCAGATATTTTTGTATGCTGGTTTCTACTTTTCATATTCATGATAAAGTCAGATTTAACTCCTTTCATATGTTTTGTATAAGCGTTACAAATGCATTTTTAGCATTATAGCCATTAGGTTTACTTTCTATAAAGGTAGACACCACACCATATTATTTACAACTTTTTATCTTGACTTCTTGTGCTATATGCTTATAGTGTATTATAGTGTATATTCAGGGATATTCTAGTTAGTTAGTTAGTTGCCATTTGTACATCCTCAGTACATACATTGGAACATGATACGGAAGGAAGGTCTGCATAAGTAGGCAAAGCTTTGAATACAGCTAGTGTCCAATTAGTTTTTAAAAGACATCTGGCTTTCCTATCTCTGTCTTCTGCACAACTATCAAAATGTACATCAGTCAGCACAGCAGGACAGGCTTACGATGCTGAGTGTTCAGTGGAGAAGAATGACAGCAACTAAACCACAAGCATTCATTCCAGTAGTCTTAGGATCATATGCATTCAGAACAGGCATGATCCTTGCATGCACACACGTAAGATTTAGTATCCCAAGTTTCCGCTTTCATCGGGCCTTAGGAATCTCACATATGGCTAGCAGATTCTCTGCTGGATGTTATCTGCAGTCACTGCCTGCTTTGTTCCCCAGTCCAAAGATTTTTGCAGTTAGATCCCAAGCTTTCACTGTATTCTACATCCTCTCATGTAGTCCTTTCCCTAGCAGTTCCCTTTTAGCCAGGAATCGGGAACATGCTTCCCTCCAGATGCTGCTGGAATACAATTTCTATCATCCTGATCATTGGCCATGCTGGCTGGGGCTGATGGGAGTTGCGAGTCTAAAAACACCTGGAGGGCAACAGGTTTTCCTAGGACTCCTCTTTGTGGCAAGGAACAGAGCAGAAGCTATATACTGTATTGCTATCTGATCTCTCCTCAAATATGGCACAGTATCTCCTTTCCGGAGCACTCAACTAACACCTGGTTGACATTTTGTAAGATCTTATTTGAAGGATGGTTTGCAGCTGTTCTTGGATCTAGGGCTTCCTCAACATCTAGGTCTCACTGCAGGCTTGCACTAGCAAAGGTATTTTGGTGCCTTCCTTTAACAAGACTTTAGGCGCAAACTGCATCTCTGTTAACTCTGATGCAAGAAACTTCTATGAAGTCAGACCCTTAAGCCATCTAGCTTAGCACAGCCTACAATTGCTGCTAGTGGCTCTTCAGGGTTTCAAACCAGTCCTATCAAGGAGATTCCGGGGATTAAACCTTGGACCACTTTTTTGTGTATTCTACCCACTGACCTATGGCCCTTCCCCATTAGGAATCTCTGTGCAACACAAAAACTTTGCTATACGAGAGATTTTGTTATCTTCGGTTCAGATCAAAACCACTAAGCGGTGCTAAGAGGTGGCCGTGTTGTTCCTCACACTTGTTACAAAAACAGAACTATATAAGCACAGACAGTTGTTTCTTTACCCTTGAATATTTAACAGGCCAGTAAATCATAGTATGATAATCATATGTGCCATACTTTTCACACAATGAACACTGATTATTTTTTCTCCCGAGAGAGTTATAGCCACGCAAAACAAAAAAGAGTAGCAAGTTCACAATATCATAAAATCATCTTGCCATAATAGCAGTTACAATAAATTCATTGGCCCATAAAATGATAAGCACCAGTGATAACGGTATTGGAAAAGCTTCTTGCTCAATTACAAAAAAAAATAAGTCCTTTTAGCTTGCAATCTTATACCCACTTACATGGGAACAAGATCCATTGAACTCAATGGCTATTACCGTATTGCCCCAAATATAACATGCTCCCACAAATAAACCGCACCTTTAAAATTCAAGGCTTATTTGCGGGTGTGGCCCGCTCCTGGCTCTACCACCCTGAGTGGGTGCTCGGGGCCCCACTTACCAAGGCAGCACCAGGGGAGGCTTGAGAGCGGCGGGTGGGCTGCGTGCCATTGCACTCCCGGGCTGCTTCCTGGGGGGGGAGCTGCACTACTTTGCAGGCGGCCTCCCCCCTTCCCCCTTCATTTTGACAGCTCGGGGGAGGCTTCGGGGTTGGGGGGTGGCGCACCGTTGTCCCACAGCCCTGATGGCCCTGCTGGGCAGCTATTTCAGCAGCGGTACCATAAGGTCACAAATATAAGCCGCACTTTAACTTTTCACACTTTGGGGGGAAAGTGCAGCTTATATTCAGGCCAATACAGTACATCACACTGTGGTGTTAGACAATCAGATACACTAGCATGCTAAATATACAACATATAATTTACCAATGAGCCCTGGCTCTAATTAATTACTGCCAGGGGCAGTAAGGTAAAAAGGTAAAGAACCCCTGGAAGGTTAAGTCCAGTCAAAGGTGACTATGGGGTGCAGAGCTCATCTCGCTTCAGGCTAAGGGAGCCAGCGTTTGTCCACAGACAGCTTTCTGGGTCATATGGCCAGCATGACTAAACCGCTACTGGCGCATGGAGAACCATGACAAGTGCCAGAGCGAACGGAAATGCTGTTTATTTTCCTGCCACAGTGGTACCTATTTATCTTCTTGCACTGGTATAGTTTTGAATAGAAGCTGGGACATGCTTTTTGGCAGAAGCTGGGACAGAGCAACAGGAGCTCACCCTGTCACACGTATTTGAACCGTCGACCTTCAGATCAGCAAGTCCAAGAGGTTCAGTGGTTTAGATTACAGCGCCACCTACTTTCCTGCCAGGGGTAATACAGACATCCTGGACACCAAAGAGGTTTGCCCCCATTAACCACTTCTCTCCCTCCCTGCTAAGGCTATGTCGGTCCTCTCCACACATCATCACAGAAATCCACATATGCATTTAGTGATCATTGGTTTGCTGACCATTATTTTTACAGTTGTCTCTTTAAATGTCTACCCAGGAACATTCTCATTGAAAGATATACTATGCTACCTGGAAATCTGGCTACACAGTTTCAAAATGATGTTTCAGCATGCGTGTTGGCTAGGGCGAGGTAGGAAGACGATTCCTGATATTCATTCCTTTTTGAAGTCAAACATGCCAAAGTCATTTTGGTTGAAACAGGCTTCATGGACAGTGGCTGCTATCTAAGAACAGTGTGAGTAGAACTCAAGATGGGAACAGCACCAGACATAAAAAAAATACAGAGCTTGCTTTTTTATGTCAAAAACCAGTTAAGCCTTTGGACAGTCATCTTGTTTCCAGATACACAAGAAGCAAGACACGCAATCCAATAGAAGACTACTCAGAAGTAGAGTGGTCATTTACACATCAGCAAAAATGAGAATAAAAGAGAACACCAACTTTCATATCCAGTTTGCATGTGTATGTAGAGGTGCATATTTAGAAATAGTATAATTTCACTAGAACAATACAATAGTGGGGAAGACCATGACCAGGTGACCTATGTGACTGTTCATTTTGCTGCACTATCCTGGAACCTTTTGATGAAGGGTGGTTAAAAATATATATTTTCAGTTAAACAAGCAAACTTCCAAGACCTCTATTCTCTCTCCTAATAATTCAATATCATTAAGCTAGACTGGGCTGGACAGTCCTTTCAAGCAGAGGACTTATTCCAATAAAGGACTGCCTCTACACTGCTATTAATAGAAAAATAACAGTCACGGGGTTGAAATCCAGCCACAAATATGACTAGTCACACAGTAAAAACAAACTAAAAAATATTATGCCCCAAAGACAGGAAAACAGCCCAGCAACACACAATATAGGGTGAGGCCAGTTTTTTAAAAGTCAATTTTCAAAGGCAGACTAAAACGGAAACCTTTTACCTGCTTTCAAAAGGCCAAAAGAGAGGATGCTGTATGAACTTATTTTGGCATGCACGGCATCAGGGCTGTAATGGAAGAGACCTTGCTCCTCATGGTGGTGAATACTGCAGCCCCAGAAAATGAAACCCAGAGCAGGACCTCATCAAAACGTCTTAAGAATCATAGTTTGGGAGGGGTGACATATAAGGGTGAAGATGCTCCATGAGATAGTCAGGATCCAAGGTTCTTGGGTTTTTAAAGCTGAAATGGAGAACCTACATCTCTCCATATGTTGGAGGGCTGTAACTCCTATCTATCATCCTTGAATATTAGCCATGTTGACCGGGGTTGATGGGAGTTGGAAACCCAACAACATGTGGAGGCCCACAGGTTCCTCATCACTGTTTTATAGGGAAGAGTGAACACTCTGAACTACAGGGCCCAGAAACATGGTGGCAACCAATTCAGGTGGGTTCAAAATAGATATCAGTCTACATTTGTTAACAAGTGGGGCACTTCATTTAGCTTCAGTTACATTTCTGAACCTTTTTCAAAGTCAGCACCGTGTAGAGTACATTTCATCACACTTATCTGCATACCACCAAATCATGAATGGCAGAGCTGAAGTCTATATTTCAACAGTAGGCATAGCTGATAAAGGTAGTTTATACAGCTGCCACCTGGGAATACAGAAACAATACTGGGTCCAGCCATAGCTTCAAGCTATTTGTCTGTTCCTTGCAGGAGAAAATTATCTAGAGCAAGTATGGGCTCTGGAATAAGAGTGTTGGGGCTGGTTTTTTAATAGCCTTTTAAACCTAAATCAGATGTGTGTGTGTTTTCAAAATGTAGTTATAAGTGCCCCTAAGAATACCACAGTCAGGGATTAGTCAAGTATCCCACTATCATCAATGATGTTTTACCTGGATTGAGATTACATCTATTCACTCTCATCCAATCCATCACTTATTGCAGACGTGTATTCAAGGACAGAACTGCCTCACAAGGGTTGGATGGGGACAAAACAAACCACAGAGCTGAGTGTCATCACTGCACGAACTCTTGTTAACAAGTCTCTCCCAGCGACTTCATATAGCGGGTGACAAAACCAAATCTCGAGTGTACCAGCATCCCCATCTGGCAGAAACTTCTCTAATAAAGATTCACTAATGACTATGTTGACAAGGTTGGCCAAAGCTTTCTAACTGGCCCTTACCATCCAGTATGGCCATCACTCAAGGTGGCAAGTTGTAATAAGTACCTTGTCTGTATTACACAACCATGTCTAATAAATGTGAAGAAAGTGACTGGATCAGCATCACCATAGCACTTGGCTTTCCAAAACAGGTATGTCCTGCTTTTCCCAGATGAAAAATTAGTAGCATTTAGCAGAGAGTTGAAAGCACTTACTGCTAAAATATAAAATACGAGTCATGGAAAGGCACAAAGAAAAATTATTTCTAAGAGGATCTATTAGGAATCCCACAGCAAAAGAACTGCCTTTTTTCTTTCTTTGCAAAATTACCTTTAATCTCAGTAATGGGAATTCCTTTTGCTGCTGTCAACTGTTCCCTCTGGATATAATCCAGCTCTGGATGTAAAATGAAAGAGCATTGCTCCATCAGCACTTTGGGCACTGCTAAATGGCAAGAGGAACATGAAAATTGATATGCTGGGCAACAGCTAGGAATGTTCACCGGTGGACAGACTCTCTGAACAAGTGAATGGAAGCAAAAAGGGAAGCTCAGGCAGCACAACAAACAGTAGGATAATCATTGCAGAGTTGTGAAGTGATACATGACAGCCACTAGATCAGGACATCTATATCCCACCTCAGCAAACAGACTACGAACTCACCACACATTTACAGCACAGCACTCCCTCCACCCAAGAATCTTAGAAACTGTAGTTTGTTAAGCGTGCTGGGAATGGGAGCTCTGTGAAGAGGAAACCAGAGATCCCAGTCACGTGTTTTAAGTGTGCTTTATGATGCGTGGGAAGATGCCAATGATTAGTACAGTGGTACCTCTGGTTAAGAACTTAATTCGTTCTGAAGGTCCGTTCTTAACCTGAAACTGTTCTTAACCTGAAGCACCACTTTAGCTAATGGGGCCTCCTGCTGCCGCCACGCTGCCAGAGCACGATTTCTGTTCTCATCCTGAAGCAAAGTTCTTAACCTGAGGTACTATTTCTGAGTTAGCAGAGTCTGTAACCTGAAGTGTCTGTAAACTGAAGCGTATGTAACTCGAGGTACCACTGTATCTGGGTTTATCTAAAGATGCTTGATAGTAATAGGAGG
Source organism: Podarcis filfolensis (assembly GCF_964270895.1). Classification (NCBI taxonomy): domain Eukaryota; kingdom Metazoa; phylum Chordata; class Lepidosauria; order Squamata; family Lacertidae; genus Podarcis; species Podarcis filfolensis. Next base: position 42,538,627 of record NC_139610.1, on the reverse strand, counting down.
GAAATAAAAGACAATAGGTTTTTCAAAAGTATAACACCACAGTAGATAAAATAATCTGGAGGGATTCAAATAAGATGAAGCAAAAGGGGAATAGCGTGGAGAACCTGATTTCCTTATGCCATAGGACTAACATCCAGCGCCCCAGAGATCTGGGGCCCCCTGAATAATTGCCCAAGAATAGGAAACAACCTCCAGCATCCTCCTCTCTTTTATTTTTAAAAAACAACTTTATTATGGGTGATGCAATCAAAGCAAGTACAGTGGCACCTCGGGTTACATACGCTTCAGGTTACAGACGCTTCAGGTTACAGACTCCGCTAACCCAGAAAAAGTACCTCGGGTTAAGAACTTTGCTTCAGGATGAGAACTGAAATCGTGCTCTGGCGGCGCGGCAGCAGCAGGAGGCCCCATTAGCTAAAGTGGTGCTTCAGATTAAGAACGGACCTCCAGAACGAATTAAGTACTTAACGCGAGGTACCACTGTAGTTGCACCCACTGTCTTTAATTTCCCAGAGTCTCTAGTGTGTGTACCCAACAGTGTGTGTACCCTGGAGCCCGGGAACTACTCCCAAAGCCGGTACTTAAGGAAGAAAATGAGAAGGATGTAACAGCAGGGGGAGGAGATTATTGAGCACACTGACCATTTCTATTACAAGGGAAATGGAACAAGTCTCTTCACCACTGAGTGGTAAGAAGGCTGCAGAGGGTGTGAGGATCAGTCCTTTTTTCTTTCTGAAGAATGAATGGAAAAGTGACTCGATCTTCCCCCAGGATGGGGTGACAGGAGAGAAAGTGGTGTGACAATGGGGGAGCCAACAGAGGGCATTTTGCCCAGGGTCCCCTGAATGCGGGCAGTGCCACTGGCTACATTTACAGACAGACACAAAGCTGCAGATGCAACTGTGGCTTAGTTAACACAGCAACAGCAGGCTCCCCGCCTCCCCGCCCCCCGATGCCACTACAGACCTCCATCTATAAAGCTGCAACAAGAGATTAGGAAAAATGCAGTTCCAGATAAGTGAAGCCTGTAAAACAGCAAGAACTTTGATCACGGGGGATTCTTTAATTACTTAGCTATTGAGCAGAATAACAATGAAAGGCAGAATCTAAGGAAAAGAGCTTCTCTATAACAGCCTGACAAATTGATTTCAATTAAAAAACAAAAAGCAGAAAAGTATTTTATGACTCATTGTTTGAAAACACCCACAAACACAAAGTCATCAGGATGTCATAGGGTCAAAATTCACTGCAGAATTTGGAGGCAGACACAGTACAGTAGCGACTGAAGTGTTATCTGTAGCCATATACGGCAGAAAAATGACTGGGTAGGTGTTATGTACTGAGCTGAATAGGATTCAGATGCAGCAGTCTGATTGGTCCTAGAACAATAGGATTCAGAATGCAGCAGTCTGATTGGTCCACAGGAGCCACCCAATCCAGCTCCAGGTGGAAGTGAATCCGCAACCTGATTGGCCTACAGGAGAATCCTGGAATTAGCCAATCATGTGGGGCCCATTGTGTAAATAATGTATCTAAGGCAGACATTCTGGGGGAACTTCCACTTCTCCTCACCACTATGAGCTGAATAAAGAGCATGAAATCCACTCTTGACTCTAAGTACATTTCAGTAGGGCTGCCCTACGTCTGAGTTTTCCCGGACACGTCCAGGAATTGGGCAGCAAAATGGCATCTGGGCAGATTATCGCTGAATCAGCAAAATGTCTGGGAAAAGAAAAGTCCAAAAACCTGGGGGGGGGGAGGAAATCCCCCCCCCCAAAAAAAGCCAAACAACTTTGTCTCAGTTTTCACTTTTGGGAATATGGCAACCCTATCACTGGGTCACATATTTATTGCAGGCCACTTCCATGTTAGGTGTGCCCCATATACGTGCAACTGCTCGTGTGTGCATCCCAGAAGTGACTCAAAAATGTCACAAAAGGGGATGGAATGGGGTTTTTGCAGGCTTTTTCAACGGTGTTTCAAATATATGTGATTTCACTTAAATGTGCAGTGCCTTGGAACATAATCCCCACATAAATCAGGGGTTGCCTGTATTAACCCCACACGAACACAAAGCGAAGAATAATCTCAGTAAGACAGCACTAATGTGCTACTTCTATGGGCCAATTATTTAACACTTTGGAAATTATCAGTTTGACTTGCATATTGTCTTCTAACTGATCTATCTTTGTACTTGGGTGGTTTTTTTTGGCTTTTTCTGGTACAAAATGTGTTTTGATGCGACATTTTTGTGCTAACGAAAGCAGAGATATATCCACTGAAGTTAAACGTTTATAACAAAGCTTTTCTTAATTAAATGGCTTTATAACACCTAATGCTTTTATTGATCAGTTTCTTCATCTTTGCTTTTAGATGATGGCAGGGTAGGAGGGGGAAGAATAGATTAATGGGTTGTTTTTAATATGATTCAACAAACAGTGTTGAACAATCTTTTTTTATGATGGGTTTATTTGTTTTTGGCTTATGAATTCTTTTCTTTATAGATTTTTGTGTTTAATATTTGTTGACTGATGATCAAGCATTAATTTCTCTGGTGATTAACCAGGATCAGCGTTGCTGGAGAAAAGCCACAATGAAACGGTCTAAAGATTAAACTGCAGTTATTTTGAAAATGTTCTTTTAAAAATCTCAGGACTGACCTGTTTTTCCAGGAATCTAACTTAAAACAGTGAAACAGATTGTTTTTCTCTTTCAAAAGAGTGAGATTGACTTATTGTTTTATGATGGTGAGATCTGCTGCCAGATCTCTTCTGCGTTTTAAGAAATGGACTGACAAGCAGCCTAAACAGATTGGCTTTTCTGTTTCATGAGGCCTAGATGTATATGAAATATACTTGGCTTAAATAATGTTCCAAAGGAATTGCCTATTTTAGATACTGATGGAAATGACTGGGTCATTTTAATTAGCCATTGCTTATTTAATAAATGCAGTAACCACAAGAACACTGATAACACTGAATATCTAAAGTGTATAGTTTTTCTTTAAAAACAACACCACCACTTGTTTGTTTATACATAAACTTAGTATTCACTATCTTCTTTTTTCAAATTATATAACAATTCTAAATTATAAGAGATTATGTATAAAAATCAGCCTCTACCTTTTTTGGGGGGGTGACACCCCCCCTTAACAAAAGAACAAGAAAAAAAATCCTCTTTTGTGTTTCAAGTTAATGTCCCGGTTCTATTACCGTATTTTTCCATGTATAAGACACCCCCATGTTATAAGACGGTCCCTATTTTTTGAACCCCAAATTAAGAAATTAATACTTTAAACATCAAAGAAAACAACTTTTTTCAGTTAGTGTGCTCAGGGGAGCTTTTTTGGGGAGATCACCTTCAAGTCCAGGCAGAAAGCGGGCAGGATCTAGATGAGCGGGCAGGTGGAAGAGAGGGGACCAGTCTGTTGCCCTCAAGTTCTCTGCAGCATAAGCCACAACCTGCCCAATCTGCTCTGCCTGGAGACAGTGGCAATGCCCAGGTCCCAAGATCAGAGCCGCTGGAGCTGGGAGTGATCTCCATGGACTGGGCAAGGCAAAGCAGGCGGGTGCCAGAACTGGAAAAGCCACCTACTCCTGTCCCCAAAATAACACCTTCAGCACAGATTGGGAGCCACGCCACTGACATCACCAAACTTCAGAACCTTGGCAGGGAAGGTTGGGCAAAGATTTTGGAGTGGGAGTGACAGGCAGAGCGGAGCCTTCTGCGCAAGGTGACAAGGCGTCCTCTTCAGTGTTGTACTAGAGGGGCTTCTACAGGATACTTTGTGAAGCTTGGGCTCCATGCACCAGGCTCACTCCCGGCTGAGGGGGAAATAGTGCCTTTGGGCATGAGCAAAGTGCCTTTCTTTTTCCGCCATGTCGCCTGACAGCAGCCAAGCTTTCAGCTCCCACCCCGCATTCACATTCCATGTATAAGACGACCCCCAATTTTTGACCGAAAAAAAGTCAGCAAAAAACATTGTCTTATACATGGAAAAATACGGTAAATTGTTCAGAATATATAACGTATATAATGTAACTTGCTATCAAACCAGTTTATTTCTCAAAATGTATTGTTATATCCTATAGTATAAACTGTAAAGTGCCACTTTTCAGCCAACATTTTATCAGCATTGTATCTATAGTATTCAGTATCTAAAGAATTGCAGCATGCACATGGGGAGTGGGGGAGAAAGACTCCCAATTTCTCCTTCCAGAAGTGTCTTCCACACTGAATCCCACTCACAAGGCCCCCCTCAACCTCCAGGACAGGCTTTTGAGCGATGCCCAGGGACTGCAGTAGAAAGATGAGCTGGAAAACCCATCATTTGCAAAAAGCATATTCACCTATACTTAACCAATGTCACATGAGCTGTGTTAAGACGCCAAATGAACCCCAAATTTAGTTAAATCTGGCAATTAATGCATTGGGTTCATTTACAAATGGCATAAATAAAACATTCACGATGAACAGGAAAAATGCTTTAAAAATAATAATTACAAGGCAACTTATACAATGGCAGGGCAATTTTTGAAAAGCCGTAGTATGTAAGAAATTACATTCCTCTTGCTATGCATATACCTACAATTTCATTAAGGTAATCATGGTATTTTCAGGCACATCTTTATTTTCCATCTTAAAGTAACCTTTTTAAGATCTTGGAACAATCACAGATACGTTTTGTTTTCAAAACAACCGTGCCAGTTCTTGGTTTTTAAAGCCACCACCAAACCATACTGCTTTTCAAAGTCCCAGTGTCTTCCAAAAGGCACCAGAGAGACAGGTCTTTCAGAGCATCCATTCACCCAAAAGGGAAAATGTCTTTACCAGGGGAGGGTTAGCCTTGGAGGACTGATGCTTGAGGATGTGTGTCTTCTGACACTGACCCTCTCCATCCATGATCCTTTAAGTAGTTAGAGGCAGTGGGAATGGTGACTGGGCTAGGAGGACAAATACTGAATGGTGTGCACCCTATAAGGTTGAGGGGCAACAAGGAACAGACTGTTCAGTTCCCTTCAACAACCACTTGGCAGTATGAACATGCAGCCTTTGGCTATTGACCATTCTGGGTAGCTTTGGGGAGATGTATCTTTTAAAAATACGCAGCATGCCTCAGAGTTCTCCCATTGCTTTCAGGGACCCAGTATTCCACTTATCCTTCACCTGTTTTGGCAGCCAGTGCTTCCTCATGCTAGCTACCCTTTTTGGTAACATATATGCTTTGCAGTAGTACAAAACCACCCAGACCTATCGTGCATGGACTATACTCAGTTAACAAAGAGATGAGGTTACACGAATTCATGGTCCTTTTACATATCTTATTTCAATAAATCAATGAATGTATTGTGTCCTTCAGCAGCCAAATAATCAGCAATCCAATGTAGATGAAAAGGGCAGAAAAGCACCTTTTCAGGATTGAATACTGTCTTTGTGCAGCATGACCATGCAAGAGGTACTGGAATGTGAAGAAGGCATTTGAGCTACTCTTTCACAATGATGGGAGTGTTCCTTCATCTGGCTCCAGGTGTAAGAGACAGGCAGAGGCGGGGGGGGGGGTAGAGGCAGATCATATGAGCCCCTGATCAACACCTGCACTTCTTTTCCTCACCAGCTTTTAAGAAGCCACATTTTCGCTTTATCTTCTGAAAGCATTCCAGGTGCTAAGTGAAATACATTGCAAGAGTTGTCATGGTGCTTCGCGTGCATGAGTCAACGAGAGGCAACTGTGTTAACACAACAATGACAGGATGCTCTGCCGCGATATTGTAATAGCCTAATTAGTAGGTATCATATTGATGCTTAAACATCAGGGCTAGAACAAGCAACAATGAACCCCTAATGCACTTGTATGTCAGCATCTGATATCCAAGTATTCCAAAATGGAGTGTAGGGTTCATAGTACATGTTAATATATTGTCAGAGGACATGTTAATCTGAGATACCTGAGACCGTATCAACGGCTGTTTCCATGGAGATCAAGAACTATTTCAGTCTAAAAATGCCATCAAACAATGCTTGGGAAACATATTTTGAAACAATTATGTGAATCAGCCCTACAAATACCAATGTTTGCTGTTGAGACAACCTGAATATAGTCTTTCATGATGTTATTCAAAGAAATGTCAGGAAGTGCCTTCTGGTTTAATTGCAAGCAGGTAAGCTTTACAAGCTAGAAATGTGCAACAGTCAAATAAAAAGTAGATACAGTCCATGGATGCATTGGAAAACAATATTTAAGATCCAGTCCTATCACTACTGAGGATTTTTCTACTTCTGCTTGCTCCAGCACTCAATTTGACCTCAGATTTAAGCACTACAGTTGTGTAGTTGTACCTGCTTGACATGGCTGACTCTCTCTCTAATATATAAAGTCTATATTGTTGCCACATTTGCAGGGTGCAAATCGCTAACTCCATGTCAAAGGATTAAGATGATGGCAGCTTGAGAAAATGGGACACACATTGTATATTACTATAGCATAGGGCACTGCCCCTAGTTTTAGCTGCGTATGATGTATATTTAAATCTATTGTTTATTTATAAGAACATTTGCATGCGACTATACCAAAGTAGAAAGTGCCTACTGTGGTTTCTCACCTACCGCTATTACATTGCTTAAGACTATGCTAGCCAGATGAAGCTAGGCTATATACCAGCCTTTCTCAACCTAGTACCCTCCAAAAGTATTAGACTACAACTCCCATGGTCCCTGATCATTGGCCATGCTGGCTGGAGCTGATGAGAATCAGAGCCCAACCCCACCTGGATGGGAAGGCTGGCATATTACTTTCAGTAGAAATATATTAATAACCAAGTCTTTAATAACATGGACCATATTGTGAAAATCCAAGTAACAGATTACACAGATGGTCTTTTACCAATACGTTCAATGTTTTGTGTAACATTAAGAGTATGACTTGGTTCAAGATAGTAATTTATGCTACATGTTGTATATTGGTATTTCCCACAGTGGTTTAACAGTCAATCCCTCTTCACAAAGGGACTCTGAGTGTATTGTGGCTCTGTGAGGTAAATGGGGGGGGACGACGACCTCCTAACAACTCTTAGCACCATTGACACTCAACAGATCCTAGGATTATTGGGAGGGAAGCCACGATTGTTTAAAGTAGGACACTGCTTTAAATGTATAGTGCAGATGGGGCCTTGCTTCTGGCTAGTCTGGGATAGCATCCAACCTTGAAGTTCAAAATAAAATAAAAAATATGGTATTGCAAAGCTCAGTTTGCATGGGAACAGGCAGTAGCTCAGAGACAGAGTGCATGCTTTTTGCACAGAAGGCCTCATGTTTGATCCCTGGCATTTCCAGTTACCAAAGAATTAAGGAGTAGGTAATGTGATCTACCTGAGATCCTGGAAAGACACTACCACTGCCAATCAATTAGCACTGGGCTAAATGAATCTGATGGGACTCGGGTGGCACTATGGGTTAAACCACAGAGCCTAGGACTTGCTGATCAGAAGGTCAATGGTTTGAATCCCCACGACAGGGTGAGCTCCCGTCGCTCTGTCCCAGCTCCTGCCAACCTAGCAGTTCGAAAGCATGTCAAAGTGCAAGTATATAAATAGGTACCGCTCCAGTGGGAAGGTAAATGGCGTTTCCATGCGCTGCTCTGGTTCGCCAGAAGCGGCTTAGTCATGCTGGCCACATGACCCGGAAGCTCCCTCAGCCAATAAAGCGAGATGAGCACCGCAACCCCAGAGTAGGTCACGACTGGGCCTAATGGTCAGGGGTCCCTTTACCCTTTACCTTTAAATGAACCTGACCTGGTATAAGGCAGTTTATTGAGTTATTGAATATAGTCCTCCAAAATATGTATATATATATATATATATATATATATATATATATATATATATATCTGAAATCAAAGTATCTATGCTGCAGTTGGATTCGTGCATATGGCATTAAGTCCTCCCAACCTGCAGATGTACAAAATTATATATAAGTTGTTTACAGGCCAAAAACAAAACAAAAACAGAGACTGTGGTTTATGCTGACTGCAGTTGTGGTGCCATACTTTGTGGGCTGCAAAAGTTACCACAAAAATAAGTGAAGTAGGAATTAAAACCTCTATAAACTTTACTTAGCCTTTTTGTGGGGTTTAATGCATTTCATTTCTTTTTTCCTAAAAATATAAACTTTAAAAAGACCCTTCTATTAGGGTTGGAAAATCCTTGGTTTTTAAAGAAAGCTTGGGGGAACATCTGGCATAGGAGAGTTTCAATTCAGTCAGTAGGAGAAGTTGGATGTTTAAGATTCTGGAAATCCTACGCAACCCTATCATCTGTGATTCTACATTCCTACTAAATGTACAAATTCAGGTAGACTGAGAGTTACTGCATGCATTTTTTAAAAAAAGAAAAGTGCTCTAAAAATAAACCCAGATTGTGAAATCAAGATACAGCTACATGAAACCCTTTCCCCCCAAAATTAAAATAGCATTTCTCATAGTTTGTGCCTAAAGAACTTTCACATGGTTATTGTTCCTCAGATAAAATGGAGGGGGGAATATGAACCCCACCTTGAGCATCTTGGGGGAAAGGCAAAATGTAACAAAAGCAAAAAATAACTTCATGGTAATCTTCCCTGTAAAAACTGATATTATTTCACCTACACTCAGGAATTTTCAAAACCTAGAACAGAAGACTTTCCTCTTAATATACTATTAGCATACTGCAGTCAATTTAATGAATATATAGCACATTCCTTCCTTGTGATTTTCCCAATCACAGGAACCCTTTTTTGGATGTGCCAAAATATCATAAATATCTTATCAGAGCATCCTTATGTAGAACAAGTGCATTTCAAGTTTTAAAAGTGTGATGGCTTTTACTGAAGTAATGGGCACTTGGGAAAGTTGCCATCTCTCACCTGTACAGATTTGTGTGCCATGATTTACATGTATAACATGAATATTAATTATGTATAGTGATTTATATTATGAATATGCAAAAGGGGGTGCTAAATTAGCATCTCTCATTTGTGCCAAATCCAATAGACTCTCCCTAGTACCAGCCAGGCACCCAAAGTCAGCAACAGGCTACTGTTTAATGTCAGGAAAGACAGGAGACTTATGCCAATATTTAGCCTTTAAAAGCACTGGCCCCACTTCAGGGGTGGGATTCGAATCTTCCCTATTCACTTGCGATTATTGAGAGAACTCCAGTTAGGTTTCTTTTCCTCCAGGCTATGAAATTCAGTGGGTTACCATACCTGATCTGAGGCTCCCCTACACCTTTTTCAAACAGCACAAGAATACTTGCTGAAGACACATGTCATAGGTATAAACACAAACAGGAGGTAGAAACCAGGTAAGAAAACCTTCCCCTGCCACAAAGAGAGGGATGGTGCAAGCAACAAGAAACTGAGAGACCAATGTCTCTTTTGTTCTATGGCCTCATATAATGTGGAGTTGAGTTGGCTTCAAGTGCAAAGCTGAAACGAAAACACCAAAGCTAGAACAACCAGTTCACTAAAATAAAATGGTTTATGAGAATGAATACACAGAAATTTTGAGAAAAGCGAGCACCAACGTGTCCTCCTTTGAGCAACAAACTTCCTTTTTGGTTTTGCATGCCTTCATTTCCCCTCTCCATAACTTTTTATAGCTCTACACCAAAGCTTCTGCACCAAAGCCACAGTTGCCATACTATCCTTCCCTCTTACCCATTTGACAAATGTATGAATCATAAAAACAAAGGCTGAAATGTATAACCTTTCCACTTTAGTCAGCACATACATGCATACACACACACACTGCTGGAAAAAGTAATTTTTCTACCTTCTTAAAACTTCCAAAGATTCTGGCCAACAACAGCCCCCACAAAAACACCCAGAAACCTCCCAAACCATGACTGCTATGCTTGATTAAAAAAAAGAATTAGAAAAGTCTGGTTCTGGGTACTTGGGGTAGGATTGGGGCCATGAGAACAGCTCACTTTAATTCATTTGTAATGGCCTAGACCACTTTTTGAAATTTAGGGCACAAAGCTTGCCCTTTTGAGAATGTGTGGCCTTTCCCTACACCCAACACTATGACTGGATGCACACACAGTGCCCATTGAAGCTCTCAGGGTTGCGTCAAATGAAGTTGTCCCATTAGCAGAAGGACTTCTGCCTGTGCAATGGGACTTCCTCTCCCTTTCCTCTCCCTGTGCCCCCCACATCTGCTTGGGATTTTCTACAAACCCTCCCGAGCAGATTTGTGGGGAATGGGAGGTACAAAGGGGGAGCAGGAGAGGAAATTCCATTGTGAAAGTAGAAGACCCTTATACTGAGGGATTGCTCTGTTAGATACAACCCTTCGTTTCTCCTGTCCAGGGCAATAGGCTCTCTGACCCGTCCCTTAATATTCAAATTGACTATAAGTTTCCCATGAATGCATAAATGTTTTTGCCTGCACAAGCATCCATGGAAATGGAAGGAGGGGGAGAAAATGTGGAGAAGCATTCCATTGTAATGCATTCCACATGAAAAACAAATGTGGAATACATTATGTCAAGAGCTAGTAGCTATGAGGGGAGTCGTCGCAGCAAGCATCAAAAGGAGGCAATGCTAGGAATGGTAGAAAATGCTGACCATGTTTGCTGGGAAAGGAATTCAGGTTTACACAAATAGGTATAAACTGCTATTTTAGAAAAAAATCAGAGCTGAGGCATTTAGCACTTCTCTGGGATGTGCCTGCATTAAACCAGTTTATGGCTGGTAGTCAGCAGTGAGCCTTCAGACTTTGCCTTGGGACTTTAGCTGAGACTGCTATCAAGGTGAAGCTGACAAAAAGCTTCTTCACACTTTGTCAAGAGCAAGGGTAGTTTATTTGTTTGATCCTTGGAGGATCTGCAGTTAACCTGTGGTCCTCCAGATATTGTTGAGCTCCAGCTCCCATCAACTCCAGCTAGCATGGCCAATGGTCAGGGATGATGGGAGCTAGAATCCAACAGCACAGAGAGGACCGTAGGTTAACCAAGGCATGGTCTAAAGAGTACAGTAGATAGTTTCAGTTCCAGCATAAGTAGCCAATCAGGAAAACACATGAAAGGCACCAATGTCAATGTCAGCTTCTGTCCTGGAGTGACCATATTCATGGTGTTACCCTTAACAGCCTGGGACCAGTTTACCCGAAGAATCCCATTACCCCATATATCAGGCTTCCTCAACCTCAGCCCTCCAGATGTTTTGAGACTACAATCCCCATCATCCCTGACCACTGGTCCTGCCAGCTAGGGATCATGGGAGTTGTAGGCCAAAAACATCTGGCGGGCCGAGGTCGAGGAAGCCTGCCGTATATGCACATTCAGCCACTTCAATCTGCAGAACTGGCATTTCTACAAGTTTCGCATGATGTTGTTTCTGCAGTTGCAAGGAGTCACTCCTTCAGTGTGGCATCACCTACACTGTGGAACTCCCTGCTCATTGATATTAGGCAGGCTCCTTCAAGCAGCTTCAGGAAAACATTTTTCTTGGGACTGTACCACAAAGTGGGGGGGGGGGAGAGGTTAACACCCCCCCTCCAAGGATGCTACAGTCCCAGTCAGGACCACCCATTTGCTACCCAAGTCACTCTGTCAGTGCATCCACACAAGCCCAAACTCTCCAGCACCCTGCCTCACTGCAGCACTAGCCAGGTATGCTGCAGCAATGCCAGTGTTGGGAAGGTGGCTCTGTCCCTCCACACTGGCCACTATTGAATACATATTGTGCAAATGCAATATTTTATTTGAAAATAACACCTCAGCTAAAACACACAACTATTCTCCAAATAAAATATATCCGGAAGTCCTAATCACCCAAAGTCTCAGGTAGCCTGTACAGTAACTGTTGTATCACAGTATTTCTGTAGGAAGTTCTGATTTCCTTACTGCGTGCCTTTAATACCCCAGTACATATGCACATTTACTTGGAATGTCCTATTAAGTTTCATGAGGCCTAGTAGGGATAAGCTGCAGCTACATACAAATCTTGTGCTGAATCCGGATACCTCGGAGAGATTCTTGGCTTCTCCAATGTGTAGCAGTATCCGCACAAGCCAGGTGCTCTGAGTTAGAGGAGACACTGTATTGCGAATCACCTCGTGGCACCTTAGTGACTCAGATGCAAAAAAACGAAAGAAACAGCCCAACCATGCTACAGACAAGGGTCTGCAAAATGTGAAACTATGCATCTAAGCTTTCCATAAAAGGAAAACACAGGTACAGCTTTGCAAAATCAAACTTATGCCTCTAGCTTAAGAAAATGCCAGGATCTTGAATGGGAAGGGATAGCTCATTCATGACTGACTGGCCTAGCGTGCAAACAGCATCCTTTCCACAAGGCACCTGCACTCTCCAGTTCTAGTGCTTTGGAGGGAGGGATGCTGAAGGAATATGCACTTTCTCACTATTACTTCTTGATCTTTTGCTGTTCTGTTCTACAGAGCAAAATACATCAGAAAGAGTTTTGATGAAGTTTGGTGGCATCCTTCCCTTAGGCACCCTTTTCTAATCATTGTCCAACGTCTTTGATCCTTAATTCCATTCTGATTTTATATGTTCCAAGTGTTCTTGTTCTCCTGAGCAGTGCGTGTGAACAGTCTGGTCCCTTGCTCACCATTTTGCCTAGAGAATAAGGCATAACCCTTCTTAAACACACAAAATTCATAATTAAATCCTTTCTAGCAAGAAGACAAATGAATCCTGGGAGAATTTCTGTGTGTGTAATAACCTTCTTGCTGTGCCTCCAGGAGGCGTCTACCATTTCCCCAACACACACACTCATTCCCTGGCAGGCACACCTGAACTCTGATTAGCTGGAAACTACTTTAGCCTTTAAGCCTACTGTGGGTCCTGAGCCCTTAAAATGGGCCTTGGCCATACAGACGTTGTCCCTCTTGATTTCCCCAACCTGCAACTGATGCGTGAAACTTCCAGTGCCAGAAGTAGAAGAAGAAGAGTTTGGATTTGATATCCCACTTTATCACTACCCGAAGGAGTCTCACAGCGGCTAACATTCTCCTTTCCCTTCCTCCCCCACAACAAACACTCTGTGAGGTGAGTGAGGCTGAGAGACTTTAGAGAAGTGTGACTAGCCCAAGGTCACCCAGCAGCTGCATATGGAGAAACGGGGAATCGAACCTGGTTCACCAGATTACGTAAGTCCACCGTTCTTAACCACTACACCACACTGGCTCTTGACCACTCAGTGCTCAGTGACCACTGAGAGTAAGTTCGCAATGTTCATTTAGATAAAGTGTAGGATGATTTAAGACCACTAGTCTGGTGCAGTGTTTTATTTCAACTCTGAGCTTTGTACCTGCTATTTCTCCTCCACCCCCCTTTTTTTACTTCTACAGTGATACCTCGGGTTACATACGCTTCAGGTTACATACGCTTCAGGTTACAGACTCCACTAACCCAGAAATATTACCTTGGATTAAGAACTTTGCTTCAGAATGAGAACAGAAATCGTGCGCAGCAGCAGGAGGAGGCCCCATTAGCTAAAGTGGTGCTTCAGGTTAAGAACAATTTCAGGTTAAGAACGGACCTCCAGAAGGAATTAAGTTGTTAACCCGAGGTACCACTGTACTCAATTTGAATAAACTGCTTAATTGGATTTCTGGGCTGTACTGATTTTGGCGCACACTCGGCGGCTGTTTATCCTCCCACCATGTGGCTTAGGCTGCTTGGGGCTACACTAGGGGTTGTCAAAGTGATTGGATGAGCAGACAGGAGACAGGCTGAAGTTGCAAAAAGTCTCAGAAGTCAGCTGGCTGCTCTCCAAGACTCAAGGAGATCACCGTAAGGCAGTGGGAATCCCGCACCCTTGGCATTAGGTGACACAGAAAAGGGTTGTGGCAGCAGAGAGAAACTACTGCAGGTTCCCTAAGGCTATGAGCCTGCCCTTCAAGTTTGGTACTGAAACAGGGGACCATCCTACTGTCACAGAGTGCAATGCTTTAGTTAGCCTTGTAGTTTGGAGGCCTTTGTTTCTGAGCAACTTTGTGCAATATTTTTCAATAAATCCAAATAGTTTTTTAAAAATTTGTTTACAGTGGTAGCTCGGGTTACATACGCTTCAGGTTACATACGCTTCAGGTTACAGACTCCGCTAACCCAGAAATAGTGCTTCAGGCTAAGAACTTTGCTTCAGGATGAGAACAGAAATCATACTCCGGCTGCACGGCAGCAGCAGGAGGCCCCATTAGCTAAAGTGGTGCTTCAGGTTAAGAACAGTTTCAGGTTAAGTACGGACCTCCGGAACGAATTAAGTACTTAACCCAAGGTACCACTGTATCACTCAACCTCTTGTTTTTAATGATATTATTTCTCCCATGTGTGGTCATGTCCCAAGTGATTATTTTCATTTATCAGCCATGATTGTTATTAATATTACTTAGCGCTTACTGTCCTTGTGTGCCTCTTTTCCACATACACACTAGGGTCTTTTACTGAAGTACTATTTTGTGTGAATAAACACTCACTGCTTAAGCAGAAAAGTACCACACAACAATAACACACACATTTAGCAAAGTGTGTTACCCCCATCTACCTTGTGCCTGCTCAGGGGCAGTGGGAGAGATGGCTCTCTGAGGGCTCCACCCACTAAGCTGAAATGCACCTTCTCTGTTGTAGCCAGAAATAGTGATGACATTCAACAGCTGCAAGTTCTCTCTCTCTCTCAGGCTGGCAGAACTATCAGTGGGAGCAAACAGCAGAGAATATGGGTTTGCTTTGCGTTCGCAGCAGAACCTAGATATACAACCTGCCTGCTTTGTAGGAAGCAGCTAAACAGGGAGAAGCTTCCAGGGCACTATACCACCTGAGCTGTCATCACACACCTGTAAATGATGGAGAGAGCCAGGGCAGGACTGCACTGCTGGTGCACAAAAGTCACATACCCTTGTTCCCACCACCAACTTGATGTTTTCCTCACTGTCACTCTGCTGGACACATCCCAATCTGGCAAACAACAACACTGGCACAGCTGGGAGGGTGCCATGACCGACAGGATTTCGGGTGGGATAAGTATATGGGTCCACAAAGAGCAAGTTTCCAATGCTCACATTAGCCTATTCCTCAAATCAAAAGACTTTGTTTGCAGCTCTATGTGCAGTAGAACCAGTAGCACCTCTCTAATGCTGCTGAATTTTTGACCACAAACAAAACCACAGGGAGGAAAAAGAATCCCTTTCAGTCTTCAGTCTACACACACTGTCAACTTAAAGGAACCTAGCACAAAACCTCCTAGGCCCATTTGTATGTAATTTGGCAGGTTTCACACCAAGGGGCACTTCTGCTATTTTCAGATCAATCGCCCACAAAACACTAGCAGAGGCAAACTGAATCTCTCTGAATTTATTGTTCTATTGTCAGTGTGCTGCCCCAGCTTTTTTTGCCCATTACTAACTTTCTATGCTACTAGTGACCAATAAGCATAATAAATCTTTCTTTCTTTCTTTCTTAGCATCCCCAAACTGCAAATGCTGTCCTTATGAGGAATCTGCAGTAGCTATCTTTCTTTGGTAGGATCCATCCCCTTAGAAGGGACTACCATGCCTGCAAATTTTATCCATTTCTGCAAAATATGAGAACTATAAAATGTTATTCTAAAAAAAAGAAAAAAGATTAAACTTTAAAAGGCACCTGCCACAAAAAACACTATTGATTTGCCTGTAATTTGTCAAATTTTATTCACTTTGGAGGGGCTATTATGCCCACATAAATCATGTATCTCTTTCAAAAGGAATAACATTGGAACATTTTTTAAATTTCTCAACAGTGCATAGGTGAGAACAAAGCCTTATTTTTCTGAAGAAGATTCAGACCCTGAGCTGAATCACAGAGTCTCTGAAGTCCTTTGGACCAAACTGGGCTGTTTCCATAGTGCCAACTCAAGGTCCAACCAAATATTGCGGCTGGTATATTCCCTACCTGTCAGGGTCTACAACTTAGTAATTACTGTTAAAATAATGCTAATGTTTTGCTACCAAACTTTCCTCTAGGTTCCCCTCTAAGGAGGAACAACTGCAACCCCAATCTAAGACCCATTGAATTTTGTGGTTCTTACTAAAGAAGAAATATATTTAGCTAGGGTGATTTGCAAGATGTGTACAACCCAAATTCAAAAGTGGCATTTTGATTCTCCATAGCGTGGTATTTTGGAATAATAAGCAAGTAGCTCTTGACCATGTAGGGCCCTGCCCCCAAACAACTCTTGGTGTTTTCTAAAAACACAACATTTTCAAATGCTGATAATGAATAAGAGCACATGTTCATCACACAGCCTGTTCTTGCATACTGATATTTTGTAATTATTTTTGTTCCATATGACAAACTGGAATATATCCAAGAGCACCACCACATAAACATATACACTGTGTGTGTTGCAAAGAAGCCTTAGCAGAATTCAAAGAAGCCTAAAAGTGGATTTAAAAATTGCATGTGTGCATACTACCTGAAATTAGACAGTAATCCGTGTCACAGGAATTGCAGATATTGTACTAAGACTGCATTTTCCAAGTAAAATCTTCTAATAGTAATTAACCTAATTGTGTTCCTGGCATCCTGAATAGCTCATTCTCTTGACACAGTGCTTGCACAGCCAGAGCAAGCGACGGCAAAGAAGCCAGGAAAAGGCTTACAGCAACAGCACTATACACAGAAATCACAAACCTCCTGGGATTCGGGAAGTGGCTTAAAACACCAGAACTTTCAAACTTTCCCAGACATATTGAAAGGTGCTGTTGTATCAGCCCACTGTTTAATCAACATAGTTCAACCATTCATTACAAAGGGCTGCACCCGCAAGCCCAAATGTAGCATGAATGAATTTGAAGGAACACAGAAAGTAATGTGCACATCTCGAATGGCCACTGAAAAAGGCTCAGAGTGAAATCAAATGGCAGGATATGTGAATGTCCTCCAGATGTGGTTGGACTCCAGCTCCCATTATCCCTGACCATAGTCTATGCTGGCTGGGATTGAGAGGAGTTTGGGAGTCTAAGCAACATCTGGAGGGCCACACATTGCCCTTTCCTTCCCTGCACCAGACACACTAACCTCCCATTCCCTATTGCCAAGATGCCCATCATTCCAGCAGGTTTTCCCCTTTCTGGGGTTTCCCTTCTGCCTTGTACCTGTCCTCTTCCCTTTTGTCTCCCACCTGGTTGGATCCTTGACTGCTACAACCTTTCTCCCCCTACCCTTCCCAAAACAGCTGACCTGCCTCCCCTTATTACTTTCCTGCTCCCCTGCATTCAAAAGCTGTCCTTGCATCCCTTGTCATTTAGCTTCAAGCTATTCAAAGGCCAGCTCTTAGATGCGCCCCATCACTCACTCCACTAGCCTTCCCCTTTTTCCCCCAGCTCAAGAAGGGGGGGGGGGGCAAAGAGAGAGAGAAAGAGAAATAGCCAAAAACTCATCTTATGGCGAGGCAAAGCACACAGCGCTGCCTGCTTTTCACCCAGATCCCAGGATGTTATTAACCCCGGCCACGGCCATTGGCTTGGCTATTAATAACATCCTGGGAGGCTGGTTGGGTGCGATGGTCCAAGGAGGGGTGCGATGAAGCTGTCCAGAAGGGAGATCCTCAAACCGTGGGACTTTTTGGGGAGGGGGGTGGATGTGGCTCAGCACCCTCCCCCCCCAACACCCGCTCACCTGCGGGGGGCATGGTGATGGTCTCGTTGGCGTTGCT
Organism: Podarcis filfolensis; assembly: GCF_964270895.1. Taxonomy (NCBI): domain Eukaryota; kingdom Metazoa; phylum Chordata; class Lepidosauria; order Squamata; family Lacertidae; genus Podarcis; species Podarcis filfolensis. Next base: position 42,520,933 of record NC_139610.1, on the reverse strand, counting down.
GGAGCCCACGTTGTAGACGACCACGGCCGAGGCATTTTGCGCGGCGGCGTGCCGGATCTTATCCTTGTAAGTGCAGTTCCCCTTGGGGACGAGCGCGATCCAGATCTTGCCGGGCCCGGGCACGGCGAACCTGGCGTTGGGGTCGCAGGCTAGCCGGTCGGCGGCCGCCGAGGTCATCACCACCTGGCCCCAGACGTCGTGCTTGGGCGAGTGTTCCCCGTAGCGGCCGCACTCGGTCTTCTCGCTACGCAACTCCCCGCCTGCGCCGCCGCCGCCGCCGCCACCAGGATCCGGGTAAGTAATGTTCACGAAGGCCGTGTACCACTCCTCTTTCTCGGCCACGGTGAAATCCAGGCACAGCAGATGCACGAAACAAAAGGAAAGCAGCCATGTTGAGAGAGCCAGGCTGCGGCACGCTTGGATCACGGACATTGCCATCTTCGCCTCCTGCTCCCGCTCGCCCCCCCGCCGCCGCCGCCGCCGCGCGCGTGTCTGCATGTGGGGGGCGCGCGCGCGTGGAGAAGGCGCGCGGGGACACGCCAGCCCGGGCGGAGGAGGCAGGCGGCGCGCCCTCACCTTTGCAACCCGCTCGGCATTCCCAGCTCCTCTGCTGGGCGCGCGGGGGAAAGAAACAAAAGCGGACGGCGGCGCAGCCTCGCTTGCCGTCGGCTCGTCCTCCTCGCTCTCGAGCGGCTTAAGAAGGGCGGGCGGCCGACTGGCTGGCTGGCTGGCGCGCCCGGCCAAGCGGGTCCTTTTCAGTGCCAGCTGGGCTCCCCAGAGACGCGGGCGAAGCCGGCCTCTTCGCAGCTGAGGGAAAAGCCCCCGAGAGGCAGCGCGCTGCTCCGGCGGCCTCTCCGGCTCTGGAGCTCCCTCATCCCCCCTCGCCTTGCGGGCTTCCCAGCCGCCTCACGACAGAGGAGATGTTTTGTTTTGGAGGGTGGGGGGTAGAAGGGGCGGGAAAAGAGGGGAGCTAAGGTTGGAGGGGGGAGCGAGGAGGTCGAGCGCAGGAGGAGCTTGCATGTGATGTCAAGAGCTCCCGCTTGCAGCTGCTCGGCTTTTGCGAGGCTGGTCTCTCGACTCCGAAGGGAAGGAAGGACGCCTGCCGGCAGACAGAGGGAAGGCAGCCTGCCCGGGCCCCCTTTGCAGGAGTGAGGAAAGGTGAGGAGCAGCGAAGCCCGCTTGGTCCCCTCTGAACTGGGGAGCGTTCACCAGGCCTCGTTCGAATGAGTCCCCGCAGGTGGGAGAATGGACTGCGCCCGCGCGGGAGGGAAGGCCTCTGAACGTCTCTTTCTAGAAGAAAATCTCTGCGAGGAGACAACTTGTCTCAGCAGAACAAAAGGCAGATCGAGAATTTTCAGCCTGATATACTGGGGTGATTTTAAGAAAATAAAGTAACTTCCAGGCAGGTATTGTTGTTGCTTTTAAAATGGTGTTTATAGGCAGTGCTTTTTTTCTTTTTTAAAAAAAATTTAGGGGTACTCCCATTTTGACTCAAGAAGATCACCATTTTATAGTTCAAATCGGGAAAAATAAATACAGTAAATGGACAAAAGGACAGAGATTCATAAAATGTTTAGGGGTCTGTGTATCCCCAGTAAAAAAGCACTGGTCATATGGAATATTTGGGGAGGAATGGCAAGCCATTCCTTCGAGTTTGAAGTGGTATGTTCCACTTTATCACCTTGGTTCCCCCAGGGAGCTCATTCTGCTGCAGGTCATAATGAGTGCAAGCAGCATGGTAAGTGGATTTGCACCAACTTATCCCAAACTGCTTCACTATCCTGGTAACTCTTCAGTAACCATTCATACAAGCTTTCATTCACTGTTATCCCTTGATCTCTGCTCACTCACACTTTGAGGTTTTTTTTTAAGAAACCCTCACCCACTGGACAGAAAAAGCATTGCCAAAGCATTTGTAGCTGGTGTAACATTGCTTTTGCACAAAAATGCTCTCCCCCCCTTTTTTAAAAATGGGTAAGAGGGTAAGTGGAGGGAGGTCTGTCCACAAATCTTAGGAATGAACCCACCTAGGAAAAGTGTGCAGTCATCAGATAGAGACCAGATCCTAGACAAAATGGGGAAGGAACAGAATATAAATGCAGGCTGGGATTGGTTCAATAAATCTATACAGTGGTACCTCGGGTTAAGTACTTAATTCGTTTCACAGACCCATTCTTAACCTGAAGCTGTTCTTAACCTGAAGCACCACTTTAACTAATGGGGCCTCCTGCTGCTGCCGCGCCGCCGGAGCACGATTTCTGTTCTCATCCTGAAGCAAAGTTCTTAACCTGAAGCACTATTTCTGGGTTAGCGGAGTCTGTAACCTGAAACGTATGTAACCTGAAGCATATGTAACCCGAGGTACCACTGTACTGCTCTTTGCACTTGTTTGCAAAGCTTGCAGAGAGGAGGACACAAAGAAATCTGGGGGGGGGGGGGAGCAGGTGCATGTGGACAGCCCAGGGCAATGAGTTACATGTCTGGAACAGCCATCGCATCTCGTACATCAGCTTTCCTGTATCTTGCCATCACCTTCAGTGCAAGGGTCTTCAATGCAGCAAATCACACATTCAGCTGTGTGACTCACCAAACAGTGAGTCATCCAGTGATGCATGTGTGAATCAGCCCTCTGGGAGCCACAGCCAAGGTTTCCTCGTGTGTATTCATAGGCACAGCATGGGATTTCTGCTGTTAGTCAAGGACTGTAGGTGGCTACAAAACCATGTCTGCAGCTGATCCACTTTCCAAGCTCAAGTTTTAAAGACTTGTTTCTCTCCCTACAACAATGAGGTTAGGCACATAATTGCATCTTTTTTTTGCTATCAGAAGCTACTCAACAAGCAGGAACATATGGAGTGTGGGGTTAGTCTAATCTGTGGCAGAAAAGGGGGAAGAAGAAAAAGCTGGTGAAACAGTGAGATCCAGTTGCAAGTCCTCTTAGTGTTGAGGCAACCTCTGACTGCCTCCCATAGCCACTAAGACTGCAGTCTTGTACACATTTACTGGCAAGTAAGCAGTGGGACTTAGCTTTGAGTAGATATGCCACTTTATTAGTTTATGTTTCATTTTTTTAGATGGCCACAACAACCCACGTTATCAAGCCTCTTCGTATGTATGTTGAACCATTACAATAAATCCCTTGTCACCCTTCTCATAATACTCGCATTGTATATATGATGATAATATAAATGTTATGATGTGGTATCCTTGTCCACCTTTCTTTGCTCTCTGCTTCTAGTAACTTCATGGCTCTTACCAGTGCTTAATTTCAGCCCCAGATTCAGCCCTGGAAATTTTCGAATTGTCAAGGCTCAGTTCAGGAATGCAGGAGTAAATAATGAAGATTATACCTCTGATCTCAGTAAAATCCCAGGGAATCCTTATACAACTAGGACTGGTCATGAAGAACTCCATTAACTGCCACTGTTCTATTATACACAGCTGTGAGATAATCTTTGGCCCGAATCCAAAACTGCTGCTCCTTCTCCAGCCCTAGCCTAGCCACATCCTCACCATTGACAATTATTGTACTATAGTTGCTGACTGTCCGCTCTATTTTTCCATTATGTTCTTTGGGCTTGAGATTCTGATTCAGCCTTCTTTGATCTGGCTATCCACAGGCCACATAGAACACCAATGACACAATGGAAGAGATAACATCCCTCTTTGTGTGCATGTATATAGCTTGGTCTCCTTTATCTGCCCAGATGTTCATGCAGGTCATGCATTTCTAAAATATGGAAGCAGAACAGCAACAAGAGGAAGAGGAAGTAGTAGTAGAACAACAACAACAATCAGATGTATTGATTGGAATAGATAAAAGAAGACAAAGAGTCTTCTTTCTCCAGAAGAGCAAAAAAGCAAAGCACTTCAGTTTTAATTTCAGCCACCTCCACCAAACCTTTTGGAGAAGCATCACAACTGGACCATGTGAGCTCCGCATGGGTGTGGATCCTGCTGGTGGCAGTGATGGGCTTTGGTAATACGGCGCCTTGGGCAAGGACAAAATTTGGCGCCCCCTCTAAATATTTCTTATTTTCACAACAATTCCATTTGGTACAGTTGCTTTTTAATGAATCTCCTCAGTAGGTACCCATATAAATATAGGTTTGTTGTTGTTTTACATTCCTTGGCTCAGTGCCCTGTGGGGGGGGGCGGGCAACCACTCACACACACCCTAAATCTGGTGCTGCTGGTGGGATTTCAAGTGCTGCATGAGGGAGGTCTTGGTTGCTTTGCTTCCATTCTCTCATCTCAACAAGAGGGGAAGAGTCAAGGAGATGATGGGCTGGGGACAAGGCTACGTGGGGTGGGGGAGAAGAGGAAGTGACCAGAGTGAACTGATGCCACGGGTTGGATGGAATTCAGCCATGGGCCAAGCAATGGAATAATAAACTGGGATTATTTATTGAAATATTCATATGCCACGCCTTCATTAAAAAAAAAAAAACCCAGCAAGATGGTCTACAGCATACAAAATTACAATAAAAACACCAGTAAAAGCATAAATAAAAAGAAATGCACATTGCAAAGGCCTGTCTGAATAACATCGTTTTGAGAAGACATCTAAAAGAAGGCAAGGGTGATTCCTGCTGAACGTCTATTGGCAGGGAGTTCCACAGAGCAGAGCCAGCCACGTGAAAGGCTTGGTCCCTTTCAGAAGCCAAGCGAACCTCAGGGTTGTGAGGAAGCACAAGAAGAGCCCCATCAGTGGATCTTGGTGATCAAGGTGGAGTGTAAGGAGACAGGCAGTCCTCAAGGTATTTGGGCCCAAGTTGTGTAGGCTTTTGCGCATTAACACAAGAGCTGCAAACCTGGCCTGGTAGCAAACTGGGAGACCAGCACAGCTCTCTCAGAAGAGGTGTGACATTTTGCCAGTAGCCTGCTTCTGTGAGTCGTCTGGCCCTTGCAGCTTCTAGACCAGATACAAGGGCAGCCCTACATGAAACATATTACAGTAATCAAGTCTTGAGGTTACCCCAATGCATGGACCACTGTGGTCAGACTATGAGCAGTGCTTTAAAACACACACAGCCCACTGTATTGTTATCAAAGTTTCAAGAAGATGGAAAGAACAGTTCTTATGCAATGGCCAACAAAGAGGAAAGTAGAACAGCTCAACAGCCAAAGTAGGTGGAGAGAATAGTTTTTCTTTTCATATGTCATCTCTGAGCAGAGGGTGGGGGGTGAAGGAGTAGCATCAGTGGGAGGCAGCTGAGTCATAGTCCTTTAGCTGCCTCTAGAGCTACTGGTGGGAGCTGAGGCTTTCACGAAGAATGGGGAAAGGCAAAACCCTTGACTATTTTTAGTTCCTCCATCCCTGCCGATAGCTGCTGGGGGAAAGATATAGCTCGACATTTTACATTTGTTCTTCATCAAGGTAAAAGAAATATAGAATATTTATTTCATAAAATTATATTCCACATTCCAAGGAGAACCCTCACAAAACAGCTTCCAAAAAATGAAGGGTGTGTGTGTGAACCAATGGGTGGTATTCAATTAAGTATTACTCAGAGTAGACCTGCCTGCTGAAATCAATGGGCCTTTTTTAAAAAAAAAGTTTTAAAATATATATTGAATTTGCCATTACCTAAACATCGCCATCTAGTGTTGCATTTGTATAGTGCACTTAAAACATTATATTTGCAGCTGTATAGCTGAGTCCCCAGCCAAGTCTTAATTTTAGCGGGTTTCCTCTGTGTAAAACTTAGTTGAATTTGTTGCCATCTGTCTGTCTCAAGAGATAATGAAGTGTGCCTCCGGGGGTGAAGTCCAACTGTGCATTAGTAGCACCAAAGTGACCTTCCCAAGGCACAGGCAAGGGCAGTGTGTATGGAAGTCCTGGGCTCCCAGACGACAATACCCCTGTCTCAGCTTTGCTGATGTGGTCCAAAGGAAAGCAGAGTGATAAGTTTGAGCACCAGCTTGGCTGCAGGAGTTGCCAGAAGGAGGCGTACAAGACACCGTCCAACCATCTTAGGGACTCCACTCTGGATTTGTGTAGTGTTTCGTCCGTAGTCTTTTCTTCACCCGAAGATATCCAGTATAAGGCAGCAGAGGATTAGGATCAGAGTTTTCCTTCTCATGCTGGAACACTGGGCCAAAGCCAACCAAGTGAAATTCAACATGCAAGTTTTATTGAAAAGAACCAAAGGGAACTTCCTGTTTTTGCACACTAGCTTATCTAAGCAATGTGATTACTTGGTGTCCTCAGGATGGGACAATTCATTACAACAATTAATTCGTTATAGTGAATTTGGAAAATGTAAAACATAGAAATGACTGGTGAACTCCTGTCTGTCTAAAGACTTTTTTTTTAAGGTGTAACATTTACCAGGAGATGTGCTTCTCTGTATATTTGCTCTAAGAATACCTGGTTAAAGATGGCACCTACCTATTTAAATGTATAGTTGCAATCTCATACTTGCCTATCTAGATGTAACCCTGATTAAATTTGATGGGACCTACTGCTGAGTAGACATGTAGGGTTGCATGACTTGCTCCCAGTTAAGTAGTTGGGTGGGAGGGCAAAATTCAACCCTCTAACCATGGCTGTCTACTCATAAGCCAGTTCTATCGAGCCCAATTTACTCCCTGGTAAGTATATATAAGTAGGACGCGGGTGATGCTGTGGGTTAAACCACAGAGCCTAGGACTTGCCATTCAGAAGGTCGGCGGTTGGAATCCCCGCGACAGGGTGAGCTCCTGCTGCTCTATCCCAGCTCCTGCCAACCTAGCAGTTCGAAAGCATGTCAAAGTGCAAGTAGATAAATAGGTACTGCTCCGGCGGGAAGGTAAACGGCGTTTCCGTGAGCTGCTCTGGTTCACCAGAAGCGGCTTAGTCATGCTGGCCACATGACCCGGAAGCTGTACGCCGGCTCCCTCGGCCAGTAAAGCGAGATGAGCGCCGCAACCCCAGTGTTATGTTGTGGGCGAACATAATCAGACGACACAGCGATTCTTCAAACAGCTCTTCTTTATTCTGAGGCCAGAACTGAACTGAGCTTAATGGCTCAGTCAGCCTGCTTATATAGTGCTCCAGTACCTTGTTACTGTAACAACTTTCTAAAACCATCCAATCACTGAACGTCACTTTCGATCCTTCATTTGCATACAAACTATCCAATCACTGAACGTCACTTTCGATCCTTCATTTGCATAACTATCTATAGTATCCCCCTGCTGGCCCAGGGTGAGAACTTCAGTACATAACACCCAGAGTCGGTCATGACTGGACCTAATGGTCAGGGGTCCCTTTACCTTTAAGTATATATAGGATTGCAGCCTAAAGGGGACTTTTTAAGGAGTGAAATTGACTAGTCTCGATGCAAAGTGTGGAGAAACTCCTTTACAGCTTCATCTCAGGGGTGGTTTGTATTGTGTGGAGCAGATAATGGACATAATGTTCCTAGTCAGTTTCTCTACCTGTGAAAATCTGCTTTGCAAGCTAAAGTTAGAGTCACATCACAAGAGATGTGGTACCTTGTGGCATAGACATGGCTCTGACATTGATGCAATCACATTACAGACAACACTAAAAATCACAATGAGTCCAGCTGGGTGCAGGGAAACTCTATTTTCTCCAACAATGTATTGCAGTAGGAGTGCTGCAAAATTGTGACATTCCAGAAATATAAGCCCATTTGTCATATTCTAAACCAATCATCTGGAAAGGCCCAAAGTATTATTTAAAAGGCACCTATTCTCTACTCACAGGAGGAGCAAGCTAACCATAACTGATCAATCTCTCTGGAACACAACAGAGTATTAGCAGAGGTAATTTCCCGCTGTTCCAGGTGAGTGGCCTTAATTATGTTATGCCCATTTTTATTTCAAATTTTTGAATTTGAAAGCAAAATTGTTCCATGGTCTGCAGAATAGCCCATTATGGAATAAAGCAACTGTGAAAATGCCCCTAGAGAATGGAATCTTGTTAAAAAACGAGATCTTTATCCACCACAATGTGAACATCAAAACGAAGACTGCTTTACAATCAGTTGCGCACATCAGCCTGTGTGAGAAATGAAAGCAGTAATTTGAAGTTTCCAGCAGCCAAGGCCATGCAGAGGGGAAGTCTCATGGAGACAGAATTCTCAGAGAACTGGGAAATTAATGCCAAAGATTATTTAATGCTGGAGGCAGCGAGGAGGAAAATCTCGCCATGATTCATGTTGCAGGCACCAAGGAATTAAAAAGAGATTAGCGCCCTCCCCATGTGTCATTCACTCTGCATCTTCCTAGAAATCTTTAATGCCACCTTTTTTGAATGTGTTTGTTATGTGAGCATCCATCAGAATTAGAGGGGGGGGGAGAATATGCACCCAGATCACATGTAAAACTTCAAAAGTTATTTTAAACATGTGAAAAGATGCATGGTTTTTATGGATCTAGGAGGTGAGCATTCACATTTTTCAATTCATTTATCTTTTGATGGCGTAGAGTTGCATGCTCCAGCAGAGGGTCAATCATCCCCACTTGACCATAAGGTTCACTAGGTGGAGAATCAAGTCTGCCTTTTTGTGTTGGCCTTTTCCCCCTCCCTGAAGCAAAACCAATCCCTTAGGATTGAAGCTGACTATACGAAGGCTGCATTCAAACAGCATTCTCCCTCCCTATTTTCTCTTTTTTTTATTATTGGTTTTAATTCATTTTGCTACATCCAACATTAAAACAAGTGAAGAAATAAACATACATAACACATACATACAAAAAAGGAGTACATAAATAAAAGAAATAATAATAAAAAAACAAAAGAAAAAACATCACCTAACATAAAACACCAACTAACTAACTTACATTAACTAAATAACTAAATAACACACAACATTAATTGACTTCCCTTCATCTCGGTTTCAGAATATATTATATGATTTTTTATCTGCAGTTTCTTTTCCTCAAAAGACTCTTTACGTCACAAGTGTTACGTCACACCTACTGTGATTTTTAGATTTTTTACCTCCCTCCCCATTTTCTCAATGTTTCCCTAATTGTTCACTTCTGTATTATAACTTTTGCATGACAAAAAAAAAAAAATGCTCCCAGAAACATAGTTCATAGTTGGAATGCAGCACAAGTTTAGTGCCCAGAAACACCCCCCCCCCAATTTTCAAATAACATGGAAATGAGCACTACACATGCGCTAGAACCTGCTATATTTCCGGAACTGGCTTTTACCTTGGATGCATTCAGATGTGGTCAGGACTGCATTAATTTTTACTGATTATATTGCTGGCACTTCTGTCTCGTTTTCTAACATTTCTTTCGCACCACAGTACCTGATGTGCCGTGGAACTGTGGCTTTTTAACTACTACACCGGCATGTCATGCTAAATTTCATTTACACTAGTGGGTGTCGTGTGGCTCGGCAACAAATGTCTTTGGACAATGACACTATTCCCCCAAACTTTCTTTGGGTTCTTCTGTTCCCCCATGATTCATTCCTCCATGAAAGCAGCAGAGAAGAACTGAATGCCAGTATAGCACCCCAAATTCAGTCACCTCACTCCTGCAATTTCCAGATTAAGGGGGCTGCAAACAGTCCCCCCCCATGTAATCAAATAACACACAAATGTACATACATGAGCTATATTTCATTAGCTTTCTGAAAGTGGGTTTTATATCACATATTATGCAGAAATGAACAGTTAGGGAAACGTCAGGGAAATGGAACAAACTTCAGTATGACTGCAACCCACGAGAGGCTCATGGAACAGTTTTAGTTCATTTCATTGCTGTCTTGCATTATTAAAAAATAATTTCTGCCACAAATCAAATCCTATTACAAGGCTTGCTGACAAAATTCCTCAATGGGGAATCCCAGTGGGGCTCGCTGTCAGCACCGATCATCTGATTGACTCTTGCCAGCAAGCCCTGCTTGCAAAGGAGTAAGTGGGACCTCGCTTTAAGCTCCAGATCTTTCCTTTGGAGAAGGGTGTCAGGTGTGAGGCGGGTGGGTGCAGTTTGGGAGATATGTCATCGTGGGTCAATGTGGGGCCTTAATTATACACCTGTGAGTTAGAGGTTCCCCAAACCCTGAACCAAACTTGGGCTGCACTCCTGTGCAGTCTCACCTAGGAGTTAGTTCCATTGAACTCAGTAGGCTTGTACAGTGGTACCTCGGGTTACATACGCTTCAGGTTACAGACTCCGCTAACCCAGAAATAGTACCTCGGGTTAAGAACTTTGCTTCAGGATGAGAACAGAAATTTTGCTCTGGTGGCATGGCAGCAGTGGGAGGCTCCATTAACTAAAGTGGTGCTTCGGGTTAAGAACAGTTTCAGGTTAAGAACGGACCTCCGGAACGAATTAAGTACTTAACCCGAGATACCACTGTAATGCAGGGTCCCATGGCTGGTAGGCTACATACAATTAGAATAAAAACAGACTGTGTTAATAGCAACAACATTTTATACATTTTTTGTTAAGTGCAGAATTCTGTACTGAAATCAAACCGCTCTTCATTTGTATTATACAGCCCATCCTATGAAGCTGAGTTTGAATACTATTCCTGGAAGGATGAACGTCTCTATTATTTGTTAAAATCTTTGTTGTGCTGAGGTCCAGCCACTAGAGGGAGATGTTGTTCTATAATAGGGCTCTCGGATTACTTTAATTCTCTGCCTGCCATTTTTCAAAATCCCTCCAATTTGCCTGCCTTCAGTTTGCATTAGTTAATTCCCCACTAACCCTTGCTTGTAGCATTAGTGTTAGAAAGACATGGAGTCATAAGTACATTTAGAGCTGGACTTAAATCACTTTATTTAAAAAAGTGCTCTTATTTCTTGCGATTCTTCTCTGTGTGATACCTTTGTGCACACTATACATTTAAAGCACATTCCCCCCTCAAATAATTCTGGGCATGGTAGTTTGTTAAGGATTATTGGGAATTGTAACTCTGTGGCTGGTAAACTGCACTGCCCAGAATTCTTTGGGGGAAAGAACGGGCGTTGAATGTCCTTTAACGGTATTGTATGTATGAAGCCACACATGTATACACTGCAATCATAGGTATTAGCAAATGTATCACTTGTGCATTGCAAAGGATCCTGGAGGGACGCACTGTTCTCTGTGTATTCTTTCCCCCATTCCCCACAACAGAACTCTCATAGCAATGAATGGCAGCCTTTCTGACAGATGGGAGAAAGTAAAGGATGCACTCAGGGACCCTGCTGAGGTAGGATTGCCAGATGCTAAAAAGGACAGGATCCTGCAACTTTGCTAGTTGTGAAGAAGAGGGAATAAAAAAGTAAAGGACCCTTGGACAGCTAAGTCCAGTCAAAGGCGACTATGGGGTTGTGGCGCTCATCTCGCTTTCAGGCCGAGGCAGCCGGCGTTTGTCCACAGACAGCTTTCCGTGTCATGTGGCCAGCATGACTAAACCGCTTTTAGTGCAATGGGACACTGTGACGGAAACCAGAGCGCACGGAAACGTCGTTTACCTTCCTGCCACAGCGGTACCTATTTATCTACTTGCACTGGTGTGCTTTGGAACTGCTAGGATGGTAGGAGCAGGGACAGAGCAACGGGAGCTCACCCTATCGCAGGGATTTGAACCGCTGACCTTCTGATCGGCAAGCCCAAGAGGCTCAGTGGTTTAGACCACAGCACCACCCGCATCCCAGAAGAGGGAATATCAGTTGCATAGCTTGTCTTGCATCTGGCCAGCCTATATCGCAGTGGGGATTAAAACTTCTCCCTTGTCTACTAAGGCTAGTAGATCTGAAGTAGCCTGCTATAGGAAGCTTAACAGGGTGGGTTATAGTGCGCTTTGACTGACTTAAATCCAGCTGAAGGTTTTGAGGGTTAGGTGCAAGTCAATTGAAAACAAAATACATCAAGAGTTTGTTGTCTTGGTTCAAGTCAATACCTGATGGTATGTGATCCTACGCACAGAAATGGGGGGACGGTTATTAATGACATTCTGTCCTGCCTCCCCACCCCCAAGCAGTTCAGGATGGCATATACAGTGGTACCTCGGGTTAAGAACTTAATTCGTTCTGGAGGTCCGTTCTTAACCTGAAACTGTTCTTAACCTGAGGTACCACTTTAGCTAATGGGGCCTCCCGCTGCTGCCACGCTGCCGCTGCACGATTTCTGTTTTCATCCTGAAGCAAAGTTCTTAACCCGAGATAATATTTCTGGGTTAGCGGAGTCTGTAATCTGAAGCATCTGTAATCTGAAGCGTCTGTAAACCGACGTACCACTATATGTGTCATCTTCTCCTGCACACACACCCACACACACCATTATGTTCTCACAACAATCCTGTGAGGTAGACCAAGTTTAGAGAGAGGAGTTAAGGAGTAACAATGCGGCGGCTGCTCACTCTCAGCCTAAACAACCTCACAGTGACAGAGTATTGATTTGAACATGAGTCTCCCTGGCCCAAAATTTTAGGCGCTGCACCCCATTGATTCTCCACTGGGTTCAGTGGGACTCACTTCTCAGTAGACCAGGAATGAGGAACCATGGTCTTCTAAATGCTGTGCATCTCCAGCCCTTATCAGCTCCATCCAGCATGGCCAATATTCATGGATAATGGGACCTGCAGCTCAGAAATATCTGGATGGCCAAGGATTTCCCAACCCTGCAGTTAGCAGACATAGGGTTGGACACTCGTGAGGATAACTTATGTGTGATATTCTGCATCACAATGTGCAATAATGAAGTTTAAACTTCAGGAAATGGGTAGTTTTGCATGGGATCCAAATCTCATATACATTGGCAAAGCCATGAACAGCAAAACTATTTTAGAAGCATGCAGTTGGGGATTGGGGAGTCTGTGACCCTCCAGATTTCGTGAACTACAACTCCCATCATCCTTGACCACTGGCCATGCTTGCTAGGTCTAATGGAAGCTGGAGTCCAACAGCATCAAGAGAGCCACAGGTTCCCTCCCCCTCCATCAGGTCTACGCCGCAGCAAAATGCAATAAAACAGATTCTGAACAAAAACTGGAGCAGCAGAGATTAATGTTAAGAAACAGTAGAAAACTCACACATAGTGTTGCGAGGTTTGTCATTCCAGTTCTTGCCCACCTTCAGACATGTTATTTGTCAAGCAGATGATATTTGTCATCCAACAGATATTGTATCAAACTCTAAGTGATAGATTGCTGTGTCATTTCATCAGCCTCCAGGAGCAATAACAATACTTGGACTAAGTCAACTGCACTGAGTTATACAACCACTCAGTCTCCCTGCAGTTCAGATGGGAGAAGCGGGCAATGGTTTTTCGTGGCTGGCCTCTCCAGCTCACTCAGAAGTAACCCCATTGCATTCGAGGAGCTATTTTTAATTTACCAAAATTATACTAAAATATTACCAAGCTGTGAAGATGAAAGAGATAGTAACAAATGCAGTACTGTGCTGGGGATCCTTAAAAAACAAAACATTCTCCATAAATTAATGAGAAAATAAATTGCATCTGAAAATTACCAAAGGGGAGAGGCATCCCCCCTGCTTCTAATTGTCTCATTTTTGGTGGGGGTTTTTGCACTTACCATATTTATGGGGTGGCAGAGAGGTGTTGGTGAGTGTCCTTTCATGCTGCAAATCATCTCACCATTCCTCTGCCCCCTTTGGGCTCCCCAGTTATCCTAGGCTGGAGCTGGCAAAAACTAAAACAGCAAAACACCCACCTCCTACAAGCCTGTCTGGTGCAAGTCAGCAGGACTTTGGGTGCAGTAGTGGATCAATTGCTCTGTTTCGCTGCTCACTGACCCCTTGAGAGGTTGAGATGACTTAAGCAGACGTTTGGAACCTCCTGTGGTTTCAATTTTTTGCGGCTAGGAAATCACATCAGTGATGAAACTCTAAATGGTTCTTCACCACCACAGTTTACACTATTTGAAAAAAAAAGATGATCAATCAATAAATATGAGAAATTCCAGAGGGTTTGTTTTATTTTGATTGAAAACCATCTTCTGAAGGGAGACTATGTTAAATCTCATTGGGAAAAGATGTTATGTACAACAGTGACGTAGGATGGATTTAAAAAAAAAATCTGGAGAAATAGCAGATTAAATCTGTGTTCATCTGAGAGACAATTATTATAAATTGCAACATACTAGTATCTAACTCCAGGGGAAAAACGGGTGAAATATATAATTACTAGTGGGCCTATAACAAAGTGTTGCAGCATGCAGTGTTCCTGTTCAGCCTTCTCGCAAGCAAACTATGCTCTGTCCATGTCATTTCCCCTAGCCACCAGTTTTCTTCCTCCCACCAAATAGTTGGCAAGTATTTCATGGCCACTAAATGTGCTCAATCCTGACTGGAATGATTTTGCAGCTTTTTGCTCCCTTCAAGTATATATGCGGAGCTTGCTGATACTTCCCTCTTGTGTGTGGATGGTGTCCTTTGGGTTATATAAGGAACAGCACTTGGGGAATGAGTTCTCTATTGGTAGATAACTTGAAAAGGTTTACTTTTAAGTTCCTGCAGGGAAGGTTGAGCATATGCTGTATGGCACAATCCTATGCATGTTTACTAGGAACATGATTTCTGTAAGGTTTACTCCCAAGTAAGCACCTATTGGATTGCCACCTAAGTGCCTCCCATCAAACCACCCACAGACTGCAATTCTGTACTTACTTCTGAGTAAACATGTACAGGATTGCATGGTAAGTCTGTAATATTGGCTGGATCGTGCCTTTAATTTGTAAACTGATGTTTATAGGTGTTGAAAATATACTTGGCAATGTCACTATTGCCAATAGTAATAGCTTACTATTAGTACAGTGGTACCTCGGGTTAAGTACTTAATTCGTTCCAGAGGTCCGTTCTTAACCTGAAACTGTTCTTAACCTGAAGCACCACTTTAGCTAATGGGGCCTCCTGCTGCCGCTGCACCACCGGAGCAGGATTTCTGTTCTTATCCTGAAGCAAAGTTCTTAACCTGAAGCACTATTTCTGGTTTAGCGGAGTTTGTAACCTGAAGCGTCTGTAACCTGAAGCGTATGTAACCCGAGGTACCACTGTAATAATATTATTTCTACCCCACCCACCTGAGAGCCTTATATTGAATCAGAATATAAACCCATTGTATTGTCTTCTGTTATTTTTAACTGCATTTATATCCTACCCTTTTCTCTGAGCTCGAGGAACCATACCTGGTTTCCCCTCTCTTTTAATCCGTGAGGTAGATTAAGCTGAGAGACAGTGACTGGCCTAAGGTCACCCAGTGAGCATCATGGCAGAGTACGGATTTGAACCTTGGTCTTCCAGATTCTAGTCCAACACTATGTTGAAAATAAATAACATTCTGGGAGGGGCACTCTAACCAACATATCACACTACCTACAGTGGCAGGCAGAGTCACACACCCATGCTCTTATTTGAGAAACCAGGGCTTGAAGCTGGGATTTTGGCTACTAACCCCGATCTGTAGACACGAGTCACTGCACCAAAAATGGTGAATTGGTACCACGTGTGCTGAATAAGGTTGATTGTGGTTTTCTTTTCTCCAAGATCTATATCTCAGTAGCTGGAAAACAGGTGGTGACCTTGCAGTTATCACTGCGTTATGTCAAAATCTGTCAGCAACATAAAAAGCACATAAGACAGTGATAGTGGTGAGCAGCTTATCATCCGCTTATCACTAAACGAATGATTGGTGCCTAAATGCATATGAAACCTAAATGCATGATATGACTCTGCACAGGGTCCTCTGCGTCCTCTATGCAGGACCCAGCCCTGAAGAGAATTTGCAGTCAGAACCCTGTTTCCACAGGCAACCCTCATTTGCTTACATCCACTTAATGGGTGCATTTTGCTGTATAGTAAGTAAAACATGCTATTGGCACCAATTGTTTAGAAATGTGTAGCCTGAGATTCTCTGCTCTATTTGCTTTTGTGCTGCAGTACCTGGACCAACAGATAAATGCCTTGGTCAAAGAGACCTTACCGCAGTCAAATAGCGGCATAGCTTTTAAGGTCACTCGCTGAAAAGCAAATTACATTTGATGGATGCTGCTTCAAAGGTCAGTTAGTAAGGTAGTCAGCACCTGTTTTATAGTGCAATTCCCTGGACCCAAGCTTACTGAATGCTGAAAGATGCACTGCTGTAAATGAAGATAATCATAGGTTTTGTTTAGATGGGAACATGCTTTGTTTAGAAAGAAAGAGAAGTGAACTTAGTTAAAAAGCATTACAGTTGAGGTGAACAGTTGTGTCCCCCCCCTTAAAAAAACAAACAAACCTAAAGCTTACTGAGACGATTGTAATAGATTTTTTTAAAAAATGTTTGAGAGAATTTACAGGGATAAGGATTAAGGATACAGCATTATCACCCAATTATATTAGGGTCAGTCTGCCCTGCCAGGCATTGACCTGCATGTAAGCAAGCTTTGATTTGAAAACATGACATTCAATGGTAGAAATACTTCTCAAGTTAAGTACTGGTGTAAAAATAAAATAATCTATAAATAATATTGTGTGCATTTGGTGTGACTGCTGCATTACCACTCGGGGGCAAAATCTATATGCAAAGAAGCTCAGCTTTCTTTTTCCTTTATTCCAAAAAAAAGTGTTTTTTCACTTCCCACATTTAAGAAGAAAACTTCAGAAAAACACAGATCGTATCTGGAGGAAGCTCAAAGCTTAGCAAGTAGAAAGAGGGATTTCAGTTATCTCAGACTGCATCTTCAATTCCATGCACACGTGTGTATCCTTCTCTTGAGGTTACCTTTTCTTGTCCTGTTGGCAATGCTGCAGTTTCCATTCCTAACTCTGCTCTTTCTTTATCTTCTGCCATGCATGTTTTTGTAAATAAATTCTAAATTCTTTGAAAATGATTACTTTAGCGGCAGAGTAATTAATATGAAGTACATACATGCAAGTGAACTTTCTATAATTCTGGATGCTTTATCGATTGAGAAAATTTATTTAATTGCTTTGACTGTTGTGGAAATATGTAAATTATCTGCATAGGCCTATCAGAATAAAAAGTTTTCAGCAAGTGTTTAAAAGTTGCAGCAGAAGGTGTCTGTTGAATTTCTATTTGGTGAGTATTCCACAGTTATGGATGGATAACCCCATAAGGCTTGGATTTGTGTTGTTGTCAGATGAACAACATCTGTCAGATGAACAAATCTCAGCAACAACCAAGATGCTCCCAATGATCTGTTACTGACCTGGGATATAAGGGTTAAAGTGATTGCTGAGGTGTCACTGCCTCTCAGCCTAACCTACCTCACAGGGCTGTTGGGGTACACCACCTTGAGCTCTTTGGAGAAAAAAGTGGGACATGCAATAAATAAATGAACATAAAAAACAGCCTCCCCCTTCTTGGTGACCACCAGAGATTTGGGACTACATCAACCCATCAGCATGACCAATGAGCATGGATGATGTAAATTAGAATCCAAAACATCTGGAGGGCACCCGGTTGGGGAAGTCGGAACTATAAGCAAAGCAGCAGGCCTGCCTGCCCATTTTACAACACCCCGCAATCGGGATGATGATGATAATCAGTAGTATAGTAGTAGTAGTAAACTGGGCTATCTGGCCATTAAAAAAAACATTGTTTGCTTTAAAGCAGAACAAATCACCGTATTGGTCTGGAAAGATAAGAACAAAACGCAGCCTATGCATGCTTACCTCGGAGTAAGCCCCACTGTGCACAGCGGCGCCTCCTTCCGAGTAAACATGCATGGGGCTAGAGACTGTTCCCCTTCCTTGACACCGACTAATGCCTACGTGGCTATGATCTGACGTGCTATTTTCTTCCCCAACCCGCATCATCCCGACTGCAGCTAAGCGGTGCATATAATTGGTTTTTTAAAAATAGGAATAAATGAGTTCGGGCGAGGGGGGGGGATGTTCTGGAAGAGGGCGACAGCTGGAAGGCGCATTGGGCGTGCTGAGTGTTTGCAAGGTCTCTGCTGCTTGTAAATCCTCCCGGGAACCTAGACGGGGTAGAGAATCCCTCCCCAACTAAGGGCAAGATGAAGGCGAGGTTGCTTCACCGGCTGCCTCCCACTGAGCATGCTCACCCTCCGCCGGGCATGCTCAGTCGCCGCGGCGAGGCAGGAGTCCCCCCCCCCCCCCCCCGGAGCAAGCAGTTGGGACACCGGCTTTCGCCTTCCTGCCTCGCTAGCGGCCGGCGAAGCAACTTTAGGTGAGCGGGAGGGGAAAGTCCGGAGCCGCCGGGCGGGCCCTGCTGCGAGCAAGTGGATCTGCGAGGAAGGGGGTGGGATGCTGGGCAGACCCCTCTCCCTGCAATAGGCAGATGCAGACGGGGATGGGGGCGAGAAAGGGACGTGGGGTTGCCCACCCCCTTGATCGGGAGGGGCGGTAGCAATAAGGCGTCTCTATCACGAGGTTGGGGGGCCGGGGAGGGGAGCGATTGCCATTAGCCTCGCAGCTGCTCCGGAGCTTTGGGGTTGTTCGCTGCAATGTGGCTGGCAAGCAGTTCCCAGGGAAATTAGTTTCAACTTTCCCCGTTTCCTTTTTCACACCATCGCCCCCCTTTTTCCAGAGTTTCCGGAAGTTGGGTGGTGGCCTCCACCCCACCGCCAGCTTCCAATTCTGGGCTTGCTTCGGCTAGCTGTGCCTGTGAACTAGGCCTTAAAGAAGCCTCCAGATCCGTGTTTCCCAAACTTGGGTCTCCCAACTGGGTTGTTGTTTATTTGGACTACAACTCCCATCATCCCTAGCTAGTCAAGGGTATGATGGGAACTGTAGTCTGGGAAAACAGCTGGAGAGCCAAGTTTGGGAAACACAGCTCCGGGATGATGTTGGACTACAACTCCCAGCCCTAGCTAGTGTGCTCAGTGATCAACAACAATTTTGCTCAGGTTTTCGTAAATGATGCTAACACAGTTAGTGTTGCTGTTGCTACCTTGTGAGCTATACCTGTGTAATTGAAAGTGGGGAATCACAAATATAGCCCTTGCACTTGGGTTCCATTTGCTCTTGAGGGGCCCAGTGTGCAGACAGGGCTGTCACTTCTCCAGTATCCTGACCTCACAAGGCTGGCCCCAGTGATGTCACAAGGCAATGACCCTTGCTTGACAAATTTTGAAAGACAAAAATCTCTGCACTGGGGGAGGTTGTACCAGTAAACATATAACTGCTTTGTCAGGTTCATCTGAAAAGTGATATATAAATACCTCAAAATGGATGACCAAAAAAATGAATGAATGAATGTTCTTGGTGAGTTTACATTGGTTGTAGTTAAGCACTACAAAATGGTTACTGAAGTTTCAGGCTTAGAAACACCGAAAACTGCCAGTGTGGCATCGGAAGAGGATCTTGAGGGTGGCCTTAAGAGTTGCCTTGTGTCTGTGTGTTTTTTATTTTTAAATCTGGTCTGTTTCTGAATCACTGTCTTCTCTGCTCCAGTCTCTGTGTTGCGTTCCATGGCACTCTATGTAAAACCTATCTCTCCATTTGCCATAATGGGCACTCTAAATATGGCTATAATCCCCTGACTTTTGGTGGAAGCAGATGAAATTTACAGACACTGGATAAAACTTAATCAAGTGTGGATTAAGCCTGTCAAATTGCAGACAAATAGGCCTAGGAACTCTGTTGGGGGAACATTCCTTTGCAATCCATATTAGGGCAATATATCGATTACGCAAAAAGGACTTAAGCCTCCATTTTGGCTTCACATTTTGGAGGAGGGTGGGAAGCAGGGGTTTATCTCGCTCTTTCTTGCCTTTAAATCATTAAGAGGTGACTGAGTGCTGTGCTTGTGCATTTAAAAAACCTTTCTGCTGGTGGTTATGTCCTCTGAAATAGGCTGTACAGATCCCTGATAGGCCTCACAACATGAGACTGACTAGGACACTGCCTTGGAGTTGTGAAGATCTTTGTTGTTTGCTAAAGCAGAACAGCATAGATTTTTTTTTTTAAGCACATCTTTAAAAATCATTCACTGTTGTGCTTTGCAAAAAATAATGCAGAGCTCTTGTTACTACTCCACGGGCAACCTTTAATTTAGCCTCACTTCGTGCAAAGTCCATGGAACTAGGAAAAGATTGAGACATAGGCAAACATAGAGCTACAATGGTCAGAAAATTACAGAGCTACAAAGTTCAGAAAAACAAAGTGACAAGGCTTTGTGGAGCCCCTGTCTCATGTACATGTGTGTTGATGTCATACTTTGACAGGGGAAGCCCCCAAAACAGTGTTATAATTCTCCTGGATGCTAGGTCCAGTTGCGACCATGTGGACTTCCTTGGATGCTAGGATGGTGGCAGACACCTCCATTGTGCTGACGGATCTACACAATTCATTTACAGCTTTTTAATCTTGGAGGGGCAGGGGAAGGCACCTCTTAGAACAGGCATAGGCAAACTCGGCCCTCCAGATGTTTTGGGACTACAACTCCCATCATCCCTGACCACTGGTCCTGTTAGCTAGGGATGATGGGAGTTGTAGTCCCAAAACATCTGGAGGGTCGAGTTTGCCTATGCCTGTCCTAGAAATTCCATTGTGGTGACCATTACCTAGGTTTAACATGCCGTTTGGCAAATAGCTTTTGTATTTGAGTTTCTAAATCACTCCAGTTTGCCTCGTTGTTTAGCCTCCACACCCCTGGTATATATCCATAATGGTTAGCAGCCATTGGTAGCATTTTCACCCATGAATTTGCCTAATCCCCTTTTAAAGCTGTTTACATTGGTGGCCATGACCACATCTTTTGATACTGAATTCCACAACTACTCTCTGTATGCAGAAGGACTTCCCTTTGTCTGTTCTGAATTTCCCACCATTTCAGGGGGGGGGGGGACATTTTCCCTATCTACGTCCTCTAGTCTGCGCCATGCCTCCCTTCCCCTTATCCTTGTCTTTTCACAAAATTAAAAAGCCATTGTAACCTCTCCTTACAGGGGAGTTGCTTCAACGTCTTGACCTTTTCGGTTGTCATTTTCTGCATCTTTTTCATCTCTGCAATATCCTTTTTTGAGGTATGTTGACCAGGGCAGTTTTATTTCTTGCCCCTTTCCTAATTATCCTAAACACGGATTTGAGGATAAGATGAGAATCTTAGACCATTTCAAGGTGGAGTTGTACACTGGGGTATATAGCACTTTGCACAATAATTGATTAATAGATATCAGCTGATGAAGTAACTGTTCCAGTCCCCCTATGCAGCCAATGCAGTATAATTCTGCATTATTATTATTTTAGATTCAGTGTGTTTGGTGCCCTCCAATATTTTACATAAACGATTCCAGCAGCTGCCAATATTTTACATGAATGACTTGAGTAGCTGCTGTCATATAACTAAAAGTTCGTAATACGGGTCCAATCCCCTGAGTACGTGACAGAAGGAATAATTTTAGGTGGTAGCATTGCTTACGACCAATATGCTCTTGACATTTTTTGAAGCATCCAATTTTTCCACAAATTGCTATTACAGTGCTTCAAGGTGTGTAATAAATGCCTAGAATGATATGTATAAATACCAAAGATTGAAGTTCTTATTGCTAAATTGACATTAAGCAGGAAGAAAACCTAGTTTATAATGTGATATTGGGTATTCAGTGTCATAGATGTCAGTCTACAGAATAATGATTGTTGCCAGCAGGCAGCTTGGTATGCAATTCTGAATATAAAATATGACTTTTTAATGCAATTTAAACACTGTATAGAAGGCTAACCAGCTTATATGAGTTCCTCACATTAATAATAAGAAAAATATATATCTTTCTTTAGTACAATATGCATCATTCCCTTCCAATCTAATTTTTTTAAAACTAGCTTAAAATACTTTATTTATAATTAAGACTTCTCTCTGCTTGGGACTCCCAGCAACGTACGATGTATAACCCACAGGCTATCACTTGAATCACACTGTCCCATCCCAGCTTCTGTGGGAATGCAATATCACCATGGGGCAGACACTCATGAACCCCTTGTTCATGGGGAAATACTTGTTGGGGAGCGAGGGAGAAGCCTTACTCTGCTGGTTACGAGTGATGGGTTGCTGCCTTAGAGAACTAGGCAAAAGAAAGGGTAAGGACCAAGTGTTCCTTTGGTATTGAGCTTCAGGTTAAGACTGCTGCTTTGTAGCTCTTGTCAGCCACTCTAGTACAGTTGTACCTTGGAAGTCGAACGGAATCCATTCCGGAAATCCGTTTGACTTCCAAAACATTCGAAAACCAAATTGCGGCTTCTGATTGGCTGCAGGAAGCTCCTGCAGCCAATCAGAAGCCGTGGAAGCCCCACTGGACATTTGGGTTCCAAAAGAAAGTTTACGTTTGCAAACCGGAACAATCACTTCCGAGTTTGCGGCGTTTGGGAGCCAAAACGTACAAGTTCCAGGGCATTCGACAACCAAGGTACGACTAGTTTTCATTCTGTATCTTTTCTTCTTTCCAGGTGTAGCTATTCTGTGTTGAGCAGCTAGTTTGGAAACTCTGAAGTAGGGGTGGCTAACCATTTGTTGCTGGACTCCCAACTCCTATTATCCCCAGTTGGCCTAGCCAGTGGTCAGAGATGATGGGAGATGTAGCTCATCAGCACCTAGAGGGCAAGTGGTCGGTCACCCCTCCTCTAAAGTGATTAGAATTGCTAATGCGTGTATATGGGCACATTCCAAAATAAAAATAAAAAATCTGGAAGGGAGGAATATGTCACGATTTTAAAAATTATGTTCAGCATCCGTTTTAGAGGATAGCAGTCACTCTTCGTCAAATGTTGTTGAGTAAAACATTGTCTCCCAGAAAGTGAAGAATGCCTAAAAAGAAGACTGGCGCTCGCAAGAAGGCCGAGAGCCGTAAAGAACGGGAGAAGCAGATAAGGGCTTCAAGAGGCAACATTGATTTGGCTAAACATCCCTGCAATGCTTCCATGGTAAATATCGAGATGTATTTCTGATAATGGCTTTAAAATTCCTTCTTCTCCTCTCCCAGTGTCAAGGAGAGGAGGGTGAGATTGACAGTGCTTTATCAGACTGAAACGAGCAGGACTAGATCCTAAGCATATAACCTTGAGATTTTGCAAAAGACACCGGATGTTATAAATCTTCTTAAACAATGAAATAGTTCCCGTTGTGCGCACACACAGAGTGGAATTCTTCTTCAGCTCTTCTTCAAGTTGTCTGGTTTTCACAAAGGAGGGCAGGGGGAGGGTAGCGGCAAGAACAAATAAGAGCTGGTTATTGATCCAGGGCAAAGCTTTTGGAGCCCTCCTGGCGATACCAGAAGGACTTTATGTATACAAACACATGGGTATGGTCCACCCGCAGCACTGACTGTTACACTTTCATTGTGTGTTTGTATTTGCACGGGGCACTCAAAGTGGGGAAAAGACCAACGAACTGTGTTCGTGGCAAGTGAATTCACAGGTTTATAAACTCTGAATTTAAATGGGAACTCCTGTAAAACAAGCTCTCTTTCTCTTACAGGAATGTGATAAATGTCAAAGGTAAATGCGCATTCAGTATTTCCTTTACATGTAACATTTTTGGCACCATTTTAAACGGACTTCATTCATTTATTTGTTTCACCTTTTTTTTATTCTGACAGACGGCAGAAAAATAGAGCTTTTTGCTACTTTTGTAGCTCTGTCCAGAAGCTGCCCATTTGCGCACAGTGCGGTAAGTCTTTCTCTTAATTCTCTGTGTTCCTACAATTGGTCTGTGCTTAGAATTTTATTTTTGCATTGTGGCCTGATTATACAAACTTAGCCATATTTTGACTCTGTTGGTGCCGGATGTGGCTGGATTTCAGTTTCCATCATCCCTGACCATTGGCCATGCTGGCTGGAGCTGGTGGGAGTAGTGACTCCAGCAATATCTGGAGGAACACAGGTTATTCACCCTTAGACACGACAGGAAAGTTACCTTGTTTGGGCTCCTTCTGGGGCTGAAAACATTAGCTGCTTTTAGTTGTCCAGTCTAAACTATCAGCACCTTTAACCATGCAGCAAATTATTTTTAATAAAGCAGTTGTGCAAACTGCAGATGAAAGGGTGCATCTTCAGAAGAGGCAGCCTCTCTAGTGCAGGAACGTGGAACCTGCAGTCCTCCAAATGTTTCTGGACTCCAGAACCTTTGTCCCTCCAGACTTCCAATTCCCATCAGCCCCAGCAAGCGAGGTCAATTGTGCAGCAATATCTGGAAGGCAACAGGTTCCCCATCCCCTATCCATGATGAATAAAGAATGTCCTCTTCTAAGATGGTGAACTATCTGAAAAAATTAATTCTTTGGTTGTATCCAATAAGACTGTCATATTAGTGCAAAGACTACGGTCTGCACAACAGGACTTCTTCTCCTTGCTCCACCAAATCTGCTCCAGAGGGTTGAGGAAAACCCATGAAAAATTGGTGAGTTGCATGCCAGTGGTGGAGGGGAGAAGAGGGAGTGTAAGTCTGGTCACATAGCCAGAAGTCCTTATAGCACAGTGTTGCTGGATCCAACTCATTGTTTTGATCAGATGTGTATTGATTTGAGCAATTTAAAATACCACAGTTTGCTCAGATCTCTTGGATGATAGCCCTTATTCTCAATCCACCCCCTTAGCTTGAAACACTTGTAAACATTGAAAGAGACAAATGCTATGGCTTTTTATGGAGCTTTAGTGTTGCTGAACACTGTTGTGTGTGTGTGTAATATTTCTTTTCCCTCTGTAATAGGAAAAACAAAATGCATGATGAAATCTTCAGACTGCGTCATAAAACATGCTGGTGTGTACAGCACTGGGCTTGCTATGGTGGTATGTATCTGGAAACAATACATCAGCTTTAGAATATGTGATAAGTGCAACTAAAGTTTGAAGAGATTACTTGCCCAACTTTGTTGATGGCTCTTTTCTTGTTACCTAGTGGTGCATCTCAGTAATTTTCAACCCTGGAGTGGTGGTCTTACCACACAGAGGGAGTTGTGAAGCTCACATCAACAACAACAACAACAATAATAATAAATAAAAATAAATAAAAATAACATTGCTGTTCCACAGCCTTCCTGACTCCCCTGAAATTCTATGCATTACAATGGTTTCTACATTCCTGTTATACTGGAGCAAAAAGCCAAAATAGTTTGCCAACCCTGGTAAATAAAAAGCAAACAAACTCATAAGCATGCACAGTTTCACATTTTAAACTCATAGCACCATCGTGACTACAGCAATAAAATGATATTTGGTTCTGCTATCCTGAAGGTAAACACATGTATTTTGGAATAATATTTTAAAAAAATATTATTCAAATTAGCAACCAGAACCTTCTGAATCCTGGCTATAAAATGTTTTTTTAAAAATAAGACAGGATGCTGATTTGGGAGTCTTGTGTGCCCCTGCCCTCCATCGCCTTCTGTTGCCTGGGTGGTCATTTGGAGGCCCCTCGACTGCAGAGCCCTGGATTTCAGTGTTGAGGTTCAGCCACTGTTACCTGTTTGGACTGCGGGAAAATGCAGGAATGGTAACATTTGCACAGATCATTGTGCATGCTTAAGTCCTTTTCAAATTAATAGGCACGACCATGCCTATCTGTCAGGCAGCTTGCAACCAAAGTCGTGAATATCCCAGTCTTGGACTTCAGAGTCACACGTTTCAAGAGAGATAACACATTGCTTTCATGAAAGGTAACAGTTGAGCCTGGAATCATGGGAAGGTTAACTAGTAACTCAAGACAAAAAACACTATTAGCCCAAATACAGGGGAGAGGAAAACAAGATTATGCATTTTTTAAATACCGTATTTACTCAAATCTAATGTTCACCTTTTTTGGGCCAAATTACGACACGAAAATTAAGGTCTGCGTTAGATTCGATGGGACATTTACATTTGCCAGCAAATCCTTTTTTTAAGGTTCTGAAAATTGAGGTGCGATGGTGCATTGGACTCGAGTAAATATGGTACTTCTTTTGAAGTTCGACTTCCTTGTTTTTGCGTGTTCTGTGCTGTCGCGAACAAACTGCGTAGTGCAAATCCTCTTGCAAATAAAGCTTCCCTGAATACATTGCCTGATATGAACATAATGGGCAGCTCTGTTGTTGTCCACACGCGTGGCTCCCTGGATGAGACAGTGCAGCAAGAGCCAATTCATTGGGGGGGGGGAGTAGCCAGTGGAACGCAGGCTGCTTGCATACTTTGGAACATCTTGTCCAGGTCTGTTGCATTCCTTAGCGAGGACTTCCGAGCAATTCTGGTTGCTGAGAGTAGCGTGTGGGATTAAAAAAGAAAACACAGAAAGAAAATCAATGGGATTCAATTTCATGTAATGTACTTTAGGAATGGGCACTTAGCAGTCTTGCAAAAAAAAAAAAAGAGCCCTGAGAATATGGAATGCGTTTGGGAGATGGATGGCAGCGCTGAGCAAAATTGCCTTCCACTGCTTCAGAATAACTCCCTTCTGCTGCCGCTGCTTGGAACGCATGCTCGGTCCTTGCTTGTTCAGCAGAGTTGGTGCTTATATAGAGGTCTGCCAAAGTCCATAGTAATGTGTGGGTTCTTCTTTTGCAGGGGGCCATATGTGATTTCTGTGAAGCTTGGGTTTGCCATGGCAGGAAATGCCTTAGCACCCATGCTTGTATCTGTCCTCTGGCCGACGCAGAGTGCATTGAATGTGAGAGAGGTGTCTGGGATCACGGTGAGTTGTTCACCAGTTAGAGGGGTGTGTTCTCTTGTTTCACTTGCGTTTGGAAAGCTCACCAATTACCAAAGGAAGGTGGCTACAGGGCTAGTTTCCTTGCCGTAGCAAGTCTTTATGAATTGAAAACAACTTCACTAGAAGTAGAGAATCCTAAAATTGGAGGAGAGGCAGACCCATTCACATATCACTTTTCAGATGAAACATGCAAGAAAACTATTACTCGTTCTAGTTGTAGGAATTGAGGATGTGTGTTAAGGTTGTACTCGGGGTAAACTTGTTGAAACTGGTAGGCTTAAGTGCCTGTGACTTAGCTGGGTGTCCCTTGGGAGTATTTGCACAGGCTATTCTGATTGGCTGCAGCTCATGATGCAATTTATCACGTGAACTCCCTCCCACTGACACATTATCTGTCCGAAAGTATATTACACAGGAGGGAAGTTTTCAAACTACCAAGGTAATTTGTGCTACTAGATATCATTACCCGCATCCATAAAAGCCTGTGCTAAACCATCAACTCTACACAATTACAGTATCCTCTTGGGGTGTTGTGCATATCTCTTCCTTCCACTACCCCCACCACCACTCCAGTTTCAGGAAAAGGTGTTTCATTGACTCTCTCCTCTTTATCTCAATGGCCTTAACAGTGTACCACCTTAGACTACAATCCACTGAAAGCAGCAAGACATGTATGGAACTGAACTGTTAGTTTAGGCTATTTTGGGGGGTGGGGATGTAGCTGGAATATTTGGTTTAGATGCTGCTGTGCAATAATACCTCTTTTAATATGGTGGTCTTGTCATTCCATGACCAAGCCATCTCAACCTAACCAGGAAAATGTGATTAGTGCTATAAAACATCTTGTTTACACAAATGTCTAGTACCACTGTAATCCACAGTATTTTTCTATCTGGTGCAAGACAGGCCAGGTTTTCTTTCATTCCTAGAATTGATTCATGACATCTGCTTCTTTTTTGACGCTGATTTTGATCCATTACATTGTGTCTTGTTGAATCTTCTAGGAGGCAGAATATTCAGCTGCTGTTTTTGC
Organism: Podarcis filfolensis; assembly: GCF_964270895.1. Classification (NCBI taxonomy): domain Eukaryota; kingdom Metazoa; phylum Chordata; class Lepidosauria; order Squamata; family Lacertidae; genus Podarcis; species Podarcis filfolensis. The sequence continues at coordinate 42,493,335 of NC_139610.1, read as the reverse complement.
CACAATTTTCTCTGCGAAGATGATCAGTTTGAACACCAGGCCAGCTGCCAAGTCCTGGAAGCCGAGACCTTTAAATGTAAGCTATATCCCTGAAAGTCTCCCTTATTAAAGGTGAACCAGCTTTTAACTGCTTCTACTCATATCCAGATAGTAGTTTGGTAGCGAATTTTAAGCCACTGCCTTGTGGAATGTAGCTGGGAGGAGCAACCTTCTCCCAGCGCCATACCATGAGTAAGATGGGTCAGTGTTTTGCAGATGAAGTTGGATACTGAAAAATGCCAGTAACAGGGTTTAGTTGTGGTGTGTCCCTTTCACAAGCCCAGGGTGTGCACCACTAGGCCTTGTATACCTGAAGGAGTGACACCACACCCATTATTTATCCCAGACCCTGAGATCCAGCTCTGAGGGTCTTCTGGTAGTTCCCTCACTGTGAGAAGTGAAGTTACAGGGAACCAGGCAAAGGACCCTCTCAGTAGTGGCGACTGCCTTGTGGAGCACCCTCCCATCAGATGTAAAACAAGTAAACCACTACAGCTGACAATCATTTTGAATTGGGGTTTTGTTCCTAGCCCCTATGTGCATCTGGAGTGCATATAACAAGCACACCCCACCTCATTATGCCTCCGTTCTGCCTTCTACCAGGCTGAAAAAGACCCGCACGTCAGTGATTGCACGTCAGTTAGATGCGCCTGAAATGGTCACTGCCTGTACATAACTTTCCAAAGGCATCTGAAGGCAGCCCTGTATCAGGAAGTTTTTTATGTTTGATGTTTTGCTATGTTTTTATTACATTGGAAGTCTCCCAGAGTGTCTGGGGCAATCCAGTCAGATGGGGTTATAAGTAATAAATTCTTCTTGTTGTTGTTGTTATTATAAGTAATAAATTGTTGTTGTTGTTTTAGTTCAAGGAGAGCCAGGCTGGTGATCAGCCCTGTGTGTTTAGGCCCTCCTTGCAGTAATGCCAGGTTTGTGATGTGCCTGAGTTTTGCACTTCTCCTCCAGCATTAGTGCTTGTAAAGTCCCCCACATTAGTTGTTGTTGTTCAGTCTAGTTATTCTGCTTGTCCTTGTTGTACAAGCTATTGCTTCCAGTCAAGAGGACTTCCTCTGCTTTCAGGAAGGGAGGAAGAGCAACGTTGGGCCCAAGCTCTGTAGGGACATCGTTAAAAATGTCTGTTCGCTTCTTTTTTTCGGCTGAGGCAAAGTGTTCATTTTCCTTGTACTTTAAAGAGGCGCAGTCATGGAAAGCCTGAGGCTACCCATTGAACTGAATAGTTGACCCTGGCTTAGAAGGCAAAAGGAAAAGAGCAAAGCCATGAAACCTCATTATTCAAGCATGCCTTTTTTATCTTGCCTAATAGGTGTTTCCTGTAATCGACTTGGGCAGCATTCATGTCTCCGTTGTAAGGTAACAGCAAAAGCGTTTAGAAAGTAGATGTGTCGGGCTCACAGCTCTCCTATACATTGAAAGCTGCTGGCGGTTCTTGCTGTGTCGTTCTCCACAATGCATCAAAAAACGTCTCCTGATTCCCACCCGCCTCCCCAAAGAAGTTATCTGGGTCCTGTTCCCATCTCCCTTTGATTAATGTAACCTCCATGCTGTGTTCCTGGACACTTGGTGTTCCTTCCCTCCAGTCCTTCTAAACCCCAGTTGCTAAAATTGCCTTCCTTCGCTCATTGTTACAGCCTCAGCACTGCCGCAGCCTTTTCCCTCTGCTGGTTTCCTTTCATTCAAAATGCAAAAACGTTTCATCTTTGCCTGGCTGCCGTCTGCACCAGCCTGCTTCCGCGTGAAGTCGAGATAACATCTCATTACCCTGCACATTTTCTATATATCTGCTAATATTATCGTTCACGGGGTTCTGATGAATCGTTTGCCCCAAGGAAGTGGGCCTCGTGGCCCCTCTCCCCAGACCACTCCCTCTGGTGCACCAGTGCTATCTGTCGCCTGGCTGAAATTGTGTCCTTGGACTGTATTAAAGCCTCTCATTTGCCTTGATGAAAGATGGGGAACGTGTGCATGTGTGTTTGTGGAAAACTCTCTGAGTTTTGAATGGCTGGCATGCACCCTATTGTACAAAGGTGTGGGACACATTCCTTGCCCCATTCACTTTTGCTTCTGGTCCTGCCCGCCACTGGCATGCAGCTGAGTCCAAAGATCCGTAGCCATGACAGAGAAGGGCTTTATGGGGATGAAGAGCCCAATTTCAGTTACTCCAGCTTCCCCTGCAGTTGCTCACGGCTCTGTACAGGAGCTGGTTGAGTAGATTGGGAAGGGGTACAGCTGTCCTTACGGGCCCTGATTTATGCTGAGTCTTGCATCGCCAGCTAGACTGAAATGTCTCCATCCAGTTGCCCCACTCAAACAAATACTTAAGAGGATGAACTATTCTTGTTTCCCCCTAATGTCATTAGCCAGCTTTTGTGCAGAAGGCGGGCTGCATATATTTTAGTGAATTAAAAAGATTCAAATGGAGCTTGCTAGATGGTAGTGGTATGTATCCCATCGCCACTCAGCTTGGGCAGTCTGCTGTGTTTCTCCGTGGGGCTTCTTTTCCAATTGCAGTCTGTTCTTTTGTGATATATTTCCCCTTTTCTTTTATTTATTTTATATAACCTGCAGGCTTGTTTCTGCGATGATCACGCACGGAGTAAGGTTTTCAAACAAGAGAAGGGAAGGGAGCCTCCCTGCCCTAAGTGTGGCCATGAAACGCAACAGACTAAGGACCTGAGCATGTCAAGTAAGTTTCCCTATGGTAATGGCGCTCAGAATTCCCCAGGCACCAGGCATGTTTTGCGACCATGTGGAGATCTCTGGATGCTAGGTTGGCCGCTGACATCTCCACCTGGCTGGCCCCTGCAGCTTTCTTAAGCAAGTAAGAAGAAGAGCTTGTGTATTGCATTAATCTCCCACATTTTTCTCCCAAGGAGTACATGGTTTACCTTCCTCCTCAGTTAATCCCTACAACAACCCTGTGAGGTAGGTTAAGAGGCTGTGACTGGCCCAAGGTCACCCAGTGAGCTTCATGGCTGAGTGGGGATTTGAACCCTGATCTCCCAGGCCCTGTTCTGACACTCTTAACCACTACACCCCATATGCTTCCTAGAGTACTTCTGCTACGGGGCTGCTATATTAATCATGTCACTTAGAGAAGCTTTTCTTGAAGCTTGATTTTGTTACTATTCTGGATTGTTTTATTTGATGTTTTAATGTGCTGTAAACCGCGCTGAACTTTTGCATTAAAACATAAAGCAGTACATTAATTAATTTCAACACCCCACCCCAATGGCACCTAGACATTCCATTGTGGTGACCGTAACCTAGATTAAAGCTGCCATTTGGCAATTAGCTTATATACCTGAGTGTTGGACTTTCGGAGGAAGAGAGGGGAACTAGCCCCGTTGTATATTGGTGGGGGGGGGGGGCGTTGTGTGGAGAGAGTCTCTTCCTTTAAATTCCTGGGAGTTTACCTTAGTGAAGACCTAACTTGGATAAACAGTATAACTCAGGTGGTGAGGAAGGCCCAAAGGAGACTCCATTTCCTCTGGGTCTTGCGAAAGAACAATGTTAAACAACAATTGATTACCTCCTACTACTGGTCCACAATAGAAAGTGTCCTCTCATATTGTATCACAGTGTGGTACGTTGGCTTGACAGCCATGGACAGAAAGTCTTTACAGAGGGTGGTGAACACAGCACTTGATATCATGGGCTGTCCCCTGAGCCCGCTAGATGACATTGCAAAGTATCGTTGCCTTAGGAGAGAGAAAAATTCTCAGGGATGATTCACACCCTGGCCAGCACCTCTTTAATCTTCTACCCTTGGGCAGGCGTTATAGAAGTATAATCTGCCGTACCAACAGGCTAAAAAACAGTTTCTATCCATGGACTGTTAGGCTGCTGAACGGAAAATAATATATGCAACCGACTTTCGAGGTTGGTGTGTTGTGCGACAAGCACACAGAGTGCAATGAGAATGTGTTTTGGGGGGGAGGCTCGGTTAATTTCATTGTACGCAGGTTGTACATTGACAATAAAGATATTATTATTAATTATTAGTTATTATTATTCTAACACTGGTAACCATTTCCACCTGCAATTACCCTTATCACCTGCAGCAAACCTCGTACTGGGAAGTCCATGTTCTTCCCTGTTCAAAAGACTTGTCATAAAATCTGGTAGCTTATTTTTGAATTAATGCAACGAGATGAGGATGGTTTCATCTCCGTCAGAAAGGGTGTAAACTGCAGAGAAGCCTCTGTGCCTCGTTTCACCAGGAGCACACTGGCTAACCAGAATGATCCTGTAAATGAGGAGGGGGAGAAAAAATTAAAGAAGACAATGAATGAATGAATGAATGAATGAATGAATGAATGAATGGGTTTCTTACGGATTTGTGATAATGCCTTACCTGCTTCTAGTGTTATTTGACAGTGCAATCATGAGAATTACACATGTGAAAATAGATGTAAGGTAGCGTTGTTGGGGTTTTACCTTAACTATTTAACACCCACCTTCATTGATGGGAAGTAAAACAAAGACAGGATGTTTCCCTCTCTTTCTGCAGCACGCTCTCTGAGGTTTGGCCGACAGACAGGAGGCGAAGAGGCTGACGGAGCTTCCGGCTATGATGCCTATTGGAAGAACCTTTCGTCTGGCAAAGATGACGATTATGAAGCAGAGGATGACGATGAAGACGAGGAGGAGGAAGAAGGAGGGAGGGATTCGGAAACGGAGGCAACCAGTATGTTTGGTCACTTGAATTTAGGAAGGACCTATGCCAGTGGCTATGCACACTATGAGGAGGCTGATGACTAAGGCTGCTTACGTAAGCACACTTTTAAAAGGCAGTAAGTCCCCTTTAACATAGTGGCCCTTAACTTCCGGGTAAACATGCTTAGCATCTGGCCATAAGCCCACATTTATGGGGGAGCTAGCATTTGAGAGGAACTCTTTGTGTACTTAGTGAATTTTTATGTGTGGTGGCACTGGAATAACACAGCTAGACTTTTCAAATAGCAAAGCTTACTAGGAATCAAAAGGAATGGAGCAATTTTGCAGGAGATCAAGAAAAGATTTGTATGGCTAAAGATATTGGAAGACTTGGAGAGTAAAGGGTGTGAGGGTTCACATTAGTTCAGGGAACTTGGAAATGAGGTTGAGACCTAATGCTCTCTCTACAACATAAGTTGGAAGTGTGGGAAGGCTGAGGTAATTTTTTGTTTCCAGGCATTCTTCAGAAGCAAAGTTATTTTTCTTGAGTAATTTGGGGGGAGGGTTGTGTCATCATGTTTCATAAATTCATAAGTATTGGTGGCAGTGGGCATCAACTATTTTTATATATTGAAAGCTGTCTCCTAGGTTTTTCATAAATATTGATCTAGCTTGAGCACTTGGGGAAATGCTTGCTACAAGCTATTGTACTCTAAATATAAATTGGAATTAAAGTTACTTTGACATTTTGTGTAAGCAAGACTGATCAATATAGTCTCTTGTAATGCACTACTAGAGAATTGTCAGTTCCTGCCTTTTTGAACGGCCAGACATTAACTGTAGCGCTCGCAGCCACTTGCAGTGTGACCTAAATAAACTTTTGATCTTAGATTTGTCGCCATAAAAATGTCACTGCATCCTCCTTGCCTAATAAAGTCCATCGCTCGCTCTCTTTCATCCTGTGTCCTTGTGTTTTGCTGCAGCAGAGGGAGGATGGTGTTGACAGATATATGGTCAGAGAAAAGGGCACGGCCTCCTAAGACAGCCTCCTAAAATCAGTGACATTGTCAGACCTATAGAATAGAACGGTATCCCATCATGCCCTGGGGCCAGCTGCCCACCCTGTGCAGCAGTGACATGGTGCCCCTTCTGGTAGGCCTTTTACCCTTCCAGGGCTCTTGGCCTTCACACTTCCAACAGCCCTGCTCTGTTGCTGGTGCTGCCCCACCCCCATGCTACTTTTAAGTTTAGTTTTTATCTACGTTGGGTATGCCCCCGCACCCCTTCTTTTCTCTTCCTCCTTTGCTGTGTTCACTGTCAGCCACCATCACTCCCACCCAGCTGAAGGGGTGTGCTACACCCACTGGAAGGGGTCTGGCCAGCTTCTTCCCCTGCCCTTTTCGTTTCAACCAGAGGGCTTGTGAAAATTTGTCTTTTATTCGGTATGTATACCAAGCACCTTATATGAAAATGTGGGGTAAAAATATTTAAATGAAATAAGATAAGAGGAGTGGTGGACACTCCTCCCAACCCAAAACATACAGTACATCTGTTTTTAGCTATTTCTATTTTATCTGTAAGCTGCCTTGAGTCCTGGTCTGGGGAAAAGGTGGGATATTATTATTATTATTATTATTATTATTATTGATGGTGGTGGTGGTAGGACATGCATACACACATCTCTAGCTTATGCACATTGATTACTGGGGAGCTGCAGGTATTTCTTCTAAGGCAGGGGGAACCAATCCAGAGAGCATGGTAAAGGATGATGGGAGTTGTACAGTGGTACCTCTGGTTGCAAATGGGATCCATTCCGGACCCCCATTCGCAACATGAGCAGAACGCAACCTGCATCTGCGTGTGTGCAGGTCGTGATTCACCACTTCTGTGCGTGTGCGTGACGTCATTTTGAGCATGTGCATGAGCGGTGAAACCCAGAAGTAACCCTTTCCAGTACTTCCGGGTCGCCGCGGGACACAACCTGAAAACGCTCAACCGGAAGCAAACGCAACACAAAGTATTACTTTAGTTTCAACAAGATCTGTAGGACACAGTGTTGGCTACCCCTGCTCCAAAGCCATCCTTACCTTGCCTTTCCTGCAAGGAGCTTTAAGGAGGTGGCATGTTTGGCCAATTAACTTTGTTCACAGGGTTGGATGGCTTTGGAGCAGGGGTAGCCAACACTGTGTCCTCCAGATCTTGTTGAAACTTAAGTCTGGAATTCAACCAGGAAGTTACGTGACCAAGATGGTGTTTGGGCCAGAAGCACCACTGCCTGAGCCTGACAACCTAACCCCCAGACCACACTGGTTCTTGGGCACTGAGTATACATTGCAGAAAAGGGAGGGAGGAACTGCTGGGTTTTAAAAGGCGGAGCAGTAGTGGCTGTTAAAGAAAATAACACGTTTGGCTACATTGCAAGTCAGGTGTGTTCTACTTTAAAAGTAACCAGAGGTTAAGACTTACCTGCCAGAGAATCTTGGTGGGGAAGAATGGAGATGGCCAAACACATTACTAAGTCCTTGTTCACATCTTTGTTATCCTCTACCTTAGAAAGAAAGAAACTGCCTTAGTCAATGTCTGCCCCAGTATTAGCTTCACTGTCTGACAGAAGCACCCCTACTTTGAGATATCGGGGATCAAATCTTTTGCCTGCTTGGCTATGGCCCTTCCCCTCCAAGCTTTTTGGCTGGTATCTTGCATTTTGTTGTGATCATAGGGTTTGGTAAACCGAAACAGTCCTGTCAGGGAACTGCCATCGGCTCAGAGGCGAGAGGAAGAGGGGCAGTTGTGTTACAGGGAACCTCCGAAGATCTTGCGAAGCAGCTCCTCTTCCGGAGAGGAGGAAAGCCCCACCTCCAGTGGAGAAGAGATGCAAGGACCAGAGGATGCTAGTGAGAGCTTTAACGCTACTCCTGAGCAAGCCGGAGAGGAGGGAGGCACGCCCTTGCCATCGCCCATCCTGCACAGTAGTCTGGGGCACAGGGAGGGGCAGAAACGGTTGGGGGTAACGAAACTTTTATGTTGGGGGAGGTACAAAAAAAGACCACTCCCGGATTCTGCTAGCGATTGAGCCAGACGTGAGCCTTGGGGCTCTTCACTGTAAATAGTCTGCACCAAAATAAAGCCTGTAAAACACAGGTCGGAGTCCTGCTTGCTTACTCTCGAGCAACCGCAACAGCACCTGACAAGTCCCAACCAGAAACTTTGTAGCTATCAATTATGTGATTGAATTAGACTTATAATTAGACTGCTACATAAGAGTTCTACTGCCTTGATCATCCTGTCCTTTTTTCCTGCACTTTGGATGGATTATGGTACTGAACATGGGAGTGAGTAACAGCTTATGCACTGCACAGGAAGAAGTGATTTGCTGTAAGGAAACACCATGTTACATCACATCCACTTATTTCTAGCTATTGTTTGTTTTACTTACGTATAAATTGGGGCAGAACTTGTAGGGTAGGAGGCTGCAGCTCAGAACAGCTCTTTCTTACAATTAAGAACATGGTTTCTTTACCTGGGAAGACTTCCTGGGTCTCTGTGAGTTTCCTACCATAACCTAGGGATGGGAAACCGGTGGCCTCCAGATGTTGCTGGACTCCAGCCCCCATCAGCCTCAGCCAGCGTGGTCAATGGCCAATGATCTTGGGGGGTTGTAGTTCAGCAACACCTGCAGGACCACAGTTTCCCCATCTTTGCTATAAGTCATGATCCTCATGTACATGGTGTTTGTGTGCTTTTAGATGGTCATATAAGGAAGTTTGCAACAAGCACTTGATGGATGCAATAGGAAAGCGACAAGGGAGGATGAAGGGGATGCTAAATATTTTAACATGCAAATCCAACTTCTTGGATGTTTGCTTTTGAATCATGAGGCAGATACTCTTCCCATGCTCCCATGCAATGAGAATAGCTATTATGTTCTCACAGCTTGGGATTGCCTGTGCGATAAACACCATGCATTGGAGTGGATTATGAATGCACTGTCCGTAATACCCATGGTATATTCCAGTGTCTGGGCACTTGGTTTAAGAGCGGTATACAAGAGAAGAAATACCCATGGTGCGACAGGGCTGTTAGAAACTGGTTGTGTGCAGCTTAGATGTACAATATTGCAGCGGACAGGAAATTGGATTGCATTCCTCATGCAGCAACATCTGACTAGTCTTTCCTTTACCTGATCCAGCAAGAAGTCGCTGCAAGACTAATGCTTTTAACCCAGGTGCACGTATGAGGCTGTATTCACATCTCCAAAAGTGCTAATAAATTGCGAGTTCACCTTCTATGTTCTATTTTTCTACCCAACTCCATGGAATTAAATTCCCACAATATTCTAGGTTCAATTTTCCAATTATGAGATAACATTTTTGTCACTGGCTGCGCCAAGGGCTGTTGATGTAAAAGAATGAATTATCCTAATCAATGTAAAGGATTGTTGAATTTTTCTTTGAGATATTCTTACACTGATTATCTCCCTCTAGGATGAGTTCCTTTTAGCTATTTATTCTTCTGCTTTTGCCATGGCAGCCTGTAAATAAAATGAGCTGAAGCCATAACACACAGCACATTCCATTTATAGACTATACTAGGAAGTGAAAGCCCAGATTTTGCAACCAAGTCGCTACCCAACACATAAACAACAACTTGTTTGTGTTCTTGGTTTTGAGCATAATATAGTGAAGATAGCAACAGTACAAATATTGAAGTGGATTGATAGAATTAACTGCATTGAGGAGGGAAATAACATGCACTTGTCTTTCACAGAGTATATACCATCGCTTAGATAAAATGGTAAGTTGCCTCATCCTTTTAGCTTATTCCCAATTAAATAATAATAATAATCTTAAAATCATTAGTCACACACACCCCACTCCCTCCCTTTGCTACTTATGGAAACTTCTTCCATACAATGGTGACAGTTACTTAATTTTGCTTGCTGTGTTTATGCCTGAAGTTCTTAACATCAGGTATTAGTTTTCTTACAGATAATGGTCATTAGGGTTTGCTTTCATGGAGAAATGCGCCATTCTGAGTTGCCTGAAGATACAGTGTTCTTGCAGGTGAAGACATGTTGTGTTCATTCCAGGCCCATTAAAGGAACTAGAGATGTGACTGGGACAAACAAGCATATTCCCTATGGCCACATGTCCCCATTTCCTAGCATCTTGTTTCTATTTTTATCGGATGTACTTGTGGTGCATTCTTGACAACGGAGGCTGTAGAATTACCTAGGGAGGAAATGAACCGGAAAGTCCCAGTTTATTTGATGCAAAGTTTCTATCTCAATATGTCTATGCCGCTCTGCGGATACTGTTTTAGAAAGGTGTAAGTAACAGTTTTTTCTTATGGTAGTTCCTGTATATTTGTATATAAGTCAAGCAGTTTCCATGGGGTTGTAGAGATATAGTGACTGTTGGATTTGTCTACAAGTCTTGAATCCGTTGGGTTGACTTATTTGTATTGGAATTTATGAGTCACCTCCTCCCCGAATGCTCCCAAAAGTGGTGTGCAATGAAACATTTAAAACAAAAATTAAAAATCTAATAAAAATAACAGTTGAAAAAGGTCAACATTCCAAAATACATTTTTTAGCAGTGTAGGCAAGGCAACGTAACTAAAATTGGCAATAGATCCGAGCAAAAGGATCAATGACACAATAGTATTAATAATCTTATTACTAGGAAAATAATATACTGCCTTTCATTTCAAGAAGAAATATCAAGGTGGTTCACAAACAAATCAAAGCCAACAGCAAAACCAATTATAGAAATACAGCTACCTCTAATTAAAATGCATAGTAAACTGAATACATTAAAACATCCATAATTAATATATGTAATATACGTTCCCATTAAAACAGCATTACAGTTAACAACAATCAAAGCAGGAGAGTCAAATCAGGATAATGTACTGCTCAGGTAGGTAAGCTAGCTCCTACTAAAAGAAGACTAGAATAAGACACCAAGTGTTGAGAAGTTGGTTAAGAAGGGGCTGACAAACCTTCCACAGGAGGGAGTTTATAGCAACAGCATGAGACTCTTAATCTCAGGCTTGTAGGGTCAAGCACCATGCTGGGCAAAAAGATTGCTGCATTGCCGGTGGTTGGACCAGATGACTCTCATGGTCCCTTCCAACTCTACAATTGTATGATTGTAAGTTACATAGAAAGCTGGCTTTATTCTGAGTCAGGTCATTGCTTCACCTCGGTTCCAGAAGCTGCCACTAGCACAGAATGCAATGGCTAAGTTATCTAACTGCTTGTCTAGCTGTGGACATAGAACACCATTGTTTAAAGGTGCTGCTTTGGCTGCTGAAATGTTACTTGGCCTAGGTTGAGATTTTGGTATTAACCTATAAGCCGCTATACAACTTGGGACCAGGTTATCTGAGAGAATGCCTTCTTCCATACAAACCAGCCCACTCACTAAGGTCATCAAGGGAGACACTCATGGTTGTACCATTCCCTGTGGGAGTATATTGGGCAACAACCAGAAAAAGGGCCTTTTTTGTGGTAGCTCCACCATAAGGTTCTAGGGTGGGATATAGCAATATAGTCATATAACTAAAGGCAAATAAAGCAGTTTATATACAACTATAACATGATTCTAATCAAACAGCAGCACAAGTAGAGATTAAACAAGCCATTAGAGGTGGCTCCCACAAAAGAATTCCAGAACTGTTAACTGGTGTCTCTTTAAGATGGAAGCTGTATAAGGAAGATGCTAGACCCACCTTTGTGGGGAGAGCGTACCACAATTTAGGGCTACTGCAGAGAAACCCTTTGCTAGGCCACCATTCTCTGCATTTCTGATGATGGCAGAACAAGTGATTGGGATGCATCTGCAGAGCTGTTTCCAAATCCACATCACTCTTCCTGAATTCTGCTGAGACAGTCAATGATGGTAGGATGGATGAATAGGAGAAAGAGGATGCCTGATGGAACTTAATTACAAAAGACAGAGAACAGGAGCTGACACATTTATTAATTGGGGTGTTAGATGCTTAGGTAACTAGAGACTGCTAATATTGACGTGTGTTTTAATCAATGGTAAAATGATTGCAAATGATACTTGTTTGCGATTCAGTATCTCCCCTCTAGGTTTTTTTTTTAACAAAATCATTCAAGAAGCAAAGAGGAGGGTCATGAGATAAAAGTGACATTCATTTAATTTCAATAGCTGTCACTCTTTGCTCTGTAGCGCAGCAATCTGAAGCAGGGATAGCCTAAGGAACTGTGGCATCAATACATCAGTGAGCTAATTAATCCTGACCTGCCACCAGAGCCTGAGGAAGTGTCAGAACTGGAGAAAGATGAGCAAATGGGTGACATTTTTCCCTTTGTGACATAAATAAGTAATGCTGATGAGTTTGCAAAACCTCTATATGCCGGCAACCTTAACCACGCTTTGCTTTTTTTCTGGATGGGGTCAAAACCCCATTGAATGGATGAAAACTGCAAAAATGACTTACCTGTATTTGATTCATAATTTATCTTATTTAAAATATGGGTTGTAACTAAAGCAGCCTCAGAGGCATAGCAGCATTTCTGTTTCTTTTCTTTTGCCTGCACACCCTAGTAAGGTAAAGGGACCCCTGACCATTAGGTCCAGTCGTGGCCAACTCTGGGGTTGCGGCGCTCATCTCGCTTTACTGGCCGAGGGAGCCGGCGTACAGCTTCCGGGTCATGTGGCCAGCATGACTAAGCTGCTTCTGGCAAACCAGAGCAGCGCACGGAAACGCTGTTTACCTTCCTGCTGGAGCGGTACTTATTTATCTACTTGCACTTTGACGTGCTTTCGAACTGCTAGGTTGGCAGGAGCAGGGACCGAGCAACAGGAGCTCACCCCGCCGCGGGGATTCGAACCGCCAACCTTCTGAGTCCTAGGCTCTGTGGTTTAACCCACAGCGCCACCCACCCTGCACACCCTACCCCACCCCAAATTCTTCTCTGGAGAGTCCCAAACCCCCTGGAGCTAATTTTGAGGGTGCGGGGATGCTGCTGCTGCTGTTTCAGGGAACAGGAGTAGACAGTTCCACTCTGCAGGTGCACCATCTCTTGTGCTAGTGCATTGAATATCACCTTATATCTGTAAACCCACTTGTAGTTTTTAGTTAAGTTACTCCACTGTGTGTTCTTGGGACAGGCATACTCCCTCTCTCAGCCTAGCCTACCCCACAGGCTGGTTGTTGTGAGGATGAAAAATGGGAGAAGGACCCACACATGGTAACCAGGAGGAAATGTAAATAAATGTAATGAATCCATATTTCAATGTGAATTAAAGGTATGTTCCATACATTTTAATCACACTGCATGAAGTAATCATGCTTGAACCTCCACCCATCCATGCATCCCTCACCTATCTGATTAAGTTCAACCCATACAGCCTGGTGGATCAGGCCAAAGACCCACCTGGTCCAGCGCTCTGCTCTTACAGTGGCCAACCAGATACCCATGGAAAGCCCACAAGCAGCAGCTGAGCACATCACCCTCAGTGTCTGCAAGCGATGCTATTGACCATGGTGCCAATATCTTACCAGGGGTTTTGTTTTGTTTTTATATACTATATCTTCTTATCTTGATGTTACATGATACATAACCCACACTAGCTCTTCACATTGATTCATTTTATGGACTCTACCAGGTAAGCAACCTTCTAATTTGGGTTGCAGAGGGTGAATGTTAACAGACCAGGTCTACTGCATATTTAAGAGGGGGGAGTGATAAATCTTTTCCTGAAAGTGGTGCCAGTTTATTTGCATGGAACCAGACCCAGATTAAAGCAACTGGAGGACCTAAGCTAGGAGATCTTGGGAGCCCCAAACTAAAGACATCTGATCATGGGAAACAAAACCTCATTCCCTTCTTTACTAAGCACAGAAGCACAGTGGGGGGCTGCCAGAGCAATGGCCCCGGGCACATTTTTCAGGGGGCCACTGACAGGGCAGTGTGAGGAGGATGCAATGTTCAGGCATGCATCCTTCAAGTCAGTTCGATCAGATTGATAGGAAATGCGCATATTTTTTTTGCATATTTTTAATTTGTTATTGCTCTTCAGCTTTATTGTATTGATTTTTATTTTGTAAATTGTCTTTTGGTTATCTTGGTGCAAGGCAGTATATAATAAGGTACATGCCACAACCTAGAGCACTGGGTATTGTTCGGCTTCTCTTCAAATGAATGGTAGGGTAATGCTATAGAAATGTTTCCATAGATTTCATGTTCAATGCAGCTCCCACACCCAGAACTGGTTTGTATACAGAATTCTGAAAAAAAAATTGAATTTTATTTTAGTAAGCAAGATTCTGCTCTCCTTTAATGGTCATGGGAAAAGATAATTACCAAATAAATAAGTAGCTTCTTAAAAAGGAATGGCATTGTATTAAGTTGGGTTTATATTGGCATTATATTAAGGCAGCAAATTAAACAAGAACTCAAGAATTAAGATGCACTTTCAGATGAAATTTATTTGCCTTTTGTATGGCTCAGAAGTAACCATAGATTGTAAAACTAATAAACTTTAAAACAATGTGGTGACATCAGAAAAACTGTTTTGCCTGCCTTTGGTAATATAACGTACTTCAAATAATCTCACCAGCTGGGACTGTTTTCTTGTTGTCTTGAGCATGACAGGTACAAAGTCAATAAAGACAGCAGACTTTTGAAATATTAAAAGCAAGCATTCGATTGTCTTTATTGATGTGTCAATATTGATTAGCCTGAAAAGAAAACGCATTAAACAGAACCCAGCTGCAATTTATGACCTATACTCTTACAGCGTTTCAGCACGTGCAGTTGTCAATGTGTTCCTATACTTACTTAATCCAGAAGGCATGTTCTTTGATGCCAAATAAAGAGTTTACATTCGTGAAGCAACATGTACGCAGGCAACTGATTCCTCTTCATATTTGGCTATGGCTTCCAATATTGACTAAATATTTGAATTAAGTTATGAGAATAGTGCTCATCTGTTTCATGAAGCTTTAAGAATAACAAGCAAAACCCCAAACCATAGCATAACCAACTCTAGGTATATGTAAATGAAATAATCGCATATTCTTCTCATGTTACCTATCATTGCATACATTGTAAAGCAGAGGTGATGAACCTGTGACTCTCCAGATGTTGCTGGACTACAACTCCCACTAACCCTAGTCCACCGGGATTGGAGTGAGGGATGGTGGGAATTGGAGTTCAACATCTGGAGGGTGACAGGTTCTCCACCCTTGCAGTACAGTACCATACACATAGATATTAATATCTACCTACCTAGATAAAGCACTACATGGGAAAAGTAATGAATGAGCTGGACTGATCTTGCTGAGGCTCCAACTCACAGTTTCTCCTCCTTTTTTTGAGACTGACAGAATGTGCACTAGCTGTGACCGCTAATTTGCATAAAACAACTTTCATAATGATGCTGCTATATAATGCTCCAGCTTGCATTTCTGAGGAAAGGAATATACAGTGTTCTTCAAAAAGTCAATTAAAACAAAATTAGGTAACACATGAATGCTTAAACAAATGTCCTTTTCTTTTGGTTTTGCCTTTCCATTTTTCCTGTTTGCTAGATCATTTGAAACTAAATTATCCATTACAGTTCAAGCTGCTTTGCTAAATATACAACAAACCTTTAAGGAGTGTAATAGCTACAGGAAGGAGGAGAATTTTTGCATCTGAATTATTTCTAAAGTGCTGCGATATAGTTCTGTTAGATTGCTTTGCCTCTTCCACCCTCCCATTCCCAAAGTTGTCAAGGAGGTTGCAACATCCCGCTAACCTCAACCTCAGACCTCAAACTATGTTGATTATATTGTTGAATCTCCCTGCTTCTTGGGAGAAAGAAAATTTCAGGTTCTGTGCTAGGGAGATTAGTTTACTTTGGGCAAACTCTCCTTGGTTCAATTAGGAACGAAATTCTGAAGTCCTCTTACCATTCCTAATGATATAATTGGGGAAACAAGAAAGTCCAAACACTTCACCCACCCCCACAAATTCATCTAATGTTCCTGTGAGCCCCCAAATCTCCCATGGGGCTTCTGCCCTCAGGGATGGGAGATGATGCTGTTGTCACTCCAGCATTTGTAGGACTTAACTGCTGGTTGGGTCAGCTTCCATGCATGGAAATGGCAGGGGAGACCGTCCAACTCTGTCCCAGCTGTCCATTGGGGACAGTGGTGACTCATTTCAATGTGAATTTGTGAAAATAAAAGATGTAAGGATGATAAAGTGCTCAGTGTATGGTAATGAGCAGTCTGTAAAATTAAAAGGGATCACAGCTCAAAAGGTGTCATTTGTCTGATCCATCTCAGGAGATGAAGCTGAGTTGTTCAAGTCATTGCCTTGTCTTTCCGTTACAAGGTACAACGCGGCTTATTTTGTGTGAATCTGCTTCACTTCTGGTGAAACAATGAAGCCTCCTCTGATTATCATTTAAAAGGGGATGCTGAAAGCAGACGAGAGGCAATGGATCTGTACGGCAGCAGCTCATTTCCTTGATGTGCCTTTAGATGTCTCTCTTCCTTACCAATTCTGCCCAAGCTCAGCAGGTGACTACAGTGGCGCTGCATGTAAAGCTAAACTCTCTGAGGACAAATGAGGATCTTTGAAAACAGTGGCTGACAAGAAGTTAATGAAAAAGTGCGGCTCATTGCTTGCAAATACATTGCTCCTTCTCTTGAGTGTTTATGAGGAAGTAAAATTGTAAAATTCATCTGCTGCTGGTGGGGACTGATGATTCTCCCCCTCC
The DNA here is from genome assembly GCF_964270895.1 of Podarcis filfolensis. Taxonomy (NCBI): domain Eukaryota; kingdom Metazoa; phylum Chordata; class Lepidosauria; order Squamata; family Lacertidae; genus Podarcis; species Podarcis filfolensis. The sequence continues at coordinate 42,476,872 of NC_139610.1, read as the reverse complement.
CCCCGCCTCCTTTCCCAGGCTTTCAAGCAATTATCTTCCTTCTGAGAACTTTAATACTGCTTTTCTTTGAAGTACAAGTTATGTGTGTGTGCTTTATCTATCTATCTGTCTCTATATCTATATATCACACATACACCAAGTGCTTAGATCTATATCTAAGTCCCAGAGATTTGCATCAGATCATTTTAATCATTAACCTACTTGTATATCTTTACCTAAGTACCTTTTGAAGTTTAAACTGATTCGTGATTAAATATATGGGGAATAAAGAGCTCTCTCAGCAGGGGCTAGAGAGAAGTCTTGCAAAATGCTCCTCCATAAGCACCTCCACAATGGCATAAATATAAATGCTGTAAATTAAAACTGTTTGGATTTTAAGACAGGTCCCCATCATCCATGTCATGTGGCAGCGTGAATGGCTGCAGCCATGTTCACAGACAGCAGCTCAGAGATGCAACTTTTCTTAGAGGTAAGCAAAATGTGGCCCTCTGAATCTCAGTTGTAAGGAAAGTATGTGTGGAACACTTCTAGCTCCAGATCTGCAATCCTTTGCATACTTATTTGGAAGATATGAAGCATTAAAGAGTGGGTTTTCCCATGGAAAGGAGTGGGGCAAGGGGGAAACAACTTGGATCCATGCCTAGAAATCATGGGTCAAGTGGTTAATCACACCTGTACCTTTTCGACTAAGCACAAGTGGAAGTGTGGGCGAGCCATGAGTCAACCGTGGAGTAGAATTTTACAGGTTTCTTTTATAAGCGGGTTTGGGGGTCAGCCTGGATTATATCTGTGGGTTGCTTCAAAGCTTGTGATTCTGTATCCAGTGAAGTTTTGGAACGTAGTGGAAGAACTGTTGAACCAATGAGACCAGTTTCTTTGTTCATGTAATGGCCTTAGCCAACCAGTTTAGTACAGCTATTTACATGTACAAAGAGTGAGCTCTGTTGCCAAAGAGACAAATGGGTGGGCATTTTCCCACCTCACCTGGCTGGATGCCATGTCATCCTATGATGGAGTGCAATAGGCCAAAGGGGGCTGTGTGTGTCAGTTTTGGCTGGTGCCAAAAGATAGAGACACAAAGATAGAGACACAAAGACGTGTCATGTTCTGTGCAAGACATAAAGCTGTGACTTGGGGCTTCCCTGGAAACCTAATGGGGAAACAAGATCTGTTGGAGTGTTGATGCTTTGAGCTCCTCCATCCTATGTTTGGGCTGTGTGTAGGTGTAAATCAAACCATATATCCTGAAGACACTACAGTCTCCATTGACCTTCATTTCAACGAAGCCCAAACCTGTATAAGTGCAGGCACTTCTGGAGTCTCTTGCCACTAGAAGACAGGAGTTCGCACAACAGTATGCTAGACGCTGGAAAAGAATGTCTTGCCTTGGTTTATTCTTGGCAATAGATGAAGCCTTTTCCCTTGCCGGACTGCCCACACATCTCTGACAGACAAACTATGACACTCAAGAGGCTGGGAGATAATAACATCTTATTGTGCGCATTGGCTGGTATTGATTAACTCCGCCAATTAATTTTTAATAAAAAGCAACTTACTCCTTTATATATCCTGTACTCATATGTAGCACCATCTTCAAATATCTGAAGGGCTGTCACATGGAAGGTGCAGCAAGCTTGTTTTCTGCTGCTTCAGAGGGGAGGACCCAAACCAATGGATTCAAATTACAAGAAAGTAGATTATGCATAAACATTAGAAATAGCTTTCTGACAATCGCAGCTGTTCAACAGTGGAACAGACTACCTTGGAAAGTGGTGGACTCTCCATCCTTGGAGGTGTTAAAGCAGTGGTTGGATGGCCATCTGTCAAGGATTCTTTAGCTGTGATTCCTGCCTTGCAAGGGATTGGACTTGATGGCTCTGGGGGTCTCTTCCAATTTTACAATTCCATGACCACAGAAATGAATTTATTGCGCACACGAGCAGTACATGGATTGGGTCCACAGCACTTTTTAAAGCATGATGCTTATGGGAATTGTGTGGGACTGGGCATTCTGCTAGTTAGCATGTGGTGGCAGCATCATGTTGGGGAAACAATCTGAAGAGCTTTTCTTTCCTTTTTAACCTGTGCCATCCTGTATGGATTTGTGCTATCAGCTATTGTGGTTGCAAGGCATGCTACGCAGAAGCTCAGCGAGTGGCTAGATAGAGTTACCATGAGTCTTAGATGTTCTGTTCAGCATAGGTGGTCAATGGTAGAAACTACTGCAGCCAAGCAAGTAAACAACAGTCTTGCCACAGCCATTAATGGCAATTTCGGTATTAAATTGAAAAGTGGAAACCACAAAATACAGCTTCCACCACAGAAACAGAAGGAACTAAGCAATACCAACTGGTGCAACTTAAGTCTTAATAAATAAGCAAACAAAACTCCTGGATGCTCACATCTTACACATGAGGGAACTGCAATGGGTGCAAATCAGCTCCTGGGCCATGTTTAAGGAACTTCTGTGGTGTAGTGGTTAAGAGCGGTAGTCTCGTAATCTGGTGTACCGGGTTCGCATCCCTACTCCTCCACATGCAGCTACTGGGTGACCTTGGGCTAGTCACACTTCTCTGAAGTCTCTCAGCCCCACTCACCTCACAGAGTGTTTGTTGTGGGGGAGGAAGGGAAAGGAGAATGTTAGCTGCTTTGAGACTCCTTAGGGAAGTGATAAAGCTGAATATCAAATCCAAACTCTTCTTCTTGTTGTTCTGAACATATAAATTCATGAACAACTTGGGATCAGGTTACCTGAAAGACTGCCTGCCCCTATACAGACCCGCTAGATTTCTAAAAATGTTAATTGGTTTATAAATGCTTTTAAATAAATAAAATACAAGAAGAGGATATTTGGAAAGGCACATAAAGTGAGTGCTCTGTTTGGTGCCCTTTATTATTGAACTGTTTTTGATTTTTCAGGGAGCAAAACTATATTCAGGGGGAAATCAAGTTTGCAAAAAACAAGAGAGAAGAACGAAATGGGTGAGTGCATCCATTGCTGTGGATTCTAAGAACCAATTGAGAGCTCCAAATCTGTGCAGAGATGCACAGGACCTGAACTCTCCACTCTAAGCTTGCCATGGAAGTTCAGACTGTGCACAACTTTGATTTTGTCCTCTTCCAAGAACTGCATGCTGCAGTTGAGCTGTGGCAGGAAAACAAACAGAACCAAGCGTCTGTGCCAAACTCTGCACATGTCTCTGCTGCTACAACAATGGGTGACATCACCGATTTCCTTCCTTTTTCTTGTGAACTTTTGTGAACTTGACGTTTTCTTCTATTTAATCCCTCCGTCTGCACACTGAAACATTTGAGAGTTTTGTGATATGCTTTGTACCCTAACCACAAGCCACTTCATGTGTCGATATCGCTGATATTGAAAATGAATTGGCTTCGCTATCATGAGCTGCTTGCTCAGAGGAGATTCTCTCATTTCCAGTTGTATCATTGTTACAGGAGCTGAGTGCCTCGGGTGCAAAAGCACCAAACTTTCCTCCCACACGACGATGGGGAAACAGCATTTGCCCACCACAAATAAACGACTTTTCTCTAGGAAGCCAGATTTGCATGCGTAGCATACTGTAATTTGGGAAATAATAAAAGAATTATATTCTGTGTCTTTGGAGCAATAAAGTGCCATGAAGATTAAGGGCAGGGATGAAAGATCTTTGCTGCTGCTCTCCTGATTTGTATGCAGAACATCTCTGTGCCTTCTCTACTGTTGTTGTTGTTGTTTATTAAAAGGGACGAGGAATCCTGAAGCATGAAAGTGGAGGATAGTTTGTCAATGCCTTCTCTAAAAATAATACATTTTCTTGTTATGCCCAGCATGCTCCCACACATCCCAAAAATAAACAATGATATATCATCCTGTTTGGCAATGTGCTTTGCCAAAAGGCCACTTTGAATGGCGCACGGGGAGGCTGTTGGAGTTTGACCAAAGACAGGTTCTTGGAGAGAACAATTGCGAGCTGAGGATGCTCTTCTAGGAAGAAACCCCTACTGTTGAGTAGTTGCTCATGGAAGCACCTGAATCGGGGCTGCATCCCTCCAGATTGCAGATGAGAGTTCACCTGGCTGGATGTTACACTGTTAAAACACAACAGCAACAACAATTCCAGATAGATAACTATCGGGAAACAGTTATTTATTTTATTCATTCATTCATTCATTCATTTGTACACCAACCTTCTTCTGAAGATCACAGGGTGGTTCACACATACCCTTCTCTCTGATGATGATGATAATAATACTAATAATACTAATAATAATTTATTAATTTATTTATTATTTATACCCCGCCCATCTGGCTGGGTTTCCCCAGCCACTCTGGGCAGCTCCCAACAGAATATTAAACAGAATAAAACGTCAAACATTAAAAACTTCCCTAAACAGGGCTGCCTTCAGATGTCTTCTAAAAGTCAAATAGTTGTTTATTTCCTTGACATCTGGTGGCTAAGTTTTCTGTTTGGATGGAATTGGTTTTGCACTCCAGAGTCAGAAACGTTCCATCATGTCAGCGGCGTAGCTAACTGTTCGGGAGCACTGGGGGCGGGGTGAGCTGCCCATGGGGTAAGTCCCCCCCCGTGGTATGGCGCCCAGTGCACCCTGTACCCCCACCCACCCCAGCTACACCTCTGCATCATGTGAGTCCTCAACTCCAGTTTGCAGTGACACGACCAAGTTTTACCAACGAGGCATAAACTATATGAGACAGAGGTGTGTGTGTGTGTGTGTGTGTGTGTGTGGTATGATCAGGCCCACATTCCGAGGGGGGAGGGAGAATCATAGAATTGTAGAGTCGAAAGGGAACCTGGGGGTCATTTCCTCCTTGAACTCTCCTAATGCAAATGCTCCTTGCAGTGTTGTTGTTTTTCTAGAAAAATACAGTGGTACCTCTGGTTATGTACTTAATTCGTTCCGGAGGTCCATTCTTAACCTGAAACTGTTCTTAACCTGAAGCACCACTTTAGCTAATGGGGCCTCCCGCTGCCGCCGCGCTGCCGGAGCACGATTTCTGTTCTCATCCTGAAGCAAAGTTCTTAACCCGAGGTACTATTTCTGGGTTAGCGGAGTCTGTAAGCTGAAGCGTATGTAACCTGAAGCATATGTAACCTGAGGTACCACTGTACAGCTATTTACATGTCCAAAGAGTGAGCTCTGTTGCCAAAGAGACAAACAGGTGGGCATTTTCCCACCTCACCTGGCTGGATGCCATGTCATCCTATGACGGAGAGCAATAGGCCAAACGTTCTTAACCCGAGGTAATATTTCTGGGTTAGCGGAGTCTGTAACCTGAAGTGTATGTAACCCGAGGTACCACTGTAGATGCCTGTACTCACCATGAAGTTGTTACAATAAAGTGCCACACTTTTTCACACACACAGTGCCGGTCCATTGAGTGGCCCCTGGAAAAAAAGCACTGGCTCCTTGAGATTTAAAGGAATACAAACCATACATTTAAAGCAGATTTAAAGCACACACCCTCAAAAATCCTGGGAACTGTAGTTTACCCTGCACAAGGCTAGAATTCCCAGTACACTTAACAAACTGCAGCTTCCAGGATCCTTTGTGAGGTGTTTTTTTTTTGGGGGGGGGTGCACACTTTAAAACTGCTTTAAATATATAGTGTGTACACAGATCTGTAACACTGTTTCTAGTGTGACCGTAATAATTAGGTCCAAGGCTGTGTAGATATTATAATTTACTCTGGCCCCAGTGTGCTTCCAAGCTGGCATTTGAAGCAGTGTGCACATGACGGTACCACACTCCATATGTATCCTGTTGTCTCTTGAGAAATACTGTTGTTTGATGCATGTTTCCTTTGAGCCAGCTTCCATCCAGTTTGAAAATGTAAACCACATTTACTTCACAGTTGAGGGAGACAGCTGTTACGCAAGCACAGACGACAGCTTTATAAATAGGCATTTAGGGGGCCTGCAGGTGTGGGGATACTAAACAGGTAACGTGCATTGAGTGAAGACATTCTTGTTGTCCCCCCCCCCCAGGTGTGTACAGCAATGTGCAAATGTGACTTGAAACGTAGCAGGGGGGGTACGGCCTTGCTGTGATTTAAGCCACTGATGTGAACATTGCCAAAGTAATGACTGATCAAACTGAGCAACATCAATTTCCCCACCGTGTCATTTTCTTCTTGGCTGGAAAATGTGTCTAAGGAAGATGTTCTAAAATATATCTGTTTATTTGTAGTTAGCTGAGGGCAGAGGGAAATGCCATTTACAATTTAGCTCGAGCTACGTTTCTATTTTAACTCCAGGGACTTAATCCTTGGTAGGGCTTGGCCCCAGCAGATGTTTTCAGCGCCAGGGATTAACCCTGTGCCAAGCGCTATGGGCGCCTTGCGGTACTTGCTTGGCTTTGTCCCACACCTTCTAGTAGTCAGAGAGAAATGGGAGTTAGGAGGCTAGGAAAGGAGGACACACGGCCAGAAAACACCCAATGGGCCTTGCTTACAGGAGGTATCTGAGACTGCAGTCTAAGCAGCCAATAATGAAATGAGCTCCCTCACCTGGAGAGACTAGCTGTAGGATAGAGAGAAATGCAGGGCACCCAGAGGCCTAATGTTAGGCCTCACCATGTAACATTCAGGACTGAGGCACCTAGCCGGAGAAAGCGCCTAAGAGAAAGCACCAGTGTGGCATAATGGTTAGAAGTGTCTGAGTAGGATGTGGGAGACCAGGGTTCAAATCACACCTTAGCCCTGAAGCACACTGGGTTACCTTAGGCCAGTCACTACTACTTCTCAGCCTAACCTTCCTCACATGGTCATTGTGGGGATTCAGTGAGGAGGAGCAGGAGGCACATGTAAGGTCCACAGATGACAACATTTTGGAGGTCCCAGGTCGCAAGCTGGTTAGATTGGTCTCAACTAGGGCCAGGGCCTTTTCAGTACTGGCCCCGACTTGGTGGAACACTCTGTCACAAGAGACTAGGGCCCTGCGGGACTTGACATCTTTCCGCAGGGCCTGCAAGACAGAGCTATTCCACCTGGCCTTTGGTTTGGACTCAGTCTGACCCTTATGTTTCCCTCCCCTTATGGTTTTGATCTATTGTAGCCTTATGAGGCTTTGCCCTCGGGTGGGGAAAATATTGCGCCTGGGAAACGGAAGTGGGAGTCAACAGACACTCAAGGAATAGTTTCAGAGAAAAGGCTTTTATTTCTACCATCCATCAACTGGTAGAAGGAGCAAGTGTGATAAGTCACAAAAAGCGTGCACGAAATTCACAGTCATGTGCACAAGCATATATACCCCTTTCTAGTTCCCTCCCCCTTTCTCCAGAGTCCTGCCCCATGAGTTCCTCTGAGCATGAACAGAAAGCTATCTTGGGACTCTTCCCAGGAAAGGGGAATGAGAGTGGTTCAGCATGTCCGAGCATGTCCAAGAAGTTGCAACTAGAATGAGATAAGAGTCAGTCTCAGGCCTGCTATGAACAGAGCCTATTCATTAGCCTTTAAAAGTAACATTTTGCCTTTTGCCACAGCATCTTGTGATAGAGCAGAGGAGAACAGAGAAAAGCTGTTTTGGATTTTTAGAAGACAAAAGGAATTCTGGACAGTTTTGAGGCCTGGTGTGATTATTGAAGCCTGGGGTGATTTCAGACAGGATTTGGGTATCCTGTCCCTTCATTCCCCCCTGTTTGTTTTTGGACAGCCGCCAGGCCTGTCCCAAATGGACCACTATCCTTTCTTGAGGCCACTGATGCTTGCCCCAAGTTTGGGAGCTGGGAGCTGCTTCCTGCAACTGTTGCTAGGTCAGCCAAGCGTCTCCTTTGATGGGGTGCAGTGGCTACCTGCTCAGGAATCCACATGGTAGGAAGTAGGTAGGCTGGGAAACACACTCCATACCATCCCTGTGGGTGGATATGAGAAGCTCGCCTTCCATAAGCCTGCCTGACACACGTCTGTGAGCAGAGACACTACCTTCCCCTTCTGAAGGCCACACCAAGCCAGAAAGAGTTCCTGGCGTGGACTCAGGTGTAACGGTTTGGGCTGGGAACGTACATGTCAGATCGTCACTGGCACTCTTTGATTCATTGACACAAAGCCAGCCAGTAATTCGGTGAACCTAGCCTTATCTGTGCCATTCGTGCACAGGGTTATTATCAAGTTGGTGCTGTGGTTCAAGGGGGGCTTCGGTTAAGGCTCTGGGTGGAGCTCTGCCAGGTGGAAGCGGGCTGGGGCATAATTTCCCTGACTGAACAACCCACACAAATACCCTCCTCTGCAGGGGTGTTGTAAAGCTATCCAGGGGCCCCGCAACCTTCTATAAAGTTCAGTTATGCAAAAGGAAAGGAAAGAAAATGAGAAAATGTCCTCTTTCAATCCATGCTGGATTCTTGAGCCGTGCAAAACGCCAGGGGTGATGCAGGAAGGCAGGGTGGTCATCTCACGGGCGTCGGGTCGTCTGGTGGGCGTCGGGCAGCTTGGGTCTCTTCCAACAAGGCTGGAGCGATGTCTGGGCGTCTGGGTCCAATCTGGGTCCTCATCACCTGGTTCATAAGGTATTCTGGCAAAAGTCCACCTGTTAAGAGAAGAGATAACAAAGACGGCAGCGATTGCACAGAACAAATTGATAGATAACATTTGCACATAAGGAATATTAACTCAAAAGGGTATGCTTGGCAGGAAACTTCGCAAGGGGTTAACAGTTCTGTTCCTTGGGTTAAGTTTTTGCCAGGTGAGATTTTTAAAAGTCTTTGTCTCTGAGCACTAATTTTCAGAGCTCTCGTGACCTGTAAGCCATGTTGCAAATTTCAGTTTTCATCTGCCAAGTTTGCTAGTGTCCAATGTGTTCCCTTGCTTCTGGCAAAGTTTCAAAATTCCTGTTATGCTGCGGCTCCTTTTTCAGAGTAAAATTGCACCTTAAAAAGAAAAACTTGACAAAGTTCACAGAAAGCATTCACTTGCTTTTTAAGAAAGTCACTTCTTCAGGTTAGTACAGGGAGTGGGCAACCCTTGGCCTTCTGGGTTTTTGTGGCTGAACTGTAAATCCAGAAAGTGTGAGGTTCAGGGTAGCTGGTTGGCGAGAATGCAGCATTTTCTTCTTGGGATAGCAGCCAAGAGATAACGCTCTGAAGCTACCTCCAAGCACCTGGCACAAGGGAAAAAAAAAAAGCTGATGTCCTGTTACTTGCATGATTTTAAAAAACAGTCTGTTCACTTGCTTTTTCACTGCAACAGTCTTTTAGCAAGAACAGAGATGAGAAGAAATCATTTTTGAGAAATCTTATTGTTCCCAGCCTGTGGGGGTGGGGTGTGTCGGGCGTGGGGCCTGTGGGCATTCCATTTTCCAGTGACTCTCTTGCCTGCAGATGGCACACTGGCTTCTTCCCTAGGCGTCTTCTGCCCCTCCCCTTGGACACCTTCCGGGATTGCATTTTTGGCTTTCTGGCTGCTGAAGACAAACCCCTAATTATTTTGGCCGGGTCCTCTTCAAAAGAAGGATTCTGATTAAAAGTGCTTGGAGGTCCGTGGTCCTGGGCGTCGGATGACTCCAGGGGGTTGTACACTCAGTGGGGTGGGGGCATCAAAGTGGAGTTTTAGCTGCCTCAATTGCAACATCAGTATTGTCCGCTGCCCTGAGGGCATGTATCTTGCGTATTTCCTCAATGGTCAGTATTGTAATCCTAGGGCTCTTTGATCCCTCGGGTTTAAATGTCTCTTTTTTTTACAGTTCTGTCCCATGCGGCTCTCAAAGCCTTCTGCTCTGTTTCTTTCTGTCAATTCACATCCTTGCATTGTGCTGCTTCTAGAACTCAAGAAGCCACATCCAGCTCACTCTTTTGGATTGCTTACTGGCTCTATCTCACTGGCTCTTTAAAATCTTCTGCTCTTTTCTTTCTGCCAATTCACATACTGAAATACTCTTTTGGTCTGTCTGCTTGTCTATTTCACCCGATTCCTTCTGAATTTCACCATTCTCAACTTCCTCTTGTCTTTCTTCCTCAGTCTCTTTGCTTTGGGGGTTGGGTAGGGGGAACCTCATTTAGCCCTGGTGCAGTTGCTGCATAGGGTGGAGGTGGGCTAATTATTCCTTCCTCTTCTGGGTCAGGCAAGACTGCTGTTTTTTTCTAACTTGTACTTGCTGCCATACTGGGCACAGTTTTGGCTTGGGCTAATCACAGTTCTATTTTTCCTAAGCCATGGGGGACGGTCAGGAATTTCACATAAGTGTTGGAGTCTATTTTTTCTTCCGTTTTAAAATCCCCAATCTTCTCCCTTCGTGGCGTCTTTCCAGTTTGTTCAGGAAACGTTGCAGGGGGGTCGTGGGAGTTGTTTTACAGCTTTTTCTCCATGACCCTGGAACCCTGGAACACTTGGGATACTGGGACACTCCCTCCTTCTAGTTATTTTTTCACTCAGTCACAGGCCAGACGTTGCTTTCAACGTCTCTCACACTCAAAACATTCACTGGAGTGTCCCCACACGCACATTCAGCAACCCATGCACCTCTCTCAATCCCTTTTTTACCAAAACCAAAACCACAACCGGCAGCGCTTAGACTTCGACCGGGGCCCAAGAGCACCTTTTTTTTTACTGCTTCTTCTGCGCACAAAACCAACAAACAACCACAACCAGCAGCGCTTAGACTTCGACCGGGGCCCAGCAGCACCCTTTACTGCTTTTTCTGGGCGACACCAAAACCAGTGGCACTTTTTCTACCCTACTGGTCGGGCTGATCAGGCCCTGTTTGTTTGCTTCCACCTATGCCCTGTGGAGCTTGCTCCCACCTATCCCTGTGGAGCCTACCTTGTTTCTTGAGGTACCTTCTTATGGCCGTTGCTTTTCTCCGGTCCTTGCAGTGTGTCCACTCAGGAACGGGTGGCAATTCCTCCCACGAACTTGGCAGGATGTGCACTGGAACTGCTGACACGAACCGAGCTGTTCACCACAGGGACGCCTTGGACCCACATCCCTTATCCTCAGGGAATCTGTTTTTCCCGGCCAAACGCACCAAGAAATGTAGCCTTATGAGGCTTTGCCCTCGGGTGGGGAAAATATTGCACCTGGGAAAGGGAAGTGGGAGTCAACAGACACTCAAGGAATAGTTTCGGAGAAAAGGCTTTCATTTCTACCATCCATGAACTGGTAGAAGGAGCAAGTGTGATAAGTCACAAAAAGCATGCACGAAATTCACAGTCATGTGCACAAGCATATATACCCCTTTCTAGTTCCCTCCCCCTTTCTCCAGAGTCCTGCCCCATGAGTTCCTCTGAGCATGAACAGAAAGCTATCTTGGGACTCTTCCCAGGAAAGGGGAATGAGAGTGGTTCAGCATGTCTGAGCATGTCCAAGAAGTTGCAACTAGAATGAGATAAGATCAGTGGCGTAGCGTGGGTTATCAGCACCCGGGGCAAGGCAAGTAATTTGCACCCCCTAACCCGTGGATTTGCGCCCCCTAACCTGTGGATTTGCCCTAACCCCAGATGTTGCGCCCGGTGCGGCCGGCCCCCCCTGCACCCCCCACGCTACGCCACTGGATAAGATTCAGTCTCAGGCCTGCTATGAACAGAGCCTATTCATTAGCCTTTAAAAGTAACATTTTGCCTTTTGCCACAGCATCTTGTGATAGAGCAGAGGAGAGCAGAGAAAAGCTGTTTTGGATTTTTAGAAGACAAAAGGAATTCTGGACAGTTTTGAGGCCTGGTGTGATTATTGAAGCCTGGGGTGATTTCAGACAGGATTTGGGTATCCTGTCCCTTCACTATGAGCTACTTTTAAAATGAGGCTGCATTTTAAATTGCATTTTAACCTGTATTTTAAATTGGGGTTTTCCCCCTCCTATTATGTTTTTACTCTAATTTTACTGGTGGTGTTAGCTGCCCTGAGCCCGGCTCTGGCCGGGGAGGGCGAGGTATAAATAAATTTATTATTATTATTATTATTATTATTATTATTATTATTATTATACGCCACCTTGAGTTCCTTGGACAAAATTTCAAGAAATAAACAAGCAGCATTCTCCAACACCCTTGGCATGCATGCATGCTGATGCCACCAGCCTGGTAGTGCCAACACCACCCATCTTTCAGCACCAGCCACAGACTTTTCTCTTCCACAAGGCATTTTGGGATGTTTTTCAGTGTTTTCAAAGTTTTTCTAGGTGTTTTTAATTTTAATTGTTTTTATAATATTTTAACTGTCTAGCTGTTTTGTTTTTGAAATGGTGGTGAGTTTGCCACCCTGGGTTCCTTTTGGAGGAAAGATGGGATATAAATTCAATAAATAATAAATAACAACAACAACAACATATGCTGCCTATAAAGTTGGCACCTTGGCCATTGAGAGTTACATGATATTTTGACTGTTTTAATGGGGTTCTTATTTCTGTTCCCCTTGCATTTTAAATGCTTGATGCCCACCCTGGGAATATTCATGATGAAGGATGGGATATAAATCATACAATAAAGAATTAAGTGCTGTGAGTCCAACTAAACTGTACCAGTTCAAAGTCTGCTGACATTTTCTCATTTCCCCCCATACAGTTCTGGAAAGGCCAGACATTAGAAAATGTTATAGTATGCAGAATACGTTATCTGTGTGGAAACACTTGTTTCGCCAAAAGCGTGGAATAACCTGCTTTGCCCTAAAACCTTTCAAGGGGGAGAAAGAAAATGTATTTTCTAAGCAAATTCCCAACTGCAAAGATAGGAGCTGAGTACGTGTAATCTACCCAAACTATTGTGACTAGGCTGAATAGCAGCAGGAGATCTAGTTTTCCCTCCTGGTGTTTTCCTTGCCACAGTCTCTGCCATAATATTTACAGAATAAATCTGTGACTTGAAAACTTGTCACCCGCAAGGTCCCCCCACCTTTTCCTATTTATTTTTCTTAATCCAGAAGGATAATGTGAGCATAGGCCAGGAGGAAAAGACCCTGCAAACGGAATATTTTAGGGAAATAGCTACTGAGTAGACCAAGTTGGGTGCAATGCTGTTCATGAAAAGAAAAATGATCAATGCTGCCTGCCAAACAAATGGCAACTCATTCTGCCCCGAATAAACAGTGACCCGGATCCAGAAAACTGCACAACTAGTTTCATGGGACTGTGGTGGCTTTGGGCGCTTCAAACCACACCTCACGCTGGGTGACAATGGACCACTCACTCATAGCCTAGCCAGCTGCAAAGGGCTGTTGTGGATCATATAACTGTAGAGTTGGAAGGGAGCATGAGAAACCTCTAGTCTAATCCTCTGCAAAGCAGGAATCTTTTTGCCCAGCATGGGGCTCAAACCCATGCCCTTGAGATTAAGAGTCTCATGCTCTAACAACTGTGTTATCCAGGTGTTCTGAGACAAGAGGAGGCACAATGTTTGCCACCCCAAGCTCCTGGAACTAAGGGTGGAATTAAAAAAGAAGCCGCATTTAAAGAGTGGGACAAAACATGCCATAAAGACAATGTACTGAGCATACATTGGCTGTTTCCTGCTTTCTTTGGAAAGAGATGCTTCATAAGACTGACAGCTCTCATTGTCAATAGGGGAGATGAGGCTCTGAAGCCTGACAAGTGTGAGGAAAGAAGACATGAGGGAAGTGGAACTGCCTGGCAACTGGTCTCCCTCTGCCCTCTCAGATTCTGAATCTACATTGCTTTATGGGAAGGAATGCAAAGGGCAGGATTGTGTCCGCTTTAGCAAAGCAATTATTTGCCAAACTTCTCCCTGCCATGCAGCTGTTTAAGGCTCTGGAGGCTCCTCAGACATGGCTTGGCAACCTAGTTCCTGAAAATACAGCATGCTGAATTGCAGAGCTCAGAATAATCACCTTATGTGTATGATAAATGAGGAAAGAGGCCAGAGAATATGGTAATTGCAAGGCAATAGGCACTGTATATTTGATACAAGAGAACTTCAATAGCTCAACTTTTTTTTTAATTTTAGTGTAACAGAGAATCTTTGCTTCTCTCAACAATTTCTTCCCTCTCATTGACAGTTGATTTACCAACTTTCTTGGCCTTTTCCGCATCTGTTAAATCAAAGATGAGCGACCTTACAGAAGCACCAATGAATTTTTACATATATTTTTTTGTTACAGAGAGTGCTAGTATATTCAACAGGGTTCTTATATCAGCCACTTTTTACCGATAATTGATGTATTGTGTGGGACACATTTATGCAGGGGAGATGGCAGTTAGCTGCTCTCACTTTGCATAAAAAAAGATGTCGCCATATTTTAGAGGAGGCTGGCACTGAAGACAAGCAACAAATTTGCTCGCCAATTGAAGAGGCTGAAGATATCAGCAGCTTCTTCCATTTCACTGCTGTGCTGGTTATATGTGTCCTTATGAACCCAACATTGGTAGAGCCTCCTGGAAAGTGAGCCTGGACTTCATTTTCATAGGAAGTCTAGGATTAAGGAATGAATAATGTAACATCCTCCTGCATTACTACGCATGGCCAAACCATACCACAATCATTTTTTTCTGCCTTAAGTAGCCAATTACAATTCATGACCACAATCTGAAGACTGGTGAAATTAAGTCCCCTGAAATCAAGGGCCTTAAAAGGTGCCTACCTTTGCTTTGGAACCTAGCCACAGTCTTTTCCAAATGCTGATTAAGTGGCTTGGGAATAATGCTTGGTCTCTAGAGCGACAGTTTGGCGTCTGGGTGGGGTTCAAGTGAGGAAGAAGGGCAGGAGGCCACATACAAGTCTAGTGTCCTTGTTCCCACCGGCTCCACTTCCATTCTTCATGTGTTCAAGAAGGTTCAGCTGAATGAGGTCATGCCTGGAATTTTCTGAACATCTTGATGTCAGACTTATCCACATATTTTTCACAGTTCCACTGAAATAAGAAAGAATGATCTCATATTATATATGTGTGTGTGCGCTATTATATGTACAATATTATTCATATATCATATGCATGTATGCTCAGTTTCCAAAAGCAACCAGCAAATAAACAGATACATACAACACGGCATATAACTCTGTACAACTATTTATGTATTAATATATTTATAAAACTATGTGGCAGAAATATAGTACCGCACAGGGTTTGACTCTTTTATATGTATAATTTATGTTGCTTTGGTTTGGGGGGTTTTTTGCATATCATTTTGCATATAATTAGTGCCCAGTTTGTTTCCAAGCCTAATTTAAAGTGCTGGTTATTACCTCCACATCCCTTAGTACTTGGGACTAGAATATTAAGTGTCTGCCTGTCTTCATATGATTTATAGGAGGGCTTCTTCTATATCACACCAATGCTTGAAGTGTTGTTGGCCGCACCATACATTTAAAGCACATTAAAAACACCTAACACCCCACCGCCCCCAAATACAGTCGTACCTCAGAAGTCGAACAGAATCCATTCCAGAAGTCTGTTTGACTTCTGAAATGTTCAACTTCCAAAGCGCAGCTTCTGATTGGCTTCAGGAAGCTGCTGCAGCCAATCGGAAGCCGCGGAAGCCCCATCAGACATTTGGCTTCCAAATGAACATTCGAAAACCGGAACACTCACTTCTGGTTTTCAATCGTTTGGGAGCCAGAACGTTCGACTCCCAAGGCGTTCAGGAGCCGAGGTACGACTGTACAATACTGGGAACTGCAGTTTACCCCTCAACAGAGCTACAGTTCACAGCACCGTTAACAAACTACTGTTCTTATGATTCTTTGGGGAAAACCATGTACTTTAAATGTGTGGGTTGAGTGTGACTAGGCCAAGCCTTCTGGGTTGCACACTGTGGATGGAACTACTTTCCCCAAGGGAGGCTCCTCTGAGCCCTTCCTTATTCATCTTTTGCTGGCTATCGAAGACATTCCTCCCCTCAGGTCCCAGTGAACAGTATTGGTTTTCTGCTGATGCTTGTTCTTTTTGCTGGTTTAGTTAATGTTTTCTTTGCTGCTCAATCTTGTATATATGTGTATTTGTGCGATTTCCTTTGACTGGATTTTTGTTCGTTTGTTGTGCACCACTTAGGAGGTATTTATTTTACTTATTTAACAAGATTTATGGACCACTTAATCAAATTACATAAATCAAGTAAGCAGCTTACATAAAATAGTATAAATAGTCATAAGAAACCAACAGGCTTAAAAAAACCTCAAATATACATAAGAAAATTACACGTCTGGGTAGGCTTGCCAAAACAAAAGCATTTTACAGTGGTACCTCGGGTTAAGTACTTAATTCATTCCGGAGGTCCGTTCTTAACCTGAAACTGTTCTTAACCTGAAGCACCACTTTAGCTAATGGGGCCTCCTGCTGCCGCTGCGCCGCCGGAGCACGATTTCTGTTCTCATCCTGAAGCAAAGTTCTTAACCCAAGGTACTATTTATGGGTTAGTGGAGTCTGTAACCTGAAGCGTATGTAACCTGAAGCGTATGTAACCTGAGGTACCACTGTAGTAGATACTGAAAACAGTAAAATGAAGGCACCTTTGCAATGTTAATAGGGTAATGAAACAACTTATAATACTGGATGACTCATACCTGACATTGCTCAGGTAGGCTAAGAAAACAATCAGTGCAGTTTAGAAAGGCTCAGTCTGCCTGCCATCTTGGTCCAAAATGGCATCCAATTGTATCCCAATATAGATGAAAACCTGCCCCTTGCTCTGACAAACCACCATGCAAAATTGGTTATGATATTTTAAGAGGTGTCCAGATACATGGTGAACAACTTTCCAAAATATATAGAATTTGAAATGTAGCCCACTGACATGAAGGAAAAGGCATTTGTAAGTATCACTGTTTCCAAGAAAGCCTCAGTAATTTGAGCTGAGCAGGAGGTTTGTTACAGTTTTGTCTCAGTAATTTGGAGATGTGTAAACTGTACTTCACCCATGTGGATACAACTTATGTTCTTTGCTTTGTTGTACTCGCTGCTTCCAAAGGAAGCCATTTATTATTATTTTAAAAATGATGCTTTGTACTATATTTGACAAGTGTGAAATATTCATAAAATGTAGCCCAAAAGCTTGAAACCTTGTGTATTGTTCATCATTGTCCACTTTTTTTTGTTTGAAAACCACCAGGGTGCAATTGACTGCTGCTATAAGAAAATAATTCCTCAGTTTGTGTTGTTATCTGACCTATTCTTGTGCTTGTAGACCTCAGCAGCACACATTCATCTTTCTTTTTTTGCAGACTCATTTAGCTTTCTTTTATCGTGTGGCAGCAATTCTCATTCTTCTGGCACTGACCTTTCAAACTCTCTTGATGCCTCTTGAATCCAGAGTCTGCCATTCTTATTTTTACTTTCTGGGTTCACATCTGGTACTAATGAGCCTCCTCTTACCAAGAAACTAGGCTGCTGATTTCCTAAAGAGATAAAAGACATCCATTTTCCAGCCAATAATATCTGCTTGTGGAAACGGTTGGCTCAGTGTTAGCACAGTGAGGGGGAAAAGAGGCCAAGACATTTAGTGATGTACAGGTGTTGACTGATGTACAGGTAAATCTAGAACTGCTCTTAACAGCTTGGGGGGAAATGTTTTCCTCTAATTGGGTATTTTCTACCCTAAATTTATATTTCAGCAGGCTTCTTGAGCTGTAGCTCCCAGTGGCGTAGCGTGGGTTGTCAGCACCCGGGGCAAGGCAAGTAATTTGCGCCCCCTAACCCATGGATTTGTGCCCCCTAACCCTAACCCCCAGATGTTGCACCCGGTGCGGCCGGCCCCCCCTGCACCCCCCATGCTACGCCACTGGTAGCTCCCAGGTATAGTATATTGTTCTAGGCTTGGGAGGTCAGCCTAGATCAGGGGTCAGCAAACTTTTTCCGTGGGGGGGGCTGTCCCTCAAACCTTGTGGGGGGGCTGGACTATATTTTGAAGAAAAAATCCCCCCCCACGACTCTCCCTTCCCTTCTCCACAGCACTGGATGAGCCCCGGTGGCTGCTTACCTGTGCCTTGCGAGTGGCAGGGGCTGGCGGCAGCGGCAGAAGGACGATGAGCAGCGCAAAAGGACTGGCTCTGGAGAGGGGCTGCTTAAGATGGCGCTCAACCAACTGCGGCTCAACAAAGCCCAGTCCCCTTCCCCCTCTAGGCAGGGCGGGGAGAAGCCAGGAGGAGGGAGGAGGCGCTGGCACGGTGTGTGAGGGAGGGGACGGGAAATGGTGCAGACTGAAC
This sequence comes from Podarcis filfolensis, assembly GCF_964270895.1. Classification (NCBI taxonomy): domain Eukaryota; kingdom Metazoa; phylum Chordata; class Lepidosauria; order Squamata; family Lacertidae; genus Podarcis; species Podarcis filfolensis. Next base: position 42,458,779 of record NC_139610.1, on the reverse strand, counting down.
GATCAGAATCAGATCCATGACAATCCACACGGTGATTCCCGGACTGTCTGCGGGCCGGATCCAGAAGGCAATTGGGCCGGATCCAGCCCCTGGGCCTTAGTTTGCCAACCCATGCCACCACCACCACCCCCGATATCCATGGGTCTCTTTTAGGCCTGTGATCCTGCATCTGCGAGGTTAAAACCTGCTGAACCAGCCAAACCTGTTCCTTTGTTAAGGTAATGGCCTTAACCACTCAGCTAAGTATCTATCATCAGCATCTGTTGCCATAGAGATAGATGGGTGGATCCTTTCCCTTCTTAGAATCATAGAATCATAGAGTTGGAAGAGACCACAAGGGCCATCGAGTCCAACCCCCTGCCAAGCAGGAAACACCATCAGAGCACTCCTGACATATGGTTGTCAAGTCTCTGCTTAAAGACCTCCAAAGAAGGAGACTCCACCACACTCCTTGGCAGCAAATTCCACTGTCGAACAGCTCTTACTGTCAGGAAGTTCTTCCTAATGTTTAGGTGGAATCTTCTTTCTTGTAGTTTGGATCCATTGCTCCGTGTCCGCTTCTCTGGAGCAGCAGAAAACAACCTTTCTCCCTCCTCTATGTGACATCCTTTTATATATTTGAACATGGCTATCATATCACCCCTTAACCTCCTCTTCTCCAGGCTAAACATGCCCAGCTCCCTTAGCCGTTCCTCATAAGGCATTGTTTCCAGGCCTTTGACCATTTTGGTTGCCCTCCTCTGGACACGTTCCAGTTTGTCAGTGTCCTTCTTGAACTGTGGTGCCCAGAACTGGACACAGTACTCCAGGTGAGGTCTGACCAGAGCAGAATACAGTGGCACTATTACTTCCCTTGATCTAGATGCTATACTCCTATTGATGCAGCCCAGAATTGCATTGGCTTTTTTAGCTGCCGCGTCACACTGGTTTTTTCCCCCCCAATAATATTTATTCAAATTTTTAAAGGTTACAAAAAGAAAATCGCAAAAGCAAACAAACCGATACATAAATGCAGATCACATCTAGAAAAAAATAAAAAATAAAAAAGCAAAAACAGATAAGAAAAAAGAAAAAGAAAAAACAAACAAAAAAATTAAAAATACATTAAAAATAGATACAATCAAAAAGAAAAAAGGATGAATCGAACCTTTACATATTTTTGTTTCTTTAACTTATTTCCTTGACTTCCTCACACCTCCCCTCTTTGTATTCTAGTTCAGGTATGTATTTCAGCAAATCCTTCATCTTTATTTTCATCCTAATAGTTAATCCTAATATGCTGTAATTTTTCATTCTCTCCTTGACCAATTATCCATCCATTTACTTTTTTTAATCTTATTTCTCGTTAAAACTAATATATTTGTACTTATTCACTTAAGATGTTTCCCCTAGGGTTATAAAAATTTCATTCCACGATTTTTCCATTTTTCATTACAAAAAAAGAAAAAGAAATCTCAGTATATACATTTTAAATTCCCAATTTTCTTCCACTGTCCCCCCTCCCCGGTCTCGGCCCCAACCAGCAGTTCCATCAACCTCCAACAGTCCACCAACCTGGAGATCTTAAATCCGAGGCTCTTAACTCTTCTTCCTGTCCCGTCTGTCGATCTTCTTGATAATCTTTGATATGAAAAAACAGTTCTCTGGGGGGCTCCAACCCAGCGATGGTCAAATTCCTTCTTAGCATGTCTGCCAGATTTCCATAATTAAAGGTAGGGCCCCTAGAATATTCCAAGCCTTGCTTCACACTTCTTTCCAGTCCAAAGGCCCCAAGTACTCCAGTCTCCTCCTGGTTCAAATTCATATTCCCAAAGTCACTTGATCCCCACATAAGGTGATCTCTCGACCTTTCATTTTCCAGATCAAACCAGGCTCCCATCTCCAAAACCTGGCTTCTCTTAATTACATTCATATAAGGCCTCAACTTATAACCCTCCATTTGCCTCTGTAGGGTTAAGGCTCCCCCTTGCTTCACTTTCACAACAACTCTCTCCTTCTCTGGTTCTTCAACATGTTCCATTGAAAAGGATTCCTGTGCCGGATTCTTGTCAACTTCTTTACTGATCCCCACTTTTGTTCCCAAAATATCAACGCTGGTAGCCATAACATTTATCTGTTCATGCAGCTTTCCCAACAGATTAAAATGTCCTATTCAATACAGAGGCTACTTCCTTCTCAACAGACATCCTTGAAGTGTTCAAGGTCAACGCTGATTTCCCAGAGCCTTTATTTTAGAAACCAATTTCCCAGCTGCATTCTTGTAACAATGTCTCAAAACTCCCTCTAGAGGGAAACAGTCTCCATTTATCAATCCTTCCAGCACAGTCCCAAAAGTAAGTTAGTAACAATTCCAATTACCTTTCTTCTTCTTAAGCACAGAAGCGGACAATGGAAGCCGTGTCACACTGTTGGCTCATGTCAAGTTTGTGGTCAACCAAGACTCCTAGATCCTTTTCACATGTACTGCTCTCAAGCCAGGTGTCACCCATCTTGTATTTGTGCCTCTCATTTTTTTAGCCCAAGTGCAATACTTTACATTTCTCCCTGTTAAAATTCATCTTGTTTGTTTTGGCCCAGTTCTCTAATCTGTCAAGGTCGTTTTGAAGTGTGATCCTGTCCTCCTAGGATGGAAGAACAATAAGTCAAGGCAGGTAGTGTATGGGTTTGGGCTGGTGCTGGAAGCTGGTGAGAGAGAGGTTTGTCTTGCTTTGTACTGGACTCAAAGCTATGGCTTGAAGATCTGCCTGGGAACCTAGTGGGGAAACAAGGTTTGTTGGAGTGTTATTACCAACATATTAGTAACTAGCAGGTCAAGTGTGTGTCTTTGTATAAGTGTGCATAACTGAACTGTTGTTATAGCAAGGTCAAACTTTGTGTGTTTATCTGTACATAAGCTAGGTATTGCACGAATCTGCTCATCTGTGTCCTTATAACTATGTATACGGAGAAGAAATCTGATTCTTTTTTGAGCAAGTTGTGAATTGCTTTATAATAGACCCCAAAATGCACAAATGCATTTTGGGCAGCATCCATAGACATATCAAACAAACAAACAAATAAATATTTCCTAAATAAATCTAGCATACAGTCGTACCTTGGAAGTCGAACGGAATCCATTCTGGAAGTCCATTTGACTTCCAAAATGTTCAGAAACCAAGACACGGCTTCCAATTGGCTGCAGGAAGCTCCTGCAGCCAATCTGAACCTGTGTCAGACGTTTGGGTTCCAAAGAACATGCGCAAACCGGAACACTCACTTCTGGGTTTGCAGCGTTCAGGAGCCAAAACTTTTGACTTGCAAGGTGTTCAACTTCCGAGGTACGACTGTATTTTCTAAAAAAAACAATCTGTTAGTCTAGCTCCACTCTGCACCCATGGTCATTTGCTATTCATTTCCTTTCCTTTCTGAACCCTCCAGTGTCTTTCTATGTCTTTGCTAATTTTTTTGGGGGGGGGGTGGAGGGGCATTGATTGTGCATTTGAGTGCTCTGTCATGGGTACATGGATTGTCTGTGGAACTAGACTCACTCTCAGACTTAGTGTTCCCCATCTATAAAAAGGAAAAAATATTTTTTATAGGATACCTTTTAATGCTTAATTCCTTAATAATAAAAAAATTCCTGGTGACTGGGAGTGGCCGCTGGGACCATATAACACCAGTCCTAAAGGATCTTCACTGACTCCCAGTACATTTCCAAGCACAGTTCAAAGTAAGGTTACCAGATGTCCTCGATTCCTGGGGACAGTCCCTGGATTTACAAACCAGTCCCCATACAAAATCCATTGAAGTTGAAATGTGTCCCCGGATTTATTGAAAAAAATCTGGTAACCTTAACCCTAAACAGCCTTGGCAGGTATACCTGAAGGAGCGTCTTCACCCCCCTCACTCAGTCCAGATACTGAAGTCTTCCTCAGAGGGTCTTCTGCTAGTTCCCTCACTGTGAGAAGCAAAGTTACAGGGAACCAGGCAGAGGGCCTTCTTGGTAGTGGTGCGGAACGCCCTTCCCAGTGGCAGAGGAAGGGAGGTGGGGGCGGTCCACCTTGGGTGCCAGCTGGGGGGTGTGACATCGCAGTGGGCGGGCACCTCCCCCTTGGGATGCTCGCATGTGTGACGTGCCATGCCGCCCCGGGTACCGAAGCCCCTTCCTCTGCGACTGGCCCTTCCTTCAGATGTCAAGGATATAAACAACTATCTGACTTTTAGAAGACATCTGAAGGCAGCCCTGTATAGGGAAGTTTTTAATGGTTGATATTTTTATTACGTTTTTAAATGCATGGGGTAATTAATTAATTAATTAATTAATTAATAATAATAATAAATGCAGTGTGTGTGTATGACTTGCACGTGAAGTCTGCTGTTGGGCTCACTTGCTTGAGTTATCCGCACTGCATGCACTTTTAGTTCTGACTTTGTGTCTGGGATGTGGAGGTAGGGTGTGTACACTCAGCAGCTTGTTGTGCACTTGGTGCTGCTTATGCTTGGAAATTCCTTGCTCGTGACATCACCATCCCAATGCCTGTTTTTTCTTTGTTTGAGATGGATTTCCCCTAACTGTGGAAAATCCAGTACATAACAATAGCCAATGCATTTGCTGTCATTGCTGGCGTGGAAACTTCTGAGTGCATTTTCTTTCAGGGCGCCGTGTTGCCACATGTGTGCTGACCTTGCAATGAGTGGCCTCTATTGTCCCAGCGCTACCTCCGTTTGTTACTCACATTAGCAGATTTGTGCAAGACCTGTAATAATAACGAAAATAAAAATGCTTGGGGTTCTCTAGTCCTCTGAGGTTAGGGTATGTGTATGTCAATCTTTTTTGTAAATTAAGATCATTCCTCTCCCTCAACCTTCCCCAGCTTGATGTTAAGTTTTAGCTTAAAGCAGTGCATTTTTTAAAAGGGGGAAAAAGGTGTCAGTACTCACCATGAAGTTGTTATAGTAAGTGCCACGCTTTTAACATTTGGAAAAAAAAAATATATGCCAGTACTGCGTACTCTTGAGTATCCAGAGGAAAAAACCCACTGGCTCAAGGCATTTAGGGATCTGATGATAAAGGGAAATCTACCCAGTCTTCCTAAGCCTGTTCTAGCTCAATAAACTCCTGCAGAGGTTTTTGAAATAAACAGCAAGAGGAAGCAAAGGGTGTTTCCTGCTGCATGATGAGATACTTGGAGAGCTTTGGAAAAAACAGCAGGAAGCAGCTGAGGACTGATTTGATTCCCCTCCCTGTTCTCAGCAACATGGTCAGATCCTTGGGTGCTTTAAGGCTTCAGGTTTTATGTGTGGTTGACCATCAGTTGGAGAAGTCTGGTAGAGAGGAATTATCTTCATTTACAGAAAGCTCAGCACATGCACATGTCCCAGTCAGAAGTTTAAGCAGTCTCACATCTTGCACAATTCTCTTAAAACAGTAATGTGCAATGATAATTTTTAAAAGAGGCAGCAGTATGGTGCAGTTTAATATTGTAAGCCAGGAGCAGGGAACCTTTCCTGGTTGCAGGACCAGAGTTTATCTATTTATTTAAACCATTCATATACTGCTGAACTATAAAAGAATAACAGAATTGCAGAATTGGGAGGGAACCTGAGGGTCAACTACATTGTCCCCCATCCCAAGTGAAACCATACCAGACCCTGCTTAGCTTTCCAAATGTGCTAGCCGTTTTATTGGTGCTTACGACAGGTTTTATAAGTGATCCTTAGCACACACTAAGGCAGGGGTTGGCAAGGTTTACCTTGCCGTGGCCGGTTCACTCCAGCAGAGTTCCGTCTGTGGGCCAGATCGTGTGCATGTGTGAGCGCACCAGGCAGCGATTCCCGGAGTCTGCGTCTGTGCAGACGCGATTTCCGGCGCCGCGGAAGCGAGTCCCCGCACCGTGCCGGTTTAGCACAGCGCGCAGGTACTCGCCAAGCGCATGGCTCAGTTCAGGGGCGGCTCAGGGGCCAGTTAAATGACTCCCATGGGCCGCTTGTGGCCCATGGACCTTAGGTTGCCGACTCCTGCACTAAGGAGTAAAGCAAACAGCAGCTTTCTGAGTAAGACTAGGAGAGTGTGTGAAAATGGTGGCCCAAGAGCCCCGTGCTGCCCTGGGGAGCGAATGTCATGCAGTTGGACTGAGCTCAGAGGGAAAGAAGGTGAATAAGAGGGGACAGAAAAGAGCTGGGGTGATGGAAGTAGGCATAATCCCACTGTAAACAAACAGTTCAGACCTCTGGGAGGGAGGAGGGAAGCTGAAATGGATCGAAAGAAAGATGGAGGAGCAAGTTCTCCATAAATAATTGACTGGATAAGTAGGAGAGAAAAAATAGAGTGTGAGAGAGAAAGAAGGGAGAAAAGGGGTGGAGCTACTCACTCACTTTTGGCCCTGGTCCCACCTGCTGCCAATATCTTCCCCTCACAAGAGATTATCCCTGAGATAATGAGCCCTTCCTAGATAAATGATTCCCATGCCTGCTTTGGAAGCAGTGGACTTTGGCTGTTTGTTGGAGTGCTTAAACTAGGCCTCCAACTAAGCTTAACCTGTCTATCTGTGTAGCGTAATACAAAATGATAATAAGCCTCCAATAACCTCTTTCCAAACCTGGGTATGTGCTGGAACTTCTTGCTGCTCAGAGAGGAGAGGTGAGTGTAAACCAATTGATTTTTATTATTATTATTATTTTGCTGCCTAGAAATCAGTAGAACTTTAGTTACATGTAGAACTACATAGATAACAGATTTTGAAGCAAATGGGCAGAGTACAGCGTGTTCTGCTGACTCACAAGAAGGCATGGGCGGGGGGAGAGACCCATCAGATACGTAAAGATTTTTGTGAAGGAAGCACCTCTCTCTCCATAATGTGAGCCAGAGGAAAGATTAGCTGAAGTGAAGAAAAGCAACACTTGTTGGGGTACATGCACCAGTTTATAGGTTTTTAAAAACAGAAAAGGTAGATAAATTGAACAATTTATTTGCCACCTGAAGGAATTATGAGAATCTAACACTTATCATTTCTATCCAGGTTGTATGTGGTCATGTTCTCTTCAGCACTAATGTTATAAATTCAGAGTTCTATATTCTTCAGTTCTATATCTTTCCTTCAAAGTATAAAGTGCACAGCAGTCATCAACGGATATATCCTTGAAATAATTGTACTGGAGTCTTTTGAGATATTCTAAACAACGTAGCATAAAAAGGTAACCTTCTTCTCTTGACTTCACCAGCTAGGTCTGGGGAAACTTTTCTGACTTGCTATAAATGAAGTATCACGTTAATAGTGCAATCCTATGCATGTCTATAAAAGGGACACAGGTGGCGCTGTGGTCTAAACCACAGAGCCTAGGGCTTGCCAATTGAAGATCGGCAGTTCGAATCCCCGCGATGGGGTGAGCTCCCGTTGTTCGGTCCCAGCTCCTGCCAACCTAGCAGTTCAAAAGCACGTCAAGTGCAAATAGATAAATAGATACCGCTCCGGTGGGAAGGTAAAACAGCGTTTCTGTGCGCTGCTCTGGTTCACCAGAAGCGGCTTAGTCATGCTGGCCACATGACCCGGAAGCTGTCTGCAGACAAACGCGGCTCCCTCGGCCTATAGAGTGAGATGAGCATGCAACCCCAGAGTCATCCGCGACTGGACCTAACGGTCAGGGGTACCTTTACCTTTTATGCATGTCTATCAGTAAGAAAGAAGTCTTACTAAGGTCAGTGGGACTTAGTTCCCAGTAACTGAGCATAGGATTGCAGATTAAAACTCATAATTTCCAGAACAAAATGACCTCCTAACCTTTTAGTCTTCATAATATAAGGAGAATACCTATTCACCCTGGACTCAGATACATTAATTAAAAGAACAAACAAACCATGTTATAAATGCGTTGTAACACTGTGACACCAGATGGCGCTGTAGAGCTGAAATCAGAACTGAATACGGTATATATAAGCCGACCGGAATATAAGCTGAGGCACCTAATTTTAGGACAAAAAGCTGGGAAAACTTATTGACTCGAGTATAAGCCAGTTCACCACACCACAAACCTGGTGGTGGTGGCAGTGGAGGAGGAAGAACAAGCAGCCCCAAAGGGCTGCTTTAGGGCTGCTCATTCCTCCTCTGCCGCTACTGACAGATAGAACTGCCAGATAGAACTTATCCTGTACTTAGGTATTGGGGAACTTAGAGGATGGATGTGCCTGACTCGTGCCTGACTTGTTCAGGTGAAATGGCAGGTGAAATGGCAGGCAAGAGATCAGGGCTTTACTTTTTAAAAATCATTTATACAAAAAAGTGCAAACATAAAAGAAAGAAAGAAACAACATGATCTGGGCTATTCTCCAAACTCTGCACATGTTCCATTGTGCTCTGGTGTGCCCTGGCTCAACTGAAATAGCTGTTTTTTATTGTCTATTGTTTGGAATATTAATTTTCTTAGTTTCTTAGTTTCTTAGTTTCTTAGTGTTTTGGGTAATGAAATGTTAATTGGCGGGGTGAGTGTAGGGAGGGAGGAAAACTGAATGCAACTGGAAGCAAGTGTTCTTCACGTTTTAAAAGTTTATGTGTGTTTAGTTTTTTGGCAATGGAAGTGTAGGTGAAATCAATACTCAAATTCAAAAATGTACATCATGGGGGTATGGCTTAATTTCTAAATCAGAGGTACAGAGTAAATTTTGTCTGAAAATCTTCCTGGACCCTCTTACATGAAAACTCTTCCCTTTCCATGGAGAATAATTGATGGATTTATTTTATTTTTTAGTCAGGAGATGACACTCTGCACATGTGTAATGGCACACTTTTCTGAACAAGTTGAATTGTGATGAAAACAACAATATTAAAAACTGAAGCCCTAAAAAGTCAAAATGTTATAAGCTGGCACTGCAGTTCTAGGAAAGTACCATCCTTGATCAACTAATGTCATACTGAATTCTGTATTTCCCCCTTGATTGTCAAGGTCAGTCTTTGGTATGAATGGAATGCTATTTCCATTGCACTCCCTCCGTTCTGGAAATCATTTGTCCAAGGCATTACTAAGAATCATTCATATTGGGCAGCCATTTTATTTATTCATTCATTTACTTTAAATGTACCACAGGATTTAGGGCAAGGTTCCCGTTTTATTCTAATCTTTCCCAGACATTTATGTGATTTGCACTGATTATCTCAGAACTGAGCCTTGCTGAAATTCTGTAATTACAGTCTGTTCGATGAGAAGGACCATTAAAATTACACACTGTGCTTGTTTGTTTAATTGACTGGTAGCTATTACTTTTAGCAATATAATTGGTGCCAAATAATAACAAATTGACTTGGGGAGCATGTTTTACATTCTGCGTGGAAAACAGGGTGGGCGGGTTTTTTTGGTTCTTTAAAAATCACAACTATCTCCATTTCATTATCTTAATAATTAGGGCAATGTATTACAAACTGTGTGCCTAGGTTCTTAAATAAGGATGGTTGTCTGCAGCAAAACTATGCATATCACAAAGCGGGGACTGAACTCGATACAGCTGTGAAAATCTAAGAAGCCTGCCTGTTAAGGTTTTATATAGCCATTTTAATATGAAGCAGCACAACTGGTGCCAGGAATTTGGCTGCTTTCCCATTTAAAGGTGGAAAGGAAAGGTCAGGCAGAATTGAGTCCCTTTCAAAGGGGAACTTGAAGTGGTCCACATTACTGAAGATACCCTACACATTGTTGCTGCCAAGATCATTTAGTGAGGCTTGGTAACCCAGAGCAGGTCCCTTCCTGATCTAAGAGATCATTGGGAACTTTTATGGGGAAACTGGTCCCCTATATGCTGACGACCCCAGGCCTTTGGGGATTTATAGGTTAGCAACAGCACAGTGACTAGTGCCTGGTGGCCACTGGAGAATCTACACCCACCAATCTTTTGGTCATGGTGCTGCCTGAATAGGAGGTGAGGAGATATATGCTACCACAGGCTAATGTGTCAGAGCATTATTGAAACATTATGAGGGAAGCGTCATTTAGGTAAGTCAATTCTATTACAGCGAGCATTTGGCAACTTGGCTGGCACACACATTTGTGCACATAATCTGTATTTGAATGTAGATTTCAAATCCCTACAACTGTGAATTTCTAATATTTTTTCAACCAGAATGATAATATGCTTTGTCCTGCAACATCAGGTTTTAAGGTAACAATAATTTCATGTACTTCAGTTGTTTTCACCAGGTGGGTTTTGTTTTGTTGACATGTTGGGAGGGGCCTTTGTCTGCTTGTTCTGTGTAATATTTTCCCAGATCACACAATTTGGTTTTCCAGGATCTCTTTGGCTTATGGTGTTCCCGCCATGCATCTCTTCAGAAGGTTAAGTATTCAAGCCCACTTGATATTCTGGTAGGTCACTGTTTTCCAGAAATATAGACTCCCCTACCATGCACCAAATGATATCTTTGTTATTGTCACTTCAATTGTAATTATATTTATTTATTGCAATTATATCCCACCTTTTTCTCCAAGGAGCTCAAGGGTGGCATACATGGTTCTTCCCTTCTTCATTTAATCCCCACAACATCTCTGAGAGGTGTGAGTTAGGCTGAGAGGAGGCAGTGATTGCCTCAAGGTCATCCAGTGAGCTTCATGACTTTGGGAGGGAGGAATTTGAACCCTGGTGTGGTGGGTCCTAGTCTGATGCTCTAACCACTATATCACACTATCATCCTGCAGCAGTCATATCAGATTGTGCTCTCATGACAGTCCACTGCTTGAATTATTTATCACACTGGGTCTTCTAGGGGTTGCTTAAATGAATAAAAAAAATAAGTAACCAGGACAGATGGTTTATCTATTGCTAAAATTCCCAAAGTGAAACATGAACAATTCATTATTATTTTACCTCTGGTTTCCAAGAAATCAGCTATGAATCTGACTCACGGCTGGCTTCTGTGATACACTTCAGAGCCATAAATAGGATGAGCACTCGACATGCACTTGAACTCCTTTCAGCATAAACACTCTGGGCTTGAACACTCTTGTTGTTACTGCCCATTTTGTTACTGACACAACCCCCATTGTTCAATGCAGACACTGCTCTTTGGCATTTCACTTTCTCCCCTTCTTCAAAGGTGTAACGGAACTTAAAACAAATAAATTTAATGGAAAGAAGGCAGGGAGTTTTAGTCAGGTTATGCACTGTACCACAATGGACTCGTTCAGCTATGGGTGTCATAACTGGTTGGAATCCATCCGTCTCGGGAGACAATGGAGGAGTGCGCCTTGAATCTCAAAACCTCAGTATACTCAAACATAATTACTCACAGAGCCAGTGATTAAGAGTGTTGGGCTAAAACCTGGGAAACCAGGGTTCAAATCCCTGCTCAGGCATTAAACACACTAGGTGACAAGTCACAGTCTCCCACCCTAACCTACTTCACAGGGTGGTTGTGAGGATAAAACAGGGAGGAAGAGATCCATGTATGTCACCTTGTGCTCCTTGGAGGATAGGGGTGAGATAAATGCAACGAATGAATATTATAATTTAGCTAGGTTGCCCTCTTAAACAGACTTACTGGAGCAGGGGTGGGTAGCCTTTATGGGCTCACCCTTGGCCAACCTTCTGAGGATTGCATGCCAGCAATGAGTATGGGCAAAAGTAGATGTGACCACCTCACGTTCCTGCACGAACACATAGACCCCCCTCCATACTGATCAACTGAGGAGAGGAGTTTATTCCCTCCTCTCTGCTCATCAGATGGTCAACCTGATGGCTGTTGTTGTTTAGTCGTTTGGTCGTGTCCGACTCTTCGTGACCCCATGGACCAGAGCACGCCAGGCACTCCTGTCTTCCACTGCCTCCCGCAGTTTGGTCAAACTCATGCTGGTAGCTTCGAGAACACTATCCAACCATCTTGTCCTCTGTCGTCCCCTTCTCCTTGAGCCCTCCATCTTTCCCAACATGAGGGTCTTTTCCAAGGAGTCTTCTCTTCTCATGAGGTGGCCAAAGTATTGGAGCCTCAGCTTCACGATCTGTCCTTCCAGTGACCTGATGGCTAGGGAGGGGCAATTTGCATTCCCATCAGGGTGCCATGCTCTGCCTTTCCCAGAGCTGGCAGCTTTGTTTATTTTTTTGCTCCCACCCAAATCAGTGAGGACTTGAAATACTACTACTACTAATAATAATAATTTTAAAAATTGCTGGGGGTCCAAATGGGACCCCAAATTGAGGTCTAACCACCTTGTGCTACAGGGTCAGCTTGGATTAAGTGAGGCATACCTCAGTGTAAACATGCATAGGAATGTGCTGTTAGTCATACAAGGAGTGAATTTGAGATTACAGTTCTCTCAGCCTGCAATGTTTTTCCACATTTCCTCCAGCTATGGATGAAAACTGCTCCAGGTTTTCCACATTATTAATATTAGAATTCTTTGCTAGACATCTACCCAAATATGGGGACCAACATTTATCCCTTTCTTTAGATTTAATTTAAAATGCAAAGGGCTCGATAAATATTGCAGAAAGCACTGCACACCCGTCCCTTGTACTTCAATTAACATTTTAAGGTCAGAATTATTCCCATTTACTGTGATGTTTGTCCTCAGTTTTGAGTACATTCCTCTTAGCATTTTTAAAAAAATCTGTTATCAAGTATCTGAAGTGTCTTGAATAAATGGTCCCACTATATGCCAACAAATACAGTCTGCTTCTGTTTTCTTATTATGACATACAATATCTGTTCAGTGCTTTTCTGTTGTTGTCTGATAAGTGATCACTGTGAATATAACTATTGTTTTATTCAGACTTTTAGCCCATGAAGCTGTGAAAAATGTCTAGCCTTGGTTTAGGAGAAAGATGAGGTTATATGATGAGAACAGAGCTAGCTTCTGCTTCTCTGTGTGTGTTTGTGTGTAAACACTATTCTGGCATTATTCTACTAGTCTGGTAACATCACAGTTTTGGCATACTAATTAACTATGTCTAATAATGATGAGTATTTAGCTCACACAATACATCTATAAAGGCTTTCTAGAATTCAGCTGGTATCCCATCTAATCCTGGATATTGTGTACACGTTAGGGATTGTATGCACATTTTAACTTCTTGCAGAGAAAAGCGGGCATGGCATGCTTTGCCCTGGTATGTTAATTTTGGTATGTTAATTTCATCACATTTCCCCCGCTCCCATCCCCGCCTCTGTGAATCATATAGTTCATTATATCTTACAAAGACCTTGATTGCTTCATCATTGTTATATATCTTCTTTGAACCTGCATGCAGATCAGAGAAACTACTCTTTTGAACTGAGCTTCTTTTAACTTCTACCAAGTAACTCATTGGCTTTATTATGCAAGAATTATTAGTTATGTACTGTAGCTATAATAAATCTGTCCTAATATATCTCAGTTCTGGAGCTAGGCTGGCCAAGGCCACACAGCAGGGTCCACTACATGCTCAGGTTCCAAAATGCAGTAACACCATGCAGTAACAAGGGGAGTCCAAAAGCCAAGCCAAGGACAAGAGAATCACCCCGATCCCAAGTCTAGAAATCAGCAGCTAAAATCATTCAGAAGGCAGGCGGGATTGTCATGTTTCAGTAGCAAAGAACTGAAAGGCATATTTTGTTCTAGCAATTATCAGATTTCGACTGAAGGGTTAAGATAACCTGGTCTTCCAGATCCTGCTGATAACCAGCAGCAGAGGCTGAAGCCTGCTCTCCAAGGAGCCTTTACTGTTTGAAATATACTCAGAGTCGCAGAGTGATTTCATGCTCTTTATTCAGCTCATAGTGGTGAGGAGGAATGAATGAATGTCCCCTCAAAGTATCTGCTTTATATACATTATTTACACAATGGGCTGCACATGATTGGCTAATTCCGGAATTCTACTGTAAGCCAATCAGGTTGTGGATTCACTTCTATCTGGAGCATGATTGGGTGGTTCCTGCCAACCAATCATACTGCTGCATTGTTCTAGGACCAATCAGACTGCTGCATTCTGAATCCTATTGTTCTAGGACCAATCAGACTGCTGCAGTTTGGATCCTATTGTTCTAGGACCAATCAGACTGCTGCAGTTTGGATCCTATTCAACTCAGTACATAACACTGTTGATGAGAGCAGTTACACCCAAGGACTCCTTTATTCTCAAGTAACTTCTGGGGACCTTGGGTTTCCTGGTGTGCACTCCTTCACTAACCAGCTGCCTGAGCCTGGACCTTCTGGTGCTGAAACTCTAGAAGACTGGGAGATGCTTCGCCTTCCTCCACATTGACTCAGATCAGGCCTCCAATGCTACAGGTGAATCAGGAACACAGCCCAATGGTCCTTTCAGGGCAACCCTTGGAGGCAGGCCTGGTGAGGATTCTTGCTGAACATCAGGGTCTTATGGGTCTGTGCTGCAGATAGGTGCTCTGTCTGCTCTCCTGGGTCTCCTGGCTTTGGAAGGTCTTGCTTGTCAGAAGCTCTAGCTCAGTCAGTAGAGCATGAGACTCTTAATCTCAGGGTTGTGGGTTTGAGCCCTATGTTGGGCAAAAGATTCCTGCATTGCAGGGGCTTGGATTAGATGACCCTTGCAGTCCCTTCAAACTCTATAATTCTATGATTCTAAGAAGAGAAGTTGCCCAGGGTCAGGTCAGGACTTGGTATGACAATATCCTTTAGGTTAAATGAAGGACATTGTGAGGTTCAGTAGTGATGCCTTTTAGGCATGTGTAGGAAAGTGAGCTGTGTCAGAGAAGCTTGAAGAGGAGACAGACGAGCAATTTAGATCAGCAAAAATGCAATGGAGAAATGGTTCACTCTTCCCTTCTATATCATTGCTTTTTCCTTCAGCACTGCTTTTCCAATCAAATTGGCTGTCTCCTGACAATGCAACACAGTACAAAAAAGAGCCAGCCACATATCTCCTGTGCCACATCTATTTTGACTCTATGTTTCTAATAACTGCAGATATGAAGAACTAATAACTTTTGAAACAAATATATGAAACAAGCAAACAAAAAATAAGTGGGTTTTTAAAAAAAACACTTAGAAGGACTTTGCAGGTCCAAAATTTATGCAAGGTGTTATAGGATGTGAGGTGTTGCCAGCAGTAGCTGAGCCACTGAATTACTCGGTCTTTGAAAGCACTGATGACATAGGACTTATACACACTTACCTTATGCTCTCTGCTTTCCAGGTACAGGCCTGCGCTTTAAAGATCTGTGTCCAAGTGCTCTTTTCCTTTTTTTACCCCAGAGCTTCTCCTTCGAAAACTCACTATTTGAAGTGCAACAAATGGCAGTTCAGGTGTTCTGCAGATGACAAATGACCATTCAGTGATAAAGTGTGGGGTTTTCTGCAGAAAGCACCAGTGGAGAGAAAGAGCACTCAGACATGGAACTTGAAAGCATAGACAGTGCCTAGAAAGTGCGGAGGAAAGGATAAGTGCATTTATTTATAATGAGAAATCTTTGAGGCACATGCCTTGAACTGTAAGAGGAGTTCAGTTTCTGCAAGAGCCAAACCTACAGCTTTCAGTGGTGCATATAGGTGTGCACAGCACATTTCATTGGGGGTGCACCCAGGGATTTTTTTCAAAAGGGTGAGCGTTTATGGAATACATACCCATACTCAAACATAAAGGACATTTTTATTCATCAGACAAAAGAAACTGACAACAAAAGTTGTTTTTTTTTTTAATTCATAACTAAACTTCACTTAATATATGCAAAATTTAAAAAAAAAACCTGTGAAACCAAATACTGTACCAAATTTTGCTATAGTAATAACCAGGCATATACAAATATACCATCAGTTTTCATGATCTTCATCTTTAACCATTAGCTCACCCAAATTAAGCAAAACAGGTTAAGGTTCCTTCATTTCCCTGACCTAGAGAGCGAGGCATTGCTCGCCAGTGTAAGCAAAAGGTGGCGAGCAGAGCAGCTGAGAGGGCAGATATGCCACACTGTACTCTCTTGTGCTTGCCATGACCCCCATATAAAAAATAAAATAAAATTAGGGTGTGCCACACCTATGGTGGTGCATAACTTACTATAGCATAGTACAGTATAGCCTTTCTGTACCATCGAGTATGTCAGCCAAAGTTCATACGATCTTTTTGTTCAGCATAAGCTGCTCATTGTTTCACCTAAGTTAATGTGCCAGCTGTTCTTGATCATCGGTTCTAATAGCTAACTTTTACATTTTTCTAATGGAACAACAACACACATAGCAGAAAAGGCATTCCCCCCCCCCTATGCCATGAGACTTTACGACTTTGTTATTTTGTCTATCAGGGCAAATGCTAACAAGTACTTTATGTTGTGCCTAGAGAGCTTATGGCTGCCAGTCAAACACAGAGAAAATGTAAGGCTGGGAAAGAAAGGCAATATTATCTCAGACAAGTTAAAACTTGGCATTTTTACCATTACATGTGTAGGTATTGCTACTGCATTGCTACTGGAGATTAAAATGTATTTCTGATGGTTTATCTAAGGTTACTGTTTACTGACTGGGTTCCATTTGTGAATCACTTCCCACAAAGTATCTCATAATTTAAAAATTGACATTAAAAACAATTCCATATACTGTACACAAAGAACTGAAAGCAATTCTATATTTTAAAACAATGTCAAAGCCAATGAAGATACAGTTTAGGATAAAGAACTCCACTGACGAGGTTGTCAAAAAAGGAACGTCTTAATAGGCATTTAAAATGCAACAAAGACAGTTTCTGTCCAGTGCATAATGGGAGGTCATTCCAGAGGGTAGGTGCCACCATAACTAAAGGTGTGATTCCTATATAATGGAGCTCCTGACAAGAGTGATTCCTTGAGTTTTTAAGGGGTGAATTGTGCTCCAGAACCAACCCCTTGAACTTCGCATGAAAGCTAATGCAATTCTTTCACCAGCAGCGTAGCATGGTGCTGACCGTCTGCGCCATGGAGCAATCAAGCATCACAGTAATCCAACTTGGAGGTTACCAGCACATGGCAACAGCGGCCTGTAACCCCAGGATACAAACCTGTTCCTTCAAAGAGAGTAAAGCTAAAAAGGTAAAGGATCCCTGGATGGTTAAGTCCAGTCAAAGGTGACTATGGGGTGTAGTGCTCTTCTCGCTTTCAGGCTGAGGGAGGTGGTTTATGTCCACAAACAGCTTTCTGGGTCATGTGGCCAGCATGACTAAACCGCTTCTGGTGCCATGGAACACCGTGACGAAACCAGAGTGCATGGAAATGCCATTTACCTTCCCGCCACAGCAGTCCCTATTTATCTACTTGCACTGGCGTGCTTTCGAACTGCTAGGTTGTCAGGAGCTGTGACAGCGCAACGGGAGCTCACTCCGTCATGGGGATTCGAACCACTGACCTTCCAATTGGCAAGCCCAAGAGGCTCAGTGGTTTAAACCACAGCACCACCTGTCTCCCTGTTCAAAGAGAGTAGGACCCCATCCAAAGCAGGCAATTGGCTAGTTGGCCAGATTTGGGAACCTCCTCACTCACAGTGCCTCTATCTTGCCAGGATCCAGACTCGGTCTGTTGGCCCCCTTGCAACTTAGTACTGAGCACAAGGACTGGTCCAGGGCTTGCATGGCCTCTCCTGATTCAGTTGTTACAGTGAAAAAGAGCTTTAGCAACATCACACCATTATGTACTCCTGGATTCTTCTCTGATCCTGAATTATCTAAAGTCGTATTCAGGTGTTATAAGCCCAGTGCTTTTTTTTCTGGGGGGACACAGGGGTACACATACCCCTAAACATTTTGTGAATCTAAGTTTGGCCTCATTGAGGGGCAGTATTTCAATATGAGTAGGAAAACAAGTCCAACACACAAGTATGGAGTGGGGCTGTTCCAAGCAGTCCCACTCCTCACATCATGCATGCCAAGAAGCAAATCCCCCCCCCCAATTTATATGTACAGCACAAATGTCAGCAGGATGGAGGGAGACTTTGTGCACACAGCTGAACATGCTAAAGCAGGGGTCAGCAAACTTTTTCAGCAAGGGGCTGGTCCACTGTCCCTCAGACCTTGTGGGGGGCCAGATTATATTTGGGGGGGGGAATGATGCAAGAGGACCATGAGCCCAGGTGGCTGCTTACCTGTGTCTTGAGAGCGGCAGGGACTGGCGGTGGCAGCGGAAGGACGATGAGCGAAAGGGCTCCGGAGAGGGGCTGCTTAAAATGGCGGCCGCTCAAGCGTTGCTGCTGCTGGCACCAACAAAGCCCAGCCCCCTTCCTCCTCTAGGCAGGGCGGGGAGAAACCAGGAGGAGGGAGGGGGAGGCTCCACCGCCGCCATGTGAGGGAGAGGGAAAGAATATGCGCACTGGCGATCCATGCAGAGATTCCTGGACCATCCGTGGACCAGATCCAGAAGGCAATTGGGCCTGATCCGGCCTGCAGGCCTTAGTTTGCCTATCCATGTGCTAAAGCCTCCACACATTCTGGTATGCATGGAAGCAGTGCCAGATTAAATCCCGTGGAAGCCTGTCCATCCTCTCCAGTCATCTGCATCGTGAATGTTTGTTTCTTTTCTTCCATCTTTTCAGGGTTTTGAAGTATTTTTCTTTTACATATTGGTGCAGATAAAATAGTTCTGGCCGTTTGCGGGAGTTTTGCCTTTCCCTAAAATTATATAAATTAAATGAGATTGGCTGCCTTTTGAGGTAATTGGATTAACTCGGACATTTTCAATGCCTACTTCAAGGCAGTACAAATGGTCTGAAATCAAATGAGGTTAAAAAGTCCCCTATAAACTATGACTGCTGTTACAAAACTTAATTAAGACAGAACAGCAGGCGGTTCAAGTGTGAAAGCACAGTGCACATTTTTTTCTTTCTTAAAAAAAAATTATTTAAAAAAATGCCAGCATGGAAAAATAGCTCTGATGTCATTAAAGCTAATTGGAAGTGGTGTGTGTATTAAATGATGATGTAATTAATGGGCTAATGAATAGCATATTAAGATTGTTATTAGCAATGAAATTTGAAACGTACATGAAGAACCACTTAAGGTTATCATATCATTAGAGCCATTACAAAAATCTCCTCACATTATGGTGCATTTTATCAGCTGATAATACTGGACTGCAACTGAGCAGGAGTAATAAAATCTTCTGCTCTTTCACCCTCTCACTTAGAGCAAATTACGTGATAATTGCCATATATTAGTTGTGTGCTCAGGTAAATTGGCCATTCTAATGTTATAGTACAACTTGCCTAAGAAGTATTTTTTAAAGGTAATGTTAGAGCTGGAGTGGGACAAGGACTCGCACCATTACATTTCCATGCTAGTGACAACAGACTCAGGGGGATTTTAAAATGTGTGTGCAATCGTGGGTTCAAGCTACAGGGGATTGCCAGCTGGTGGTGACTTCCTTCGCATAAACCCATGTGAGAAATCACTTGTTTTCCTCATGTAATACCCAATAGCTCTAATAAGCTGCTCGACTAATCATTTTGCAGCACTGTTTTACAGCTCTGTTAAAAGTCTCTTAAGAGCTGCCACTTAACAAGTGTTCCATACGTGTGAGCAGCAAATATCTCCGCTGAAAGAAATCGAGCCTACTTACATGCATAACCAAAAATCTTTCTTTAAAAGAAAGAAAGAAAGAAAGAAAAGACAGAAATTGCCCTGCCCTAAGTAGGTTTGGGTCTGATTAGTTTTCCAGGGTCTCCTAGCAAGGTAACAGATGGTGCACGGTTGGCTCTAATTTTGGGGGAAATTAATCTCTGCCTGGCACGTTGCCACTGTTCTAGCACATAGAAAAAGCTTCTGAGATGTAGAAAGCTGGCTGAAACTTCCAAGGGCAAAATCCCAACATGAAGGCACGTACATTTTCCAAGAATATAGCTGTTTGTTTGATTAATTTAAAGCCAGCTGATGATGGGCTACGGATCTGATGCTTCACGATTTGAATAATTACAGAGGTGCATTTGCAAAAACAGTTTCAAGAATCTTCAGATCTGCACCTACTGGAAATAGCCTGACACTGGCTAGGACCAGATAGCCTGGCTGATTTTTCCTCTGACCTATTACTAAATCAATAGCAGGTTATCTGTGAAGTTTCATGGGATAAGGGTTACAAAAACTAAAGCTCCCTTTAGAAAGGAACTAATGAGTGCAGTCAATGAAAGAGAGCAGCTTACTTTCTGATTGGTGAGGAATGCAAGTCAATATCCCAGTGAAAAAGCTGCTTCATGTACCATGATTCCCTTGGCAATTTGTCTGTGTCTAGTTAAGATGTTCAGCAGCTATTAATCAGCTACGGCATGTTTCAATGCTTGAATTAAAAAAAAAAAAACCCTTCAAGTCAGAACACTTTTAAAGCATAAACTTTCTATTCCTTTTCATGTCTCTGTTTGACTTTGCAATAATGTTCTTACTTTTTTCCAGGAAAGCCACATGATTTCTCTTGGGTTCCTAGTGATTGGTGTCAAAGGTCCAGAGAAAACCATTGAAATTGATCATGGCTTTTGAATGCAAATCTTTCTAAAGCTTAAAAGATATAACCTGTGTATCTACAAACTGGCCCTGATAACAACAGGGGTCATCTTATATCCTCCAACATTTTTCCGATGAAAAAAGGGACTTCCCATTCCATAATGATAATTTTACTATTTATACCCCCCCACATCTTTCTGGATTGCCCCAGCCTCTCCAGGCAGCTTCAAACATATATATAAATACTAAAACATTAATCATTTTTTTAAAAACCTTCCCTGTACAGGGTGGCCTTCTGACGGCTCAGGAGTCAAATAACTCCATACCCTCCAAAGTTTCTCCAGTGAAAATAGGGATGTCTTAAGGAAAAGCAGGACATTCCACAATCAAATAAGAAAATGGGATGCCTTTTCTAAATCAGAGACATCCCTGGAAAATAGGGAGAATTGGAGGGTCTGTCATCTGCTCTTAACCTTCCCTGATGTTCTTACCCTTGCGTGGTGCTCTGGGTTCCAGCACCCCTTCACAAGCACACAGTGTCATCTTGATAACCCCAAGCCAATGGCTTTGCATATTTAATTATTAGTTTTCCTCATTTTAATAATCTAGCCTTAAAAGAGCTTTCATCTCCTTACACTGTAAGAATAGCAGCTGCTGGGAAAAGGCACACATGCCATGTAAAGCTTCAGAAGGCTTAGTAGGCCTTATGGACAAAACTGACAAATGAGGTAAAACTACAGATACATGGTTTTATCAATTAGCATAAAAGCCCCAATGAAGCAGTGGAAGAAGTTGGTCACAACTACCTGAAGCACCATTTCTTCCAGTGGGATTGGGCACTATGACTCAGTATAGTTGGACTAGGATCATAGCTGTCAACCTTCCATTTTTTGGCGGGAAATTCCCTTATTTCAGCACCGTTTCCCGCTGCTTCCCGTTGCTATCCCGGATTGTTAGATATCCCGTAGACTGTCCCCAGGACAGGTAAGGCTGCTGATCCCTTATTTTCGAGGCTGCTGATCCCTTATTTTCAAATCTGAAAGTTGACAGCTATGACTAGGATTAATTTTTTTGGGGGGGGGAACAGGGATATAAATGTAGTAACATTAAACTAACTTCAATAGAAAGGAGAATGGTGGAATATTTATCCATTTGATATCAGTGCTAAAGTCTCCATTTTACCAGCTAGCAAGAAAGGAAAGCAAATTCCTGAATATCTGTTATCTGTACTGATTACAGCTTCACTAAGGCTGCATACACACTAACATGTTTGTAATAAAAAATGTATTTTTTTTCTCAATCTGGAATGGTGTGTGCTCATTCAGCATGGCTTCCACAAGGCTGTGTGTGGTTACTGGACACACATTTGAAAAGCCTTCCCCCGAGTAGGTTATCCATGCTTCCCCACCCTGCACATGCCCTGGTGAATGAAGTAAGGTGGAGTGGTTATGATCATTGCACACCCACAACATACTCCCCACAATACTCCCATTGTCAAGACTACCTACATCTGTTTTTGAACAAGCACTGTGTGGGGTAATGCAGAATCCATCTCCAATGTGCTTTTCTTTTTGAAATTAAATCAGTTTCCCCAGAAGTGCTTTTCAGGGCAAAACATATCTAGATTATAGGGTGGGGGAGAGTACGCAGTCTCTCCATTGATTCTCGAATAAAATATTGTCTCTGTCGAGTCTTCATACAGCTGTGTGTTGATTAAGCCAAAATTCATTCTTTCCACAGCATACTACATGTTAGGCCAAGAAAATCATCAGCAAAATTGCTCATTCGCTCTTCCTTCCTTTAATTTATAGAGATTTCTTTTAAAACAGCAAGTGTTTCCAATTTTCTGTTTCATTTTTTCCTTTATCAGGTAATCTGACAGATACACTCTATAGCATTATATCCACACTGAAAAGTTTTAACATCTGATTTTGAATATCTCCCTATCACTTTTGTTTGCAATGAAAAAAGATTAACAGTTGCCTAATTTTGCATCATTTCTTTCTTTTTTTAATGCAACCACATCATATTTACTTCACAGCTACTCATTTTTTCTGTGGTCATGGTCTTGCTTCTTATTCTTAATAAACTTCTTAATATCTGTGCTACACTCAAAGATGATATTCTCCCTTTTTGTGTAGACCAGAGGTTTTCAACCTTTGTAAGTCCGTGGCTCCCTTGACCAACTACATTCTTTCCATGGCTCCCCGGTGGGGAAATGCACTCTGGGCACCAGAAGCTCAGTTATGTCACCCCTTGCCTCTCCTCTCCTCTCCTCTATTTAATAAAACAATTTGGTCGTCTTTATGGAGAAACATTGCTCAGACTTGGCACTAGTCAGAACATGATGATTATTGCCAAAAGCGGGAGGGCAAGGAGTTGAGAACCATTCAGGACTGAGCAGTGGTTCTTCTGCCACTCCTTTTTTATTGCAACATCTGCAGTTTTTCTCCTGTCTGGAGAGGGCCTCTGAGAGAAATTTCATCATAGGGTACAAAGTGTCTTTTGGTACTCTTCCTTTCTCCATTAATCATCCCTTTTATACTGCAATGCAAATCAGATCACCGGAAGACATTAGTATTAATAAAAAGAAAGGTAGATCAACTTTCTGGTTACTTTGAATCCGTGCAAATATTAACTATTTCTTGCTTAGGAGAGTTGATTGGAAAAGATAATTTTACCAGCTGTAGTCTGTTATTCATCTGTTCATGAGATAATAACGGTGGCAATGAACTGCTTTGCCCTCCTCTGCTTGTAGGTGGGCAGCTGCCAGTGCCAACACCCAGAAGAGGAAGTAGATGGGGGAAAGAAGCAATATGGTGTTTTATGTAGGCTTACACAAAATGTAAATGCTAGTCTTCATGCAATATAGGTCCTAGGAAATTTCTGGCTCCCCTACTTTGGCTCCGAGGCTCCCCTTTTGACTCTAGGCAGGGGTATGATATATCCCCTGCACTCCCTTCTCTTGGGCCCTGGGTGTGGAAGAGAAGAAAGGTGTGTCTATTTTTGGCCTAGTGCCCTTTGAGCTTAGTTCTCTGATAAAAGCTGATATTGACCATGATAGAAATGCAAGCACTCCCTTGAGATAAACATAACAACAACAAAATCAATTTCTTAAATGTGCATCCACTTTGCAAACTAGCCTTAAATTGTTGCAAATTGGGTGACACTGACTTCATTTTCTCTTCTAATATAATATGACCACATTTTATTTAACAATTATGTTGGTTGGTAAATTCAGGTTAGCATTTAATTCAGGTTAGTGTTCGCTTCTTGTAAACTATTGAGTTTGTTTGCCATTGCACTTAAATTACTAAATTGTAATTTAGTTGCTCATTAGTGATGGTAATTGTCTATATCTTGCCAAATAGCCTGTGCCCACAAGAAATGAGACTTGCATATATTAGAAGAGGGTTTTTTTGTAGATGGTGAGAGCATCAGAATAATTTATGCAATAAATAAACACCTTGCTATGGTAAGTAGTGTTTTGATGGCTATTAAGTGTCCCCAGTTTAATTAGGAAGCACAGTTTTGTGTCATTAAGAAAATGAATGTGAATTTAATGCAGGGGGATTGCAGGTGGCACTGCAGGCATGCCTTAACATGATATTATCTGACACCTGCATTACTTCTGAATACTTCTAGCAACTGTTTATGCATCATCTTGTTATAAAATTAAAGAGCAAATGCATTTTAACCTCATAAATGCTAACCTCAAAAGGTTAGTTTGCTTTTTTCCAGTCAGTCAATGACACTTGAGGTATTCCTTCTTACTCTTGACAAAATTGAGTTTTGTCAATTGGTTTTTCATTTCCCCATCTTTTGTTTTGATTCCTTGTCCTTTGGCTGCTGTGATCTATCTCAGTATAGTCAAATAGCCCATTCATTAAAAATCCCAGGTCATACCTCTTTCCACAGCTGCTTCAGTATAGCACATTGCAGCCTGTTGGCTGTAAAAAAAGAGACATGGTAGTGAACACAAAAGTTTGTTTATTGGAAAGCTAATATTGAATTAATGACCTTGATGACATTAGAACCTCAATGCTCAAAATTAGACATCTTCATTATTTTTGTACAAACTATAAAATGCTATAAACCCAGGGTAAATTGCAGCCTCAAAAAAATTGTGACCTTCATTTTTCTCATTAGGTCCAAGTGCATAGTTTTGACTGGGCTGGTCCTCTTACATATGAGATATAAATCAGAATCAAATTGTTTAGCCATTTCCCTTAGTGAGGAGAAAAATATAACATTTTCAATAATATTACAAATCATCATGAAAAGCTTAAACAGTCAGCCTGTTGACTTTCCACAACTGACTCAGTCTTATCAAACTGAGCGGATACATTAGCTTTCATACTAGCGGTGTGTATCAGCTGACTCCATTGTTCTGAAACTAGACCTAAAGAGAAGATTTGAGAGCCTGAACCAATTCCATCATCATTCAGCATTTGTACAGGATTTGCAGCTGGACAATTCCCCATTGCATGACTGTTCCCCATTGCACACCACTGCTTGATGCACTAATGGAGTAATGCAACAAATAAAACAGGAGATATATGCATTCTATAGACGATCCCAAGGTAAGTGGGTGAGCACATGACCAGAATTGATGGTCTAGGTCTTTCTTATGGAATCAGCAACCTGCTGGGATGTGTGCACACAGTTTGTCTCATGATTAGAACAAAGCAATAATGAATGCTGGTCGGTTGGCTCATTCTAAGTGTCCTCTGCATTTCCCTAGTTTTGCCAACTTAGTCAAAAGGTGAGGTTCTCCTTTCTGCGATGAATTTTACTAAAGATCAGAATGGTTAAAGAAACAATATTGTCTATTTTTTTCAGTGCATGCTTACAGATGAAATGGGAATTCTAATCTAGGTGTGCCATAGTAGTGTTTATTCCATATTAATTGCTAGTCCCACAACAGTGTATGTTTAAGTTACTGAATTTTTTAAAGAAGAAATAGAAACAGTATCCAGTTCAATAAAAGAAAACAGAAGTGGAGTGAACTGTTTAAATATGTCTAAATAAGCAGCTAAAAGTTGTAAACATTTCACAGGACAAGCCTAAGCAGCTGACTAATAAAACATGACCCAGGAAGATGGAAATGAGTTTCAAGCCAGACAAACATTGGCAAGCTCTGTTATGAAACACTGTTTTTTTTCTAAAGCACACACACATACACAGTGAAGCACAGATGGTTTAGAAAGAAAACATTTCTAAGTGTTTTGTGGTTTGACAAAACAACCCCCTTTTAAAAAACTGTGTGTGAGCCAATGTAGCAGGAGACAAATACCAAGAGGGCTAGCTATGGGCTCACCCACACTGCCATTTGTCCTATAATTTCAAGTGAGTCAAGTCACAGAGCCAAGAGGTGTTTTTTCCTGTCCTGCCACTTTCCCCAGGAAAACCCACTGTATACTATTGAATTGGAACTAATGGCATTCCATTGAAAACTTGATTGACTTTGTTCTGATTCAGTGATAAACAGCAGATTTTCCCAGAGAAAACCCTGGGACAAAAACAAAGCAAAGCAAAGCAAAACATTATTGGACCTATGACTTGAAATTCACTTAAAATCATGGGACGAGCGAAAGTGTGGTTGGTCTGTGTGTCCATCTTGTTTCAGGAACTCTTGCTACATTGACTCAAAGAGTCTTATGGCACCAACTGTATACAGTGGTACCTCGGGTTACAGACGCTTCAGGTTACAGACTCCGCTAACCCAGAACTAGTACCTCGGGTTAAGAACTTTGCTTCAGGGTGAGAACAGAAATCGTGCGGTGATGCAGCAGCAGCAGCAGCAGCGGGAGGCCCCATTAGCTAAAATGGTGTTTCAGGTTAAGAACAGTTTCAGGTTAAGAACAGACCTCCAGAATGAATTAAGTACTTAACCCGAGGTACCAGTGTACTTTTAAAGCACAAAAAATTCTGGGCACTGTAGTTTACCCCTCACAGAATTGCAGACCCCAGCAACCTAAAGTGCCCATAATCCTATGAGGGAAAGAAAGTGCTTCAGATGTCTGTTTAAGTATAGTGTGCACCAAGAGATTGACTTCTTCTTCGGCAATCACACATAGCGGAGTAAGATTGTCTTCCATAAACACGGTTTTAACAATGAGTCCATAAGTGACTGTGGAGGCCAATTCTGGATCCACACGTCCTTCCACAGTGGGGACATTGGTTTCTGGGCGGGAGCTGATCACGGTGTGGATTTGCCAAGCATGCCTTCCTCCTAGCACATTTCTCCCTTGCATCCTGAGTTCAAGTGTCTTCAAAGCCCATGACACCTTTGGTAAAGGTTGTTCTCCAACTGCAGCGCTTGCAGACCAGTGTTTCCCAGTAGTCAGTGTTTATACTACATTTTTTTAGATTTGCCTTCAGACAGTCTTTAAACCTCTTTTGTTGACCACCAGCATTACGGGTTGACTGTGGCATAACCTTAAAAGTACTTTCCCCAGCTGCCGGTCTGTTCATTGCAGGGGTTTCTCCTGCTGCATTTGCTAACAAGACAACAATATCCTGTCTGCTTGAAGCACTGGTAGCTCACCTGGTGCCCTCCAGATGTTGCTGGCCTATAATTCCCATAATCCCCGGCGGTTGGTTATGCTCTCTGGGGCTGATGGGAGGCCAATACATCTCACGGGCACCACGTTTACTACACTTGCCTTGAAGACTGTGGCAGCATCACTTTTTAAAGTGCTATAGGTGCGTCTATGAGCGAAGCAGGAGGCAAATCACGGCGGGTTAGCTGTGTCACAAGAACCCTCTTTTTCCTGTGGGGACACGAGGGCGGGAAAGAAAAAGTCTTGTGGGCACTTTAGACTTATTGTGGCGTCAAGAGTAGCTCCGCCCCGCGCCCTTTCGGAACCATCTTCTCTCACGCAACGTGGGTAGTGTCGTCGTGTCACCAGAAAGGCGATAAGCCCAATCGTTTCAGCACAGCGCCAGAGCGCCCGTCTGTACGTGTGTTTATTTGTGTGTGAGAGACGGCAGGAGAGAGCGGCTTCTCCTCAGCCGCGCTTCAGGACCCCGCCAAATATTGCGCGCTCGGGGACTCCGGCGTGACGCGAGGGCTTCTCCGCCCCTGCCTCTGCACAGAACGGCCCCCTTGGCTCTCGGAGACATAAACTTTTCCCCTCCCCTTGCGGGGACTCGCCTGGCGTGTGGAGAGGGAGCCGCTGAGATCCGCTGCGGAGGGAAGGAGGGACTGCTGCCCGGTCCTGCCCTGCCCTCCCTTTCCTTCCCCTTTATATGCAGCGCTGAACGGCCCGCGCGCCTCGGGGACACGCGCTTCGTGGGACTTCCAGAGGCCGGGACCCTTGGGCGCGCCAGGTGTTCTCAGGTACCCGCTTCGCTCCCCCTCCTCCCCTGCCTCCTGCCATTTGCCCCGCCGGAGTTTCCTCGGCTTTCCAGACCCAGCTGCTCCGCAGGGCGGGGAGGAAACGGACCGAGCCGCGGCGCTCTGACGGGTCACTAGCCGCGAATGCCCCGCTTGACCCCGGTGGCGTGCCTTTATTTTGACGCGAGCGAAAGTAAAAAACGGGCGGCGGAGAGGTGGGCGCCTGTCACCTGAGGCGAAAATGAACACACATGAACCCAGGAACGTCTCTGCTCAGCAGCCCAGGCGCCTTTTTCATATTCTCGCGCTTGGAGGGACGACGTCTTCTTCGGACCTCCCTGCTGGTCTCGCTGCCTCGTCTCTCACTCGCCCCTGACGCGCAGCGAAAGATGGTTCTGCCTTTCGTCTCTTGCATTTATTAACTCCGCAATAGGCTTCTGAAGCTGGGATTGTTTAAGTTAGACTCCCCATAACTTTCCCCCTTTCCTTTAAGGCTATTTAACCCCACGAATATTCTGCCTTTCATATTTACAAGCGAAAGTTACAAATAACTATGGGTGTGTGCCAGCCGGCCAGCCATGCATGCCCTCTTCCAGCACCCTCCCTTCCGCCCCATTCTTCCTGGACAATGTTCCATTCTTTCTCCCGCCCGTTTTTCTCTGTACTTTAAAACAGTCAGTCAGCACTGAAGGTAATATAATGGTGGGGGGCGGCAGTGCCTAATGGTAATGCCGGCTAAGTTTAGCATGAAACAGCTGGAACTGGTGGTGAGGAAAGGCAGTCAAAGGCAAAAGGTAAATAGCAGCCTGTCTTCCCATCCCATTGGCCAGTGACTTCTCCGCCTCTAGTAGTCAGAGGTGTACCTAGGGTCCATTGCACTCTTGGCAAAGAGCTGCATTTTTGCCCCCCCCCCAATCACTTTATTGCAATAGCCACATTAGAAATTACATTTTACATGACCCAAATACTCAAAAGCGTCTGGAGTGAGGGCAAGGTGAGAAGGAAGGGCAGAAAAATTCACACGCCTTTGTGCCGTTTGATGTCGCCACAGCAGAGGCAGCATGTCATCATACACATAAATATCATACATTCCATAGTCTGATAGTTGATTTTTGGTGGTGGTGGGGAAGCAGTTATGCCAACTCCTCGGTACACCTCTGCTAGAAGTGCATCCTCTTCTGAGCTTTGCTGCTTTGCAGGGGCAAGGGGACTGGGTGGGTAGTGTATAAGCAGGAGAAGGCGGTGGCTCTCTTGTCCACCCTACCTGGGCCTGTGTGCTAGCTGTTAAGCACAAGTGGCCCTCTCATGTCTGTTTGCTCTTTGTGGGCAGTGCACTGTAGCAGAGTGCTGGCCACAGAAGGAGCAGCCACCTCTCCTCACTCAATCACTTGCACTCTGGATATAGTGGGGTTGTGACAGGGCCCAATGAATTTATGCAACGTAAAACATTTGAAAGTCCATTTTTTCTTGCATAGTCTTAGTTTGGGTGTGGCCATAGGGGTATGGCTAAGGGGACTGTTGTGCTGGACTCAAGCACTTCTAAATTTACTACAACATCATTGTGTGTTTTCATTGCTGGTATTTTAAGTTGTAATCCACCTTGAAATGGTATATAAATGCAGTAGACAATTTCACATGCAACAAGGCCTACTTATCTGTAATATCAGCAGGTGCCTGTTTCCATCAGCATATTCTTGATAGCAGCCATGGGGGGGGGGACTGCTGCTCCCGTTATAGAAGTTATGATCATGATCAACTGATTTACATATGAGGTGGTTAGATGTTATTGAACTACAACCCCCACCAGCCCTCAGCCAGCATGGCTAATGGTCAGCAGAGATGGGAGTTGTATTTCTAGCACCTTTGGAGGACCAGTTTACCCCCTCCCAACATACATACATTAACTTTTTTTATGTCATGATATGTTTCTCTATGTAAGTGTTGATATATGTATGGCTCAGAAAGGCTTGGTGTGTACACAGAACAAAGTGTTGTAGGAACAAACTCCTAGAGTACACCATGAAGGTGTAACCCCACCCATCTTAACAGATGGTAAAGCATTACTTTTGTTTACCTCTTCCTGTCTTTGTGTAACCACAGCAATCTATTTTGACCATTAGCCAATGTAAATTTTTAGCAGCTACATGAGGGAAATCAACATGGATGCTTCCAGATAAGCTTGTTTGGTGGAGGCTGGTCCATTAGGACAGGTGGGACATTGCCCACTTTAATAATTAGGTTTGTACAATTACTGGTGCTCATGTTAAGGGCCGGCTCACACGTGAGGCAGACTGAAGCAACTGCTTCAGGTGACAGAATCTCACGGGATGACACTCCTATGGGCTGCCGCCAGGGTTGCGTGGTGGCAGTTTCTGGTGAGAACTTGCAGAATCTCATGAGAGTTCTATGAGATCTTATCAGAAGCTGCTGCTACAGCCTGTAAGTGAGGCTTCGGTGGAGTGGGGACAACTTCTCATTTCATTTCAGGCAGTGAAATGGGATGGGCTACCCCTGCTCATTTTATTTATTTAAAAACAAATTTCCAAGTTTCCCAAATTAATTCTTTCTTTCCTTTTAACTCTTACCTTGAGTTCTTCACATGATTTAGGGTTGGCATTAGGGGAGAGCAGCACTCTTTTGTGTTTAGTAGCTGTGGGGCAGGCATAAATAATTATGCAAAAAGAAGTGGATTTGGATGAACTTGAACTGAACATAGGTCCATTATTTTTAATAGGTTTACCCTGAGTAAAGTTTAGTTGAATCTCACCCTAGACTTAGAGTAAAGACGACACCCTTTTATGCATGTAGTTGTGGTGTGAACACCTCTTTATCGAGAAACAGATTGGTTCTAGTCAATTCCCCTTTAATGTCTTACAACTGTACTTATAATACAACCAGTAGTTTATTTTCATTTGCATATGTGGCTATACGTACAGAATTAGAGCAGAATAGTATAAACCACTTCTATCATTCCTCAGGGATTTCTTTCACTACAGCTCGTTAACGTTCACTTTTTACCAGTGGGTTAAGCAGCCATTCATTGCTAGTAATTTTCCAGCTTTGGCACTGTAGATAATTGTTAAACTATTAAATTGTAGATTGTGATTTATAATGTCCATAATGGCAACAATCTCTAAGCATTCACTCTGTTCTCTCACTGGAAACATACCCTAATCTCTTGCAGCATAAAATACAGTACAATGACTTGTAATGACACACATATCTTATTACCTGCTGGTAATAAGCTATCAACAAGGATGACAGTTTAATTATATAGTACATCTCCTGCTGGCAAATGACTAGCTCCCAAATATTTCTGCTGCTCTTCACCATTTTTTTTAAGAAAACGTGACTCAAAACTCTGGGTGCCTTAAATTGAATTTTTACTTAATATGTTGATGATGGGTAACACTAGTTTCAAACCACTTCACTGGTGTTTTTATTTATTCAAAATATTTATATACTGCATTTTATTAAAACATCTCAAGGCAGTTTACAAACACACACACACACACACACACACACACACACACACACACACAAAACACAGTCTAGCAATGTTAATAGCCAGTACAGAATTTAATTTAAAATGTTATGACAACTGGTTAGCATGGTCTTAGTTGTATAAGCACCAGTAGGTGGTGTTGTGTTAGGGAGGTTAGAGGTGAAAGTTAGAATTCTTTTACCTCTCCCAACATAGTTTCTCGGCTGTTATTCCTATGTGGTGTCAGAGTAGAGATGATCCATAGTGTTCTGACAGTCTCACAAAACAGAAAGTAGGGCACAGGTTTCCATTCAAGGCATTCTAGGAATTCCCAGTTCCTGCAGTCAGTATTTATTATTGTTGTTACATTAACAGACAGAGGAGAGCCCTGGAATTGAGAGAGCCTGCAGGAAGAAGGCACAACTTCTGCAGAAAATAAGAGTTGTGTGAAAAAAGACGGGAGAGGCCTGGAACTGAGAGAGCCTATAAGAATCTGCAAGGGTGAGTCTAGTCTGTCCCTATCCTCTTTGATTGTAGACATTGCCACCCTATCCCCAATCTGCTTCCAAGTTCTGCCCACAGCAGAATTTGATTTCCACCACCCTGAAACCTAGCCACTTAGGATAAGCAGATCCCAAAGGTCTCCCCAGCCATCTGGCCTTGACCAGCAGGTACAGGAAAACTAAGTATAGATGGGTGGGGTATCAATAATAATAAATTATTATTATTTATTATTATTATTACCATGGTCTCATCAGTAGAGGATCCTCTCAAGGAAACTCACTGAAGTTGAGAGGAAATAGTTTAAAACAGTTAAAGAAGAGTTAGATGACCACTTACCACTTTACTGCAATACAGGTGACTCACTGTTTGCATGGGGGTTGTGTTCCTGCCCACTCCTCCCGCATGTCCGCAGAGTATGGCTTTCGGGCCGCTTCTAGGTCCATGACAATGAACACGTCTGTCATTGTCTGTAAAATCTGTTCCTGCAAGCAAGCAAGAGGAGAGTCAGTTTCTCACTTCATCACTTCCCTTGTATGCCTACATCCAGCACTGTGGATACGGGGAGATGAGTAAGGCACTAATTCAAGACAGATTCAACATTTAGCATAATAAATCCGTATGGCCATATGATGGCAACATGCTGTTTTCTACTTTTCTGCTCATGGTGGAGGTGATGGAATGTCTGGGAGAGGTTTTTTTTTTGGGGGGGGGGCATTCTAGCTTCGTAACTGCTTTTTAACTTGGTCAGTACAATTTTTAGGGAAGTAAAAAGGACAAAGTCACAAGATATGGGAGTTGGGTGCTAGCAGCCTCTTGGTAGCTTTTTCTGACCATTGCAGTGTAGTGTTTACGGGTGATTAGTAAGGAGCATTAAGAAGTAACAGAAAGGTTGAAAGTTTACGCTCTTCCCCATTCGAGCTGGGTTAAAAAGTTTCTGGGGAGACAAAAATTATGCTTTGCTTGCTTCTAGCTAATATCTGAGGCCAAAGTTAAAGTCTGATGTATGTAGAGAAATGAAATATCTTGCTAATGCCTGGTGTATGAGACAAAATGAAATGTCTTTTGTTTTCTTCTTCTCATGTTCCTATCACAGTCAAGGTATTAATAACCACCTGTTTTCTTGTAAGTAGAAAATATAAATATACACAAAATATGACAACCATAGAATATTAACTGGCAGATGTTTTAAAGAAGAATTACCTTTATTTTATTGGTAAGCTTAGATTTAATTTGCTTTCTTTTAAATTGGGGACTACTACTAGTGATTAATGATCCTTAAGCGAAAAGAACCAGAAAGATAAATCAGTTCCTTGTGTGGGAGCTTTAATCTATTGGACATTGGCAGAGTAAGAAATGCTCCATTGCTGGCAAAGCAAAATGCCCTATTATGATTTATGCACCTGTTATGGCTTGTGGCTTTTTTTGCCTTGGGAACCTTGTGAGTTTGGTAACAGCTCTATTTGAAATTGTACATTGAGCAAAATCAGAGAATTGGGATAACTTAATTTTCTTTAGAAACTTTTTTTAAAATATAAAAGTAAAAGCACATTGCTGTATTTAAAATAATAAATTAATATGATAAGCAAATTTGCTGAGGAAGATTCGAGCACACATCAAGCATACACATGCATTAGAATGTGTGGTTAAAATGTCCAAAGCCCTTAAGATTTAATTGGGTCCTGGGACAGTTCTACTCATGTATCCTGTTTCAAAATGTATTTATTTGAAAGTAAGTCTAATTACTGGTAATTTAGTAGAGCTTGCTTCTCAGTAAGCATCCTGAAGACTTTTATCTATATATGAGATCCTTAAGAATTTGAAAAATGAGATAATGTCTTTGGTAGGCATTTTACATAGTTTGTATAGAACAAAATGCAAGTGTAAATAGAGCGATATGAAACGAGCAAACAAAAACACTGGTTCTTCTTCAGTAATAAAGAACAGTAAACATTAAAAAGCTTGAACAGAGAATACCCTGCAATTGCAGAGATCTCCAGATTTGCTGCAATGTGACCTGTCACTTTGCTTATGGCACACTGTGAACTTATTTCATTGTAGAATCTTCAATGGTGTCACATAATTTTTGGTATGAGCACTGGGATCCGATTTATAGCCTGGCAAGAGAACAATAACAACAGCAAAATTCTAGATGTCTAGAAAACTTCAAATTCATTGATTTCCTAGTTAAAATGATTTGAGAGGCTACCTGTGATTTTAAATGACTGTTCAGATTTCCCCTCCATTTCTGTTTCCTTTCCTGTTGTGTCAGATGTCTTCTTATATTTTTTGCAGCTTTTAACATTCTTTTTAGAATGCAAATAGACACTGCCTGTATTTATTTCTGTTCCATGCTTGCTTACTTTTAAGGCACTTTATAAACAAAAATGCAACCTCTTTTTTAGTTAAAAATGTCCCTAGATCAGACTTCCTGTTTCCTGCCGAGGGAAATGGCTGCCACCCATGAGACTGGACCCCCAGTAGTGCCAGAAATCCAGGGCTAATATGAGTGTAATTAGCTCTGTCTACCCCCCCAGGGTAGGGGAGCTTAGCCACCCGCAGATCATCCATTATCAGCCTCTCGTAACAAGATGGAGGGGCTAGGATGCTGGGCGTTGCATGGCACAAACTGGGAACTCTCTGGGGTCAATCTCTCGAGCGGGGAATACCTGATTTCTAAAAATTAAAACGATTTGGACAAAAATCTTTCTGGACAGAAAGAGATAAAAGGAAAATCCGCTAAACTACACAGTCACTGGAGGTCAAGCTTTGGACTTCAAAAAGACTCCCATCTTGGTGTTTTGATTAATGTGGTGAGCGGCTACTGTATTTTTGTAATTGTTATATCAGCTATTTCATGATTTGGCGAACCTCACCAAGAAAGAATTAATTACCTAAAGGAAACCTAGGAGGGGCAAAATTAATTGGATGTATGGCACCACGGTTCTCGGCGGAGAGTCCTAATTAAAATTGGCAGAATAAGATCAGGTATGAAAATGGCTTGGGCTGAGGAGGAAAGATGGCGCTGGTAGCAGCTGTGATGCAGCAAGAAAAAGGAAAACAAGGAACCTCCTTTATCTGAGGGAGGCCGAAGATACTTTATAATTTGAACTACAAAAGGGATGTACTTTACAAAAAATGCATGTGCTCACACGGAATATTTTTATATATGTTTGAAAAGAGAGTGACGGTGAATTCTGGATGCCTACTAGCTCTCCAGGGCCCTGGAGAGCGAGCATTGTTATTTTTTGGAGAAACTGGGAACAATCTTTATATAATTTATTGACTGTCAAGTACACCCCATGGTATAGAACTTGAAACATCAGCTTGTTATGAGAGATCAAAGTCAACATGGCGTCATTAATTTCAACCTTGTATGGAAGCCCAGAGCAAGAAATGGTAGAGAAAGGAGGGGCTACTGAAAGAGGACTGTGTTTCCAAATAATAAGACTGAGAACAATATGGAATAAAAATTTGCCTCCTACGTGATTATAGAAATATGGAATCGTCAAACAAAAGAAGATGGAGAGTCGTATACCAGAGACTGATTGACTGAGAGATGCGGGAAGAAAGCTGAAAAGAAATGAAGGACAGTAGCTCTTGGAATTCAGAACACGGGAAGTCACCCTTTGAAATTATTTAATTCGGACTTTATAATTGGCTGTATTGGTGTTTTTCTATGTGGCAAGATTTGGTTTGATTTGTTATGAATAAAAATTATTTACAAAAAAAGTCATATGCTTTAATTAGTGAATTAAGAAAGCTTTCCGCTCAATATCATGAATAAGTCGAACCTTTTCACAATATGAAATGAATATGAGATACTTCCCCCCTC
Source organism: Podarcis filfolensis (assembly GCF_964270895.1). Classification (NCBI taxonomy): domain Eukaryota; kingdom Metazoa; phylum Chordata; class Lepidosauria; order Squamata; family Lacertidae; genus Podarcis; species Podarcis filfolensis. The sequence continues at coordinate 42,423,267 of NC_139610.1, read as the reverse complement.
AGCAATACTTATAATACAGGAAGTGAACCTCTATGGACCACTGCAATACCTCCCCACTAGTCCTTGACTGGTGTTGCACCGAGTGGACAGAGCTGAGTCAAATCTGGCCATGTCAGGTTGGCCCATTTGTTCATGATCAAATAATGAATCACCCTGGTTCTATCAAGAACCAACATGGAATTCAGCAGCAGAACCAGCAGATTGTTGGGGGCAGTGGTAGAGCACTGATAAGTACCACAAATAAGAGGGAACTCAGTGGGTGATATTAGGCACAAGCACCTAACACCACTCCTTCAGAATCTCCCTCTGCTATGCCTGCTCCTCCCCTTAATCACTGAGATAGGCCATCCTACAACATTCATCCAATCTCTGTCTCCTGAGGCACATCTTGTACATAGAACACCCTGCTAAAACAGTTCATACACAGAATTTATCATACCTCTAGGTCACACAGGCATCAACACATGACAGCCAGATCTCACAGGACTTGCCATAAATACACCTACCATCCATCTGAGCAAATTATATGGTATACAGTGTTCCACCTTATCTCTCACCTGGGGCATAAAACCATCTCTTCTCTACACCTGCCTCAAACCCAGAGGCAGGAGTGCCAACTTGGCCCCATGACCATGGGTGCTCGGGGCCATGGGTGCCATGCAGTGTTCATGGCCCTGGCACCAAAATTTGTGGGTGCCCAACTCCTTCATAGGGAATTTTGTGGGTGCTTGGGCACCCGGGGTCCCAGGAAGTTGGCACCTATGCCCAGAGGATATAAACTCTCAAAGACACCTCAGTCTCTCACAGTACTGAACCCAAAAGCACAAAGCCTATGTATTTCATGCATTCTCTCATCCCAATTTGTGCTATATTCAGTAAACAAATATCAAATATTCATTGTTCATTTTGCTGTTCATCTCATTGTTCATCTTGCTGAAGATAAAATTAAATGCCTAAAAAGGTCACCAAATACTGCATCTTACATGACAGATAAATTATTTCTACCTATTAGCAGTTAATGTATTTTGTTTTGGATACTTGCATGACTAAATCACCAAGTACAATTGACATCAATGACTTTTAGCAGCATACTGACAGTTGCTGAAACTGTCTTATTCTTTTATTTCCATTTTGAGCATGATTGACATTATGAGAAGTGGCACATAATCTTGCCGCTTAAAAATGATTGTTGCCAGCATCTATTTTTAATTAAAGCATGTCACCAGAATGGAACATAGATTTATGGCTGCGCAGGGCTGATCACACATGCATACTCATCATCCAAGTGTCCCTCCCCCTTCACATCTTCATTTTTTCACATTTGTTCTTATAACACCCCATATAAACCTGCACAATTTCTTTGCTCATTCTGAAAGGGTGAGGAGGACTCAGATGGGAGAAGTGTTACAACTTGCTGAACATTTGCTCACCAACAAAGGGAAATGACTTGCAAATGCCTGAGGTTTTATGGCTGTCCTTAGAAAACAATGCATAATTTATGTGCCACATAAATATTGTAATTCCTTCATTTAAATGTCCTAATAACTTAAAGCACTGCATAATGAGGGCAAAACCTACCGTTTAGTATCAAACTGTACTTTTAAGTAGCATGGATATCCATACCTTCAACTATTCCTTTCTAGAATACACCCCTTCTTTCCTAGGATAGTTGGTTTTCACAACACGATAAGCCAAACTATGAGACCATGCAAACGTGCAGGCTCCCAGAAAGAAGCTTGCTACCTCTTTCCTTTTCCTAGGCCTTTTTATTTCTCCTGAGCTGAGCTAAGGTTTGGCTTTGCATGTTATCTGAACCTGGGCTTGTGTTTTAATTGAAACTGAATCCTATAAATACTGTAGTGTTATGTGTTCCAAGTTCTCAAGTCCAGGAGGTGGGAAGATGGCTTGTTCTGGACAGGGTTGCACTCCCTTGGAAGGTAGCAGGTTTGCAGGTTTAGGATACTCCTGGATCCAACATTGTCACTTGAGGCCTAGGTGGCCTTGCTGCCTAGGAGTGCCTATTTCCGGTTACAATTGGTTTGCCAGTTGTGGCCATTTTGGGGCAGAGATGACTTGATTACAGTACTCTACGCTCTTGGAACGTCCAGATTGGATTACTGAAATGTGCTCTGTGTGATGCTGCCCTTGAAGACAACTTGGAAATTTCAACTGGTTCAAAATGCAGTGGCTGAGACTGCCTTTGGAACTCATATGACTCATTTCAAAAACAGCTGCATTGGCTGCCAGATCTGGCAGCCAATGCAGCTGTTTTTGAAATGGGTCTTCTTCTTCTTCTTCTTTGAAGAAGATCCATTTCTGAAACAGCTGCATTGGCTTCGTTGAAGACAATATCAATTCATGACTGCCAATGCTTCTCTTCATCCTAAATGCCTCTTCCCCATGTGTATTGTTATGCACACCCCAAAACTCAAATGATGAGGTTTTGAGGATGCAGTACATACTCAGGTTTTGTTTCCTTTGAATGAGCTCACTTTGTAAAATGTATGTTTATTTACAAATGTACAGCTAGAGCATAATATGGAGGTACACCATGAAACTACTACAATGGTTAGTCCAAAATCCTTTGTTCTTCTATAAAATCAGGAGGGCGTCATGTTGGCTATCTATTGGTTTACGGAGCAGCAAGAACCTTATGAGTCTTTCGGAGCCCAACTCAGTGCTCCATGTGTCTTCCTTATCCCTGTCTAAAACTGCAGCTTCTTCATAACCAGATTGATGGAATAATCTCCCACAGGGCAGAGGAAGGTAGGAGAAAAAAGACATGTCCTTGTCCAATAGTCTTGCCATTTCCTCATTATTCAAGGAAATATGGTCTTACTACACTTGGTGCTTCTGGCAAACTATGACCTCATTTTACTTAACTAAACAAACGAAGTGTGCCTGGACAAAACTTGCCTTACAGGTTTCAGGCTCACCAACCCTCTTCCTTGGAACCAAGAACTACACAGTTGAAAGCTACCCTAAGCAGTGTTAGAAACTGAGATATGAAAGCTAGGAGCTAAATGGCACCTTAAACCTATGTTATGGGCACAACAATGGAATGTTTAGGCATGGGGGTTTTTTATAACAAGAATACAAAGCTGAAAAATGAATGAGCGGCAGCTAAAATATTATGTTCATTTTTCACATGGTCTAGTCCTTCTCCTGCCCACCTCCCTAATATTCTTAAGGGGTCTCTTCTCCAGCCTTCAGAGAATAGGTCTTTTTCTGCCTCCCCACTTCCACCTTCCTTTGCTTCCCCTCTGCAGTTTTAATCTAAAATCTTAGGTGCAGTACTGTGCCCAGAGCTTAGAAACCGCTTGTGTTAATGAAATTCCCTGTCGCAAAATGCACCTAGAACAATGTGAGTTTCAAACACTGACCCTAAAAGATATTCCAACCTAACATCCAAATCCAAAACCTAGTTATTTGTTGTAGTTGCTGGTCTGCATTGGTTGCTGTGTTTATAGTTTTATAATCTTGGTGGTTCTTGTTTTGGTTTTACAGCGCCTTGCCCTGTGATTCCTTGTTGATGAAGGGCAGGTTAAAAATTACTTTGAATTAACTAACGGTATGTTGGGTCCTTGCATTTATTTATAGAAGGCACCCCTAATTCTTCTCATCCTTTTTTGCCAGGCTAACTGGACTCCCTCTTGTCACATTTTTTAAAATAAAAAAACCATTCTTCTAAAACATTCATGATTTATAGTAATTAAAAGTATTCAGGATGCACCAAAATGAATGAGGTATTTCCTTTTTTGGCTGGAGTAACTATTCTCTACTAATTCTGAATGTGCTGTTTGTGCCAACAATTTTTTCAAATAGTCCCCACAAAATCTTGTATCTGATTGGTATATTTATATGTTTAATTAACTGAAAGATTTCTAGGCCTCGTTTCAAACAAAAGGTTTCACAGAACTCAACTACATTAGTAAAGAAATAACAATTTGAATGTGCAGACAACAGACAACACCAGATGGCGCCAGAGAGCTAGAAAATTTTATATGCAATTTTCCATAGGGTTTTTTTTTCTCCTTTTGTTATAATGATCCAATTTCTGATTTATTTATAGTGGTTTTTCCCTGTGTGTAGATCTACCCTCCATGTATCACACAAACAATATATACCAACAGAGAAGCCATAATACAGTTTTAAACCAAATAAAAGCAAACACTTCATTACCACAAGTAGGCAGCACCTACTAAGAGTATTCTGACATAATATGGCCATACCAAAAAGCAAAACACACCCACAGACAGGCCATTAAAGGCAACAGTAAAAAAAGTAGGCCTTTAAAACCCATGTAAATATTTTGTGGGATGGAGCGTGCTGAACTCCTCAAGGAATTGAGACCCATAACCGTGGGGCTACTGCCAAGAAATAGTGTGAATCTTCAGTCTGCTAGACAAAAAAAAGACCCATTGATTATTTCAAACTAAGATCTTATTCACCTACCTTCCATTTCTAGCTTCAGTTAATCATTGCTGCTCTGTTCTCCTTCTGCCAGTGTGGTATTGGGCTTAACTATTTGTTTTCGCTTTCTTCTTTTTCTTTGCATTTATCTAAATCTAACCTCATTTGTCCCCTTTCCCCCCACCTATCCGTTGTCCTTTAATAGTCATGGGTAACTGTGCTGAAAGTTGTTCAGTACTTACTGTTGATGAAGACATAGCCCATGGTGACTCCAAGAGCTCACTAGTTATTTTAGACAGGCAGTAACACGGAGGCACATAATTTCCTAAATAACACAGCAGTGGGAGCTAGAAGCTCAAAGCAGTACAAGGTTTATTGATTTTTTTAAAAGTGTCTTTGGAGGCATATTACAGTAAAGATTGAAAGCTAAAAATCCGAGTCCATGCTGAGCAAGGATGTGAATGGAAAGAGTTGTGCTTTGGTGTAGCCAAGAGAGAGGCTATTACTGACTGTGGTCAGAATAGAAGATGAAAGAAAAGTGATAAAAGAAAGACACCGAAGAAATGCCTAGCAGAGGTAATAAAGGTATTTTCCAGGAAAAAAAGTCTGCTTTCCCTTCCAATTTCTCCTACCTGTTACATTTCTCCATCTCCCAACAAATCTCATAAACCTTGGCAATAAAGACAATGTGTCTGGCTCTCAAGTAGGATGTTCCCCACTCAACTCTTAAGACAAGCAATACTTTAGATTCCGCTTAGTTGTTTGATTCTTCAAATCACTGCAACCTGAAACATGGATGCATGATTTTGTCACACAAATATTGGCAAACAAATACCAAGAAACATATTTTCAGCCAAAGAGCAAAGGTTGATATATTATTCTCCAGTTCTGCAATTTTCTCCTCCATTGGTAGCCAATCAGCATCAATTAATTGGGCCATATTTTGGAAGAATCATTTCTTCTTACCATGCCTTGGAGCATAAAGTGCTAACAACTAAAATTACAGTAGTCTGATTGTCATTTCCTGAGATTCTTGGCCCAGGCATTTTGAACTGCCATATTTCTAGTTCATCAGCCAGATAAATGAAGTTTGCCACGTGGATGGAATTCAACTTGCAGTAAAAGCATTCAGTCTCTCTCATGTCAAACGTAACTGAAGTAGGAACAGTATTAATCACAATTTAAACTGACTAGTAAAGGGCCATGTTCAAGCCCCAGATAATACAGTGTTGTACATGAGGCTAATGGGGGAAATCTGTGCTTAGGGCTGCCAAATTTGCGTTCTGTTTGAAAAAGCTCCAGGTTTGCCTCCAAGACATTGTCTACAAACTGCTTTAGTTCAGCTCTCCAGGCTAGTTCCCCTTCACACATTACATGGTGACAGAACTGGGTTTGCTGCATACAGCTGACAGGGAAAGGTAGCCATCTGCATTGCCTGTATTTGCAAACATTTCTGCTGTATTCACGCTTTATATGTGTTCTTCCCTTCCCCTTTTCTTTTCACATCCTATCCTTTCTCACAATTGTAAATTCCTTCTTTATTTATGAACCCATCCCACCCTCATACATACTTATCTCAATATAAGTTCATATCATTGTATTGAATACTGAATAAAGATAAATTAATTTCTAAAAAGTTAAGGTTTGTTTGAGGAGCGGAGATAATTAATTTTGGATCTGGGATTGCCTATTTATTTTTTATTTTTGAGCTGTGAGACCATACATCTAAAAGTACTCAAAGGCTGTATTGCAACAGCAGAGCAAGTTCCAGGTTTTATGGGTTTTCTCAGCAAAAACACCCTCATTAGGCCAACTTAAAATGTGCTTTCTGCAACAGTCTTCTTTCCCTTTCTCTTCACGGTCATCCTCCTTCTTCCCTCTCACTCATCCCTTCTGCCATTACAGCCATTCTACAGTGGAGGAGGCATTGGGCAAGAGAACAGGATTTGTAGAGGACGACCAGAGCACGCCAGGCACTCCTGTCTTCCACTGCCTCCTGCAGTTTGGTCAAACTCATGCTGGTAGCTTCGAGAACACTGTCCAACTATCTCGTCCTCTGTCGTCCCCTTCTCCTTGTGCCCTCAATCTTTCCCAACATCAGAGTCTTTTCCAGGGAGTCTTCTCTTCTCATGAGGTGGCCAAAGTATTGGAGCCTCAGCTTCACAATCTGTCCTTCTAGTGAGCACTCAGGGCTGGATAGGTTTGATCTTCTTGCAGTCCATGGGACTCTCAAGAGTCTCCTCCAGCACCATACCCGTATTTTTTGCTCTATAACACGCACCCAACCATAACACGCACATAGTTTTTAGAGGAGGAAAACAAGAAAAAAAAACATTCTAAACGAAACAGTGGATGTATGATTTTTGTGGTTCATGCTGTGGCCACAGACATGTGATCTGACGGTGAGTTTGGGGTAGCCTAATGCAAAAATCCTGAGGATCCATGTGGATCCGTGCTTTGTAACCACGTTTTAAGTGGGGAGGGAAGGAAAAGCACTCAAGGGACAAGGAACACGCATGGGGTGGGTGGAGAAGGATGCTGTTAATAATGCAGAAGAGGGGTGTAAGAGGAGAAGGCTCCTCTCCTCTCCCACTTTGCTCCTTTAAAGGCTCTGCTTCTCTCCCTCCTCCCCGGCTCGCTGAAAAAAACAGCTCCCTCCTCCCCGCCTCGCTGAAAAACTTTGGTACTATTTAGCCAGCTGAGTGGGGAGGAAAGAGGGACAGAGAGCCTGCTTGCGAAAAACTTTGCTGCTATTTAGCGAGCTGTTCTCTCCCTCCTCCCCGGCTCGCTGAAAAAAACAGCTCCGGACTCGTGTAAGTGGCTCCTCTCCTCTCTCGCTTTGCTCCTTTAAAGCAAGCAGGCTCTCTGTCCCTCTCTCCTCCCCACTCAGCGGCTCTTCTTCCGCTTTGCTGTTTCAAAGCGAGCCACAGAGGAGGGAAGGAAGGGGAACCATGTATCCTCTGCTCATGACTGCAGCAGATCCCCCCGCCATCCGTAGGCATTCGCTCCATAACACGCACAGACATTTCCCCTTACTTTCTAGGAGGAAAAAAAGTTATGAGTGTTATGGTGCAAAAAATACGGTAATTCAAAAGCATCAATTCTTCGGCGATCAGCCTTCTTTATGGTCCAGCTCTCACTTGCATACATCACTACTGGGAAAACCATAGCTTTAACTATACGGACCTTTGTCGGCAAGGTGTTGTCTCTGCTTTTTAAGATGCTGTCTAGGTTTGTCATTGCTTTTCTCCCAAGAAGCAGGCGTCTTTTAATTTCATGACTGCTGTAACCATCTGCAGAGATCATGGAGCCCAAGAAAGTAAAATCTCTCACTGCCTCCATTTCTTCCCCTTCTATTTGCCAGGAGGTGAAGGGCCCAGTGGCCATGATCTTAGTTTTTTTTGATGTTGAGCTTCAGACCATATTTTGCGCTCTCCTCTTTTCTTAAGCTAAGCAAAGACAGGCATCATGTATCAGTAGTTTTTGTTTTTTTAATTGACTTGCAGACTGGTGAATTTTCTCCTAAACCATTTAAAATAAACCTGATTGCTTGATAAGTATTGGCCTGCAGTATTTTTTTTTTTTTTGTCTTAGTTGCATTTGTGCAACTGAGTACATGGCAGAAGTATTTTTAGCAAGGCACTTTATTGCTCAGTGTTTTGCCATGTAGACTATATAACTATAGACTGAATTTGTAAAAAGTTTGCATTCCCATACACTGTGGATGGTGTTAATTGCTCTGCTATTTGTCTAAATGACTGCTATTGCTATTAACTGCTATGTGTGCTTACTAGTTAAAGAGAAACTGCACGCATATAATTTATGTTGGTTTTGCCTCAATACAGGCTATCCACTTTGCGACTGTTCAAACACACAGTTTTTCTTTACTGGAACTCATGATGAAGGACCTACTTTTTTGGCATACAAAAGCATCTGGAATGATATTCCAGTAACAAATCAATTGCAAATAAAATGACGTACAGATAGGTTGACCTCATTGCTTACATTAACCCATAGGATCTTAAAAACAATTTCTGCAATCTCACAGAAGCATTAAAGGCAATTTACAAATGACAACAACAGTTCCTCTTGCATAAGAATGAAGTTATTCCTCAATGTCACTTATTGGGAAATTAGGAATTGATTATGGAGATATGTAGGAAACCCATTATCAAAAACAGGAGGTGGAGTGGTGATTGTGGTACTTTAGAGCATTTGAAGGTAACCCCCTGCTTCATTTATATCCCTGAAATAGGCCAACCAATGGGAAGTTGGTATGTATATGTTCAAAATTCAATGATTGTCAACACATGTTGCATTCTATATCAGTTTTTTTTCCTACAGACTGATTCTGAGTGACCTGGTAGTTGCAGAGAGAGGGGAGGGGTTAATGTTGTCCCATTGTCATGGACAGACCACTTTTTGGCAAGACTTAGACAGACAGTGGCAGGTGAAGACCTGCATGTGTGGGGGCCCAGCTAGGATAGCCTGCCCCCACAGTGATGGAATCTGACGGATTCCTGGATGCCCTGAAGGATTTTCCAGTTGGTATAGCGATGATCCTTTTGAGTCCCTGGTCCCGCTGTACAACAAAATGATGGAGAGAGCCATTGACATGATTGTTCCCAAGTGCCCTCTCAGTCACTGCAGAACCTGATCTGCCCCTTGGTTTTCTTTGGGTGATGAAGCAGGTGGCAATGCAGGTGACACAAATCCCATAGTGGATGATGTGGCATTCGCACAGGGTCCCCGGTCGTTCCACGGACTATTGACCCTGCACCACCATGGCTTATCTCTTCCACTGCCACCAACCAGGTTTCCCCGGTAATATATTCAGACTCAGTCAGGTTGTAACATATTAACAAAGATTCCAGTTTATTGTGAATGCAAACGAGTTTTAAATACTTTGTAAAGCTGTAATCCAATTCACTCTCTCTGTCTCCCCCCTGTCTCTAACTCACTCTGACTCCTATGCCTCCCACCCACAAGAAACCAATCAAACTAACTGCCAAAACCCCTGTGTTGAGCCTTAAACACAGTTAGGCTCTGCCCCTGGGCTTTCTTATTGGTCAGCCTATTAACCTTTTCTCTCTCCCCCCCAGTACAACATCCCCATAACGAGTGGGCAAACGCCACAGATGAGTACATGGTAGAGCGCATAATTGCATGTATCAGGTGGCAGCTGTAAATAAATGTGTCCAAAAGTGGCTGTCTGGCTGTGCTCTTCAGGCTGGGGAGTAGGCTGGTTGAAGGTTCAGAAATTGGAACAACAGACGCTTCAGACGTGTGCTGTGACAAATTTGCAAAGCACTTTGAGGATAGTTAGTCAGTTTGCAGATCTTGGAATTGCAGATCATAGAGAGGTGTCCACAGCACTGCCTGGTCATTTCAGCTGGGATTAGGAATTAGACAATGCTTGCAGGGGTCTGACTGACTATTTGGTCTTTTGACCTTTGCCCGTCATGACTTGTAACAGCAAGCCAGGAAGGTCTGATTTGGTGGGAACAGGTTCTGAATGTTTCACTGGAGAGGTATATAATCCCCACCATGTTGAAAGCTGCAGTGGCACATTTCCTCCTCAAGAGATTTAGTCCATTGCCAACATTCTGTTCCTGGGCATGATGATTGAGTGGGTGATTGCTGTGCAATGTAAGGGTGTACCTAGATAAAGCTGGTTATCTAGGCCCATTTGAAGATGTTGGTGCTGATAATGGGCCGTTCCTGTGTCCAGGAATTGAGAAGATGTCCTGCATTGGATGGGCTTGCACTCCACCTGTAGAACCCAGTATGTAGTGTGCAGTTATTCCTGGAACCTACATTGCCACTGGAAGCACTGGTGGCAGTGGTGGTGGGTAATGCTGATTTCCAGCTCTGACTGGTTCACTAGCTATATCCTTCCAAGGACCAAGAGCTGAGCAGTGAGATGTGGAGGGGAAGAGTGAATGGCGAGGAGGTTGTATGCGAGTATGCATGACTTGTGTGGTGTTGTGTGCATTTGTGTGCGAGAGAGAAGTAGCAAGCGGACACACCTACTGGCAGGTGTTTTGGCCCCATCTACCACTGGCAAGATTAGCCACGAGGGATGCTTGAGCTGAAAATGTTTTCTCACCCAAGATACAAAACATCTTTGTTGGAGCAATATTGAATATATGTATCTCCTTCTATTTTATCTCTAGACATGTTTTCAATAAGTGAATCATAAGTTCCTTAATGCACAGCACCATCATAATTGCCTTTATTCTATTCTCTTGACCAAATGAGTTTCCTAATGATTAAGAGAAATATGTGCAAGGCACATTGTACAACTTATATGTGTACTAATTACTCTTTTTTCTGAATTATGTCTTTCAGAAAACACACTTGAGAATGTTTGCCTTCAGTAGCAAATGTATGTCATTATGAGCAATTATTTCCAGAGTTCTTTAATTAATGATCCTGCAGTTACCATCTTCGTACTTTGGTAATTATAGTTTGAAATAGTAATAATGATATTGTTATTTACTCGTATGCTACCAGAGAGATTTAAAATGCTTAATGTTTCAGTATTTCCAGTTGGAACAAGTGAGGTGCAGGGACATTGTGACGCTTTCCATACAACTAGTCAAACAGCACTCCATCAGCATTTTAGCCTTTATGCGATATTACTTTTCAGAGAAAATAGAATTAAATATTGCCTTTATCATTGGGTGAGTAAGGAAGCAGCCCTGCTGTAGACATTCTGGTGTTTTGTTTAGAAATAAAGCAAACAATGAAAAAGAACAGAATAACATACTCATAAGGTAAAGGGACCCCTGACCATTAGGTCCAGTTGTGACCGACTCTGGAGTTGCGGTGCTCATCTCACTTTATTGGCCGAGGGAGCCGGCGTACAGCTTCCGGGTCATGTGGCCAGCATGACTAAGCCGCTTCTGGTGAACCAGAGCAGTGCACGGAAACGCCATTTACCTTCCTGCCAGAGCGGTACCTATTTATCTACTTGCACTTTGACGTGCTTTCGAACTGCTAGGTTGGCAGGAGCAGGGACCAAGCAACGGGAGCTCACCCCATCGCAGGGATTCGAACCGCCGACCTTCTGATCGGCAAGTCCTAGGCTCTGTGGTTTAACCCACAGCGCCAGCTCTGTGGTAAAACAGCTGCTTTTTCATGTAGAATATTCCAGCCTCAGTCCCTGGCATCTCAAGGTAGAGCTGTGAATGTTCAGTGGAGATCCACTGCCAGTTTTCATAGACCACGCTGCCTTAGATGGACCAACAGTTTGATTTAGTATAAGGCAACTTCATATGTCCTTTCATTGCTGTGGTTATAGGCAGTGCTGTTTTTCTAGAAAAAGAGGTGCCAGAACTCAGCATGAACACCTCTTATTGTTAGTCAAAATATACCCAGTAGGGGACCCAAGACCTTCCTAGAATGCCTCCACATTCCAAGTAGGAATTATAGCAATGCTGCAAACATATTGCAGTTTTAGTATTGGAAAATGTACATCCCAGCAACAAAAGGGGATCTTTAAGAGAATATATGAAAACTAGAATAAAACACACACCGACAGGGCAATTCACAAAAGTGTCCTGTGTCCTTGAAGTAGTCTGTATTCCATAGACCAGATAAGTGACCCCAGGCACAAGCAGAATCTGAGTAGTCAGTGCATGTACAGTACAGTACACAAGTTCTGTACCTACTCCTAGCACTTCCTTATTCTTTAAACGTTAAATGTTAGATTATTGTGAAATGCTTAAGAAGAAAGTAACTCTTAAAACATCGCAGGGGGATTTGATTTCTCTCTCTCTCTCTCTCTCTCTCTCTCTCTCTCTCTCTCTCTCTCCTTTCTGCCAGAAGTTCTGAACCTTGTACGGTACTGCGTCAGTTCATTCTGAATTGGCAGTATCCCAACAGTTCACTAGTGAGGTTTAAACACAAGTACTTACTGTTTTAAAATCTTTACAATCAATCAGTCAACCAGATATTTCCCGTGAATGGTACCTTTTGCTATTTATGTTGCCACGTCACAATAACCCTCTTCAGGTGTTAACATAGCAATCTTATTCAACACAGGAGTGGAGACTCTTGGGAGTCAGGGCATACCAAGTAACCCTGCCCCAAGCTTTTGCATGAATAGTGTGACCAAATGCAGTGTTGAAGCCTTTGCAAGTACAGGTGTAGAGTGAAAGCTTCCAGGTGACTGAGAAGCAGATCATCTAGAGTTCTGGTTTGTGTAGAAGTCTTTGTGTGTATTGCTGTGCATGTGAAGACTCCCTCACTAAAGATGGTTGCACTATTTCTTCAGAGGGTTGGGTCTGGGTTACTTAGTGTGTTTCTGCTCCCGTGTTCAATAACAGTAAAGGATTAACACTTTAGGAAGGCTAATGGTGTGCATAGTATATGGCTATTTATCAGATAATTGACTTCAGCATTTATTGTTATGACAGCACCCTTGCTTTCTTTCAACCAAGTTCATGTGTACTACAAAACGAGATTAAACATTACATATGGAAATCAGTGATGCAAGATTTGTTGAACCTCACCATTGAAGCATTCTCTACTAAGGTAAGCTCACAAAATAGATGTAAAGTAACAGTATTCAAAACAGAAATATAAATTGGGAGTGGTGAACCTGCTGGCCTGAACTGGCCCACTAAGCCACTGCAGGTTAGCCCACCAGCCCCTGGCAAAAATCACACACTCCATCACAGTGCTGAGCTGATGACACAGCCCAGTGCTGCAATTGAAAAATCACCCCATTGCCATGCTGGGCTGAGAAAGAGGTGATTTAAATAAGTGTGTGCTGTTTGTGTGACAAATGTTTATGTGTGGATGCTAACACCCTCTCCTGTGGAGGTTAAAGAAATCAAAGCCATGGTCATGAACAGAAGGGAATAAAAAATATTTGCCAGTAGGAAAAAGACCTGAGGACATTTCATTTTGTTTCTTTTCAACATGATTTTTAAATACATGCATATAAAGGCCATAAGAGAGCAAGACACCACTCTTACTTTTAAACCCTATTTAAATTTCTTCCAAAACGCAAAATTCAAAACACTGTTTTGAAGGATAGGAATAATTCTATGAAAATAAGGGTGTGGATTAGTTGAATATAAAAGACAAGAAATCATTGGGAAACAAAAATATTGTAGTAAAATGTATGCAAACAAGGCGACAATGCATTTTACAAAATGTCCATAGTGAACAGTGCACAAATGGCTAAACTCAGCATTTTAAATGTTTCTACATCTGACACAGTCATTAAGTCAGATCTTGCAGTTTAGCTTCCCCCCTCACTCTAAATCAAAGAAATATAATCTATATACTATTGCACTATGTATAATACTTTCCAAAATCCTATGGACACTTACCTAAGGGTAAGCTCCACGGAACAAAGTGAAATATATTTCTGAATAAAAAGGCATAGGATTGCATTCATTGTTAATGCTATGGGCTCATGTCAAACGCTTTGATAATTAAAGGACTGTACAAATTAATTGCAATTTGTTATTTCCTTCCTCTCTTAACCGCAAGTGTTTGCTTATCAGAAAAAGATTCTTGGCAAATTTTCCAGTAACACATTTCTCAGACAATCCACTTCTGCATGATTGATTCCAACATTTCCCCTTTGTCTTCTTCAATTGTCCTTTCTCTGAAGACATTTGAATCTTTAAAGCTATTTTAATTTTTTTAATGTCTACCATTTGAAATAAAGCACAAAATAACTCTTTTCCTAAAAGCATGATTCAGATATGATTCAGTTAGCACTGCAGGGCAGATATGCTAAAAGGCTGCCCACTTTCAGCTTTCTTCAACACCCGTTTGAGAAATTGCAGATTTACAGTTAATTTTAGTGGCTGCCAAATTGCACCCATCGGATGTTAAGACCTTCCCAAAAAGCTCAGCATTTAGGTTTCCAGTGATTTCTAATTTCACCTTTTGAGCAATGACTTAGATGGGAAGAAATCTTAACAGTTTATCGTCACTCAATTCTGAAACTGTTGCTTACAAAGCTATTACTTTTGTTTTTCAGATTGATGCCACTTTATATACTGCAGACTTAAAAGATTTTGTGAGTACATTTTGTAATTCAAATTGATCTCATATAAATATGTTGTATACCACTTGCAAAAGACAAGTTCCTCGCCATATAACACCGGTCTTGAAAGACCTACTTTGGCTCCCAGTACGTTTCCGAGCACAATTCAAAGTGTTGGTGCTGACCTTTAAAGCCCTAAACGGCCTCGGTCCAGTATATCTGAAGGAGCGTCTCCTCCCCCATCGTTCTGCCCGGACACTGAGGTCCAGCTCTGAGGGCCTTCTGGCGGTTCCCTCACTGCAAGAGGCCAAGTTACAGGGGACCAGGCCTTCTCGGTAGTGGCACCCGCCCTGTGGAATGCCCTCCCATCAGATGTCAAAGCGATAAACATCTACCTGACATTCAGAAGACATCTGAAGGCAGCCCTGTTCAGGGAAGTTTTTAATATGTGACATTTTAGTGTATCTTTCATCTTTGTTGGAAGCCGCCCAGAGTGGCTGGGGAAACCCAGCCAGATGGGCGGGGTACAAATAATAAATTATTATTATTATTATTATTATTATTATTATTATTATTATTATTATTACATCTTGGAGGGAAAGGCAGCATGTGGGGTGCTGCAGGGATCTGTCTTGGGCCCATTGTTGTTCAACATATTTATAGATGACTAGGATGAAGGAATTGAGGGGATTCTCATCAACTTTGCAGGTGACACCAGACAAGGAGAAGTAGCCAGTGCCACTAAGGACAGAATTGGGATTCAAAATGCCCTTAACATCTTGATACAGTATGGCTTTTCTTTATGTTCTTATGAACAGGGGCGAAGGAAGGCTAACCAGCACCTGGGGGGAGGGGCAAATCACCCGGCAGCACATGCGTGGTGCCACTACGTATGGCGCACGCGCAATGCTATTACGTACGGCGCACACACATGCGCCATATGTAGTGGCGTTGCGCATGCGCTGCCGGGTATTTCGCTGACGGTGCCACTCAAATGCCATACGGACAGCGGTGGGATACTCCGCTCATGGCGGTGACGCGATGGCGGCGGCTCGTGGCGCTGCGCCCCAGGGCAGCGGGGCGAGCCCCCCTTGGGGTGCCTTCTTGTCATCCCCTTCAGAGATGGCACCTGGGGTGAACCATCCCCCTGCCCCCTTCCTCCGCCACTGCTTAAGAGGCAACTTACTGGCCAACATCAATTATCAATGGACAATTTCACATGAAACCATTATTTCTGATACTTACTGAAAATGACTGGCAACGGAAGAACTACCCTGAAATTATCTTAGTTTAGTTCTGATTCAGATTTAGCAATCCTAATGGTTTGAGGATTTTTTTTCACTATAATATTCCCCACCTCAAAATTATATTTTAGTAATGTTATTTATATTTTTATCCCATCCTTTCCCCCCGAAGTTCAGAGGGGTCCACAAGCTTCTCTCTATTTCCCCACCTTCCCCATTATATCTGAAGGAAAAACACTGTGGGTGGCATTCAACTAAGTTTTACTCAGAGTAAACTTACTGAAATTAATGAACTTAATTATGTTCGTTCATTTCAGTCAGCCTAGTCTGAGCAAAACTTTGTTGAATACCACTCTGTGAAGTAGGCTGAGAGAGACTGGGCCAAAGTTGCCTAGATGTGTTTCAGGAGCAGGGTTTTGCACCTGAATCTCCCTGGTCTTAGTTTGGCCCTCTCAATACTAGTCACACAAAATATATGTGTCTATTGTTTTACTGTAAGTGGAGCTTTCTTTGACAGTGGGCTTTTGAAGCAGTAAAACCATACAAGTCTATAGTCAAGCTTTATTCCTTAAATCATTTTTACCCCACTCTTCAACAAAAAAAGGCTCTCAAAGCAGCTCCCAAATCAAGGATACAAGCAATAAAATGGCAAATATATTTTACAAATGACTCTTCTGCATGTGCTTACAGATGTAATGTGTGAGGCAATTATAATTATTTGTCTGGCAGGAACTTGTGCAATAATAGTTATTGAGGGGTGAGAGGATCATTTCTCCGCCTCCCCCCATGATCATACTCTGAATCAGGCAGGATGGCCTGAATTCAAGGGAAAGACCATGTCTGAATGAGACTTGAGAAGTTTCATATTATAAACCCATTGATTTTTCCTATTTTCCAGAGTGACTGTAATTTATCGGTGGTGAAATGCTTTCAGCTTGAGATGGAAGTAATTTCGTATGAATATAAATTTGAAAATGATACAAAGCTACGGAACAAAGTAAATAACATAATCGATAATGTTAAATACCTTTTGGAAAATGACAAACAGGTGAGTTTAACCTACGGGCAAAATTGCATGTCTGTTGCACTGTAGCCACATTAAAGGAATTCCTAACAGACTTTTCTCCCTTGCAAAGCAACTCAAGATTTAGATCAGAAAATGGAGAGAAAGGAATGAACTGTTGAATCCTTGCCCTGTAGTTTACCCCCAATTTATTCCTTTAGGCTTCCAAGTAGGGATTAGGCAAATTTGACAATTTTGGTTTCTCGCAGTTTCTCACTTTTCTAGGCATAAGTTCATTTCTCCACATTTCCTCATCAATTTGCATTTAAAAACAGAGCAAATTTCTCCTAATCTGCACATTTTTGTACACACATTACATGAATAAATGCATTTTGTATGCATAATTTGGCTGGAGAACCACATTGCAAAAATTCAAAGGATGGCTGTCTTTTGGTTTGTGTTTGGCTTCCAAAAGCTAAAATCAGGTGTGTTTGTTTCTCAATGCAAACTAAATTGAATTCCCCCCAACCCCTACTTCCAAGACTATGTTTACAAGGATGTGGCTTTGGGATAGAAATCCATTATACCATCCAGATCCTCTCAAATCTATTGTAAGTTATCCTGATAATATTTTGCCATTTCTACGTTCATACCAGGCCAAGGATCCCAGTCTAGAATGTTCCTGTGGATGAGAATTCGCTAGAAACCTTTAGTGTAGAATAGGTGAATTCAAGATATGTAGCGGAAATATACCCTTTGCAGAAATGTTACAAGGAATTGAAAAGGGGAGCTTGTGAAAGTGAAATCCCTAGTTCTGTTCTGTGTGTGGAGATACAAGTTGAATAGGGTCTGGCTTTTAGCCTATTTATACCTGTTGAGGATCAGAGCTCAGTCAGCTTCTGCCTCCGTTTCACCCTTCCTCATCAAATGAGAAGGAAGGAAAAGAGGGTGGTTGCAGTTGGGAGTACTCCCAGCACCACTCTCAGTGCCCATGCCCTACAGCATCCCACCTCGGATGGAAAGTACAATTCCTGCTGAGCAGGGAACCTTCTCCTTTAGTTGTACATGGAAGACCTGCTGCTGCTGTCTCAACAGGAAGCAGGAAAAAGGCACTGCTTCCATCAAGAAAGAAGGCCCCACCAGGGCAGACTTTTCCATTGGTGTGAATGGCACTCCACAATCCTCCAGGAGATCCCTTCTGCCCAGGGAAGTGGGGTGGCCTGGGAAGGGGAGACCCTGCTCAAGCACCTTTGGGGGCGGGGATTTGCATGCATTCACTTCAGATCTGCAGAAATCTCTTAAGGCTACATGCACATGCTGCTGGTTTATGTGCAAAGCCCTGCTAACAGAAATTGCAGACATTCTAGAGAGCGGGAGGCATAGTATGCTGAAATGTGGTCACAAGGATGTTAGTGGCTGACTAGAAATCCCAAACCAAGGACCTGCCATAAGGAAGAAAATTGTCTGTCATGTCTCTCTTGTGTCTTACTTTCCTCTCAATGTTTAATTGCTTTAACAATGCTAACTTTTTTTAACCTTTCATTTTTACAGGAAACAAAAACATCCAAGTGGCAGCAGTGTGAAACATTTGCAGAAAAAAACTGCACAGATTTTTTAAAGAACTTCAAAACTTTTGCACAAATGTGCTACACAGAGTTAAAAGCCAAATGAGATTTCACTGTAGCAGGAAGGAATAACTTATTGCCTCCTAGAATTGAAGAACTAGGAAAATAGAACAGGGTCAACGTAGAACAGGTGGTGGTAAGTTAACACCATTACAAACTTGGCAAGAATCCTGCAATTGAATCCTGCAGGATACCTTAAAAAAAGATTACCCATTTACAAAATAGGGCTAACATTGAGCCTCTTTATATTTGGCTTCTACAATGTGGATTCTGGAGTCCTTAACAAGCCATTGTAACTTAAAATTCCTAGGAAGCTTGAAAGGACCATATGGTGCAGAAGGAGAAGAGAGTGTGAACCACATGAAACAGCCTGTGATGCATTGTTAGCCTATGTGTAGGGAACCTTGGCCCTCCAGATGATGTTGAACTACAACTCCCATCATACTTTGTGATTGGCCATGCTTGCTGGTGCTGACAGGAAGTGCAGAAACATCTGGAGGGCCAAAGGTTTCCCCATTCTGGGGTAGATGGTATTAGATGGATACATGTTACAGAGCAGAAAAGTAGCCGTATGTAAGGGGGCTGAGTACTTAATACCTCCCATCATATGTTTTGTGTGGCTCATTAGTTCTGTGGATTTTTTAATTTATTTTGTGCTGTTTCGTATCAACTTTATGTGAAGGTGATTGCTCTTGAGGTGGACACTCTTATCAAGGGTGAGGGTTATCAAGCAGAAGGAATAACTTTAAAGGAATCAAATGACTTCATAAAGAGCCTCTCCTGCATTTTAAACAACTGGGACATCTGTTTGATAGTTAATAATATCTGAGTTTCACATTTTTATGGTCACACTCAGATTAATAGTTTGAGAAAATATGATATCCTTGTAAATGAGGAGATGAGTGAGAGATTCCAGTCACATTATATTCTCCTCAAATGCAGGAACAAGCTTTGTTGAGCTGTGAATGGTCTCTCATTGGCACTTAGCTATCAACATGGTCAATTAAGCAAACTTAGCCACTGTGGAAAGAGTGGTTGTTTGCCCATTAAACAAGAAGCCCGGTTATTCAGAAGTAGGAATGAAGGGCAAAAATGAACTCTTAACAACCTTAGCTCCTCGAAGATCTGCCTGAGGCCAAATTATTAGATGTTAGCCACCTAACAATCAATTTTTCATTTTTTATAACATAATCAGCTTGCAGACTTGGCAAATTTTCTAAAGAGACGATGGTTATTCAATCTTCTTTCTCCTATATTTAGCCCTTATGAGTGTCCTTGAGTACCATATTTGCTGCATAGCAGAACATACATCAACCTTACAATTAACTAGAAGTCACATTTCTTCCAGCCTTTGAGATTGCTGATGGTGCTATCGCAAATATTCATAGTTTGCCCAGACTGTTTCATCTTTCCAATTAATAAGAAAAATATCTTTTGTATTATGAATGTAAATATATTTAATAAAGGTGAACCATGGGCCAGGCTACAACCCCACTTACTTTGGAAATTCCATCTTCCCTTTTCTGGTTCTATAATTTTGTTGTGGTCTCCCATCTCATCCTGGCAGTCCAGAGATAATAATGCTCATCCTCTCCTAGCTATAGAACCAGTTTACCAGTTCCTAACTTCTTGGATTGACTGGGTGTCATAACAATGGGGAGAAGACCCAGCCCCAAACCATTCCTTCATTTTTATTTATTGCATTTATTTATTCATTACATTTATATACTATCCATATTACAAAGTCTTCAGGGCCATTTGCAGTGCAGTGGAGATGCAGTAAAATGTGTAAACAATAAATCTAATTATAAGCAGTACAAAACAGCAGAAGAGAAAACATATAAAAGCCAGCAAAAATACAGCAGCATTCACTCAATTCAAAACCACTGTAGACAGCAGCGGCTGTCAAAGTTCAGGCTTGATGACCTGAGTCTGCACTAAGAGACAGCCAAGATGGTCTCTGGGCTCTTCGGCAGCCTCGGCTTTTGTAGCTGGAGTTAGACAGGGCCCCATCCTCCCAGGCCAGTGG
Source organism: Podarcis filfolensis (assembly GCF_964270895.1). Classification (NCBI taxonomy): domain Eukaryota; kingdom Metazoa; phylum Chordata; class Lepidosauria; order Squamata; family Lacertidae; genus Podarcis; species Podarcis filfolensis. The sequence goes on along the minus strand of NC_139610.1, from coordinate 42,402,938 downwards.
GAAAAGGCTTTCCAGGACTCACAGCCAAAATATTATGGAACAAATACTAGACCTGAATTTGGAAGCAACAAGTCTTTGGCCATAGTGTGGCCACTGAGGGTGGATCCACACCATACTTTCAAAGCACTCTTATATCACTTTAATAGTAATGGAGAATACTGGGAACTGTAGTTTGTTAAGGATGCTGGGAATTGTAGCTCTGTCAGCGCCCTTAACAAACAACAGTTCCCCGGATTCTTTGGCAGAAGTAATGTGGTTTAAATGTATGGTAAGTACGCAGGCTGATACTGTAATTGCCTCCACACACAAATTATTCAGGAAAGTATCTCTTCTGGTTGTGTAAGATAACATACAAGAATGGAAATACCTGCAAGGCAATCTCACAGATTCTTCTAGATTTGCTGAAACTTTTATGCCTTTGGGGATGCCGCAGGAATATAAAAGAGCTGTCTCAGATTGTGGTCTAAATCCCTCAGCAAAAATGATGGTTAAAGACACACAAAGATCATTTTATTGCTTTTAATGATACTGAAAGCTTATTCTGTAGTGTAAATTAGCAATCTGGTATGATCAGATTACAGCGATCTATCATTACATTGTAGATAACCTTAGATTTTGCGTCTTTCATTCCTCATTATCATGGTCTTGCACACAGTAAGACACTTCTGAGGTTTGCCAATGCAACTCCTCATTTGGAAAGGTATTCCTAAGAGACATGACAGATTATGTGAAAGTACAGGACTACTGACGAATCTCACTAAAATGACAGGTTTCTATTATGTTGTCCATGTGATGTTCTCCAAATGTGTGGTGTTTTCTCATACTGAAGGAATGGGTTTCCAAAACCTAAAACCTGACTGAGCAGTCAGTCTGAAACAGGCCCCAAAATCCGGATTTTTCCTTCTCCAAGGGAGCATTTCTAAAATGCTTTAACTTGAGCTGTTGAGCAAATGCATAACAGGAACCCAGCTGTATAAACAAAGCGCTCTCACTTATCAGTCCATGAAGGCTGGTAATGACGGATGGCCTTGTCCATTCCAAAGTGGAGCAGGGATGGCACGTCTGGGTCTTATCTTACATCCTGACCACACTCTGACGCACAGACCTAGTCCGGGAACGGCGCCAGGAGTGCTCTTAGAGTTGGTGACCTTCTTACCCCAAGATAAGGAATACAGGAACAGGAACACCCTTATATGGTCAAGAGTATAAGAAGAGGAACACCCTTTTTATGGTTAAGAGTACCGGAGCAGGAACATCTGTGATGTCAACTTGTGTGTATAAACTGACGTGGTTGGATTCCTGGGGAAGGGGGGAGAGGGTGCCTGGAGGATATATATACTGCATGAAATTTCTCATTTCTTTGGACTTGCTGTGAACTGACCACGCAAGTGCCTTCTGCTATCCGGAGAGCAGAATAAACTCTTTCTCTGAATCAACCTCGGTGTCATTTGACTTCCTTTCTCCCTCCCGGGAGCAACGCAGACCCCACCAGTCGGTAAAGTCTAATAAGGCTACAATACCGAAGATACTCTGAAAAGGAGAGGGCATGAGATAATTCAGATTGGGGGAGGAGGAGTGTGGGATGGCTGTGATTTAGGAGAGAATGTCATATGGACAAGGGAGAATGGACGGAGGTACATGAAGCTTACTATCTACGCTGAACAGCAGTATGGATGATCCCCACGTCTAAAGTGATTCAAATTGAAATTGACTCTGGAATTGCTCTGCATGAGACAAGCTTTTTAAGGCATCCTTCAATCAACATTAAGCTTTTAAAGTCACATTGATTTCTAAGGACAGTTAATATGCTTAAAACCACAGCAATTAATTGGACTAAGTCTTTAACCTGGTCTAGATTAAAGCAGGAGTGAGGAGCCACCACTCCACAAGCATGATTCAACTCATAGGACATCACCATCTGGAACAAAACATTTGTTCCTTGTCTCCTCCCCCTGCACAGAATATGCTACAATTGGAACGAATGAAAGCCTGCTCTCAAACCTAACAGCTATACAGGAGACCTTTATAAGGCAGGAAAATGTTAACTCTTCAGTGCTCCATTTATTATTATTATGATGATGATGATGGAGGCAGCTGATTTCAAGCCTAATAACTGCACGGGAGAGGCAGGACTCAGCTATACAATGCAAATGAAACGTTTTAAGTGTGTTTTAAGTGCAATATACAATGGGACACGAGATGGCGATGGTGAGCCTTATGGAAAATTCAATGTATTTTTGTAAAAAAGCATTTTCAGAACGGTTTTTATATGTGTCTAGATTCCACCGCAATCTCCATGAGGATCCCTCCCAATGCAGCAATTAAGTGAGGGATATGGAGCTCAAATTCTTTTGTCAAGCCTAAGTGTGTGAGTTTTAAGTGTGGATACATGTGGGTTTTATGTGTTGGTGGGTATGATTGGGAATATGTGTGGGAATGTACATGAATTAATGCATGAATGGATGTGTGTAGATGATACAAATGTGTGTGTAAGAGAGAGGATGGTCTCCACTTTTTGCACTATCCCTGTCCATCAGTGGCCTGAGGGAATGTGGTCCATGAGAGTGAAAACTTTTGCCACTCCTGCTCTAACTAATCTTATTGCTGGCAAAGGTGTGTCCCCATCTGAGCTAATGTCAGATTTTAGGGAAATTGTTCGAAATACTGAATGAGGACACCTGCTGTGGCTCTAATGTCAAAGTTTCTTGTATTTTCATGAAAAGAAGCTCAGATTTATTTCTAGATAAATAGAGACATTAGCAAAGCAGGTACTGTTTATGTCCTCCTGGAAAGCTTTTGTCACATGACTGTATACGATTTTTTTATCTAGATATATAATTATCTATTGTCCTAAAGCCTGCTTAAAAAGACATTTCTATTGAAAGAAGATTTTAGCAGGACAAAGGCTGCCCTCTTAACTTTATTATTCTTTTCTTTAATCTAAAACCTTGATTTCCCCAGTGTCATTATACACAGCCCAGAATTATTTCATTTAAATTCTCCTTTATAGAATTTTCTGTAGGTGATTATGCCATATCCCATCCTATTGTTCTTCATGCTGTCTCGTAGGGTAGTCATAGAAAATTGAACAGGGATTAAAGCAATGATAATATTCTATTCATCTTATTCTTAAAGCCTGTAAGCTTTAAATAGAGGACAATATCATTGAAGCTCTTAGTTCCCTGAGGGAAAATCAGCATATAAAACTCTATGGGCAGGGTATAACTTTTGAGATTAAACATTTTAACTAAATTTGTACATACAGCTTCAAATTTTCCCCTTTGTGACAACGAAGAGTAAATAAATTTTGTTTTTTATATATATTAATAAAAGTCCCCAAACAGTTCTGTTTTAAATTTTTGTATGTTTGTTTCCAGGACTGCACAGCAGTTCAGTGAGAACAGAAGCCTGTGGAACTTATGAACAGTTATAAAAGCTTATAACCAGGTGGTCTGTTGAGACTCCAGCCATCTGGTGAGAGATAAAGGCACAGCATAATTAAATATAACAATTATGGAGGAAGGATTTGGGATGGGGTGGGGACAATGGTTGCAGCCAAATTCTGCAAATAAAATAAAATGGGGACAAATGAGGTAAAGCAGAATCATTTCCTCATAATCTGTCACTTGCGCTGTCTGAGCTGTAAGCATTGTTTGTCATCTACAATTGCTGCATGTTCAGTTAAGGCCAAACTGGACATGATGTACAAGATCTGTGATTAGACTCTCCTGGTGCTTTTTCTTGTACAGACAAGCAGTCTTATTATGGGACTGCTTTGAAGACTGCAGAAGAAATACTCTGGCAGAGGGCACTTAAGGGTTTCCTTCCATGCCCTTTCCCCCCCATTCTACATTGCTCCCCCTTGTCAAAGCCAAAGAACTCTGAATTTTTAACCACCTGTTTAAAAAAACTCTCCACTTCTCATGAATAATAATAGCACAATTCAAAGTGTTGGTGCTGACCTTTAAAGCCCTAAACGGCCTCGATCCAGTATACCTGAAGGAGCGTCTCCACCTCCATCGTTCTGCCCGGACACTGAGGTCCAGTGCCGAGGGCCTTCTGGCGGTTCCCTCACTGCAAGAAGCCAAGTTACAGGGAACCAGGCAGAGGGCCTTCTTGGTAGTGGCACCCACCCTGTGGAACACCCTCCCACCAGATGTCAAAGAAAAAAATAACTACCAAACTTTTAGAAGACATCTGAAGGCAGCCCTGTTTAGGGAAGCTTTTAATGCTTAATAGGTTATTGTATTTTAGTGTTTTGTTGGAAGCCGCCCAGAGTGGCTGGGGAAACCCAGCCAGATGGGCAGGGTATGTACTTATTCAAACCTTTATTAGGCATTATACAAACAAAACGATAAAAGAAAAAGTAACATATAAAAGCCTTGAGATATATACAGAAAGGCAGCAGTTGGCTACATACATATATATTTATATACATATAAAATCAGTGGTTTTCCTTGTTAACCTGCTCCTTGGAGGACTGCTACCAAAAACTCGGCTACCCCCGCCGTTACCCTTTGGTCAACGTCGGATAGGCAGAATCCCACACATTCAAGATTCAAGATGGCGCCGAGGTAAGACGCTCTTATCGGAGCTCAAAGAAATCTTTTAGCTAAATGCCTTTGTTGCTGGCTCTTCTCCTTCTTTTGGATTTTATTTCCTCTCACTACTTCGTATCTCATCTTCCTCGGTGCCGGGACTTAATGAAGTTAGTGAAGTTTTAATAAAGGCTCTCAGACATTCCCTTCCGGGCTTCAAGGCACTCCCTCCCAGTTTCTCTTTGACTCCGCGTGACAAACTTACTCCAAGGATTTTGAAGGACTTCTAATGGGCTTTTAACCCTAAAACACCTTCAATTTCGTGGACCCCCAAATATCTCAGTGGTTTTAACAAACTGAGAAGAAGGGGGGGGGATACTGCAAAGGAGTGCTCTAATTGGACCCAGTTTTTAAACTCCTCGCAGCAGCCCACCTAGGACGGAATGAAAATTGAACGAGATTGCGACCTGAGAACTTTAATACTTTATCACTCTATTTAGAAGTCTGATCTCATTGATTTAAGAAGAATCTGCAATGAGAAGAACCAAAAGACTCAGGTGTCTTGACACAGAAACTGACGCAGAGCCCTCTGGTTTCAAACAGAGTAATCTAGATAAGTATCTGCTACCTCAAAAACAGCACATATCTCCTCCCAAAAACTCCCTCAACTCTTTACATGGAAAGACAGTTGAAGAGATATCCCAAGGAATAAACGAGGACAAGGTTACTACTCCCACAACCGAGGCACAAGTACTAATTGATAGAAAGGTGGAGCTGCTGGAGGAATGCTGCCTACTGACTGCTCAAACAGTTCAAAAAATCTTTGAACAATTACAAAACATCTTCAAGAAGCTGGATAACCCAGATGAAAGGAGGCAACTCACTCCCTTTTTGCCATCCTTAACAAGCCCTGGAGATAAACAGAACAAATACAAATTCATACCTCTAAACCAGCCAAAAATCAGAGGAAGCCCCCCTCACTCAGTCAACTTGATACTGAGGCCATGTGAGATTGTTCTCCACATTTTTCCATACAGAGGGCCCCTACCTTACTGGGCAGGGTATGTATGTATGTATGTATGTATGTATGTATAAATAAATAAATAAATAAATAAATAAATAAATAATAATAATAATAATAATAATAATTATTATTATTATTATTATTATCCACATGGCTAAAACAGTCTTAAAATAAAGGGGACAATAGTCAGAAGACAGGACTTTTCACCACTAATTTCCTATGACCTCTTCACCATTTCACTGGACCATACAGGTCTTCTCTACTTCTGGTTTTTCCCCATGAGTACTATGGAGTACTATGTCTTTACTTTGGAGTCACTTAAAAAAAAAACGGGGGAAAGGGCACACAAATTCTACAAACAAAGATTCTTCAATGAAATGTGACAATTCTGCAAATAATATGAAACAGGCAAAAGATGCAAATATCTGTATACTTCTTGTTTGCATAATTTATTGTAATTCCAGAACCTGTGATTTATGCTCACAGAATTTGCATGTGAAGAGATGGTTTGCAATAATACCACTACATGGTAGATCTGTGAATTAGAACCTTTATGTGATCAGAAACCTTTTCTGGGACAAGAGGACTCACATTCTGCAACCTGGACAAAATGGAGTTAAAGTAGTTGAGGTTCCTGCATGGCAGGAGATTGGACAAGATGACCCCAAGGATACCTTCCAACTCTACAATTCTGCTGTAACCATATTAAATGACCTTGTGAGCAAGTTCCAGATGATGAACAAACATCTCTTGTGAGACGACTCATCATCAGTTTCTCCACAACACCACCCAAATATCTCTGTTCTGCTTTCAAAAGCTATTATTGGAATCCAAGAATCCAAGGCAGCTGTGAGCTCAAGCACCATGTGTTCTGTATACTTTTAAAAATGCTTTCCCTTGGGTTGTAAATATATTTTTATAAGCTCACTAAAGGAAACAGCTGCTGTGTCTGTTAATCCTCCTCCTAGGCTTTCAGCAAGCATGACCGAGTTCCTTGTCAGCGGTTGCTCAATCCAGGAAACAATGTGGCATGTTTGCTCTTATCTGGCTCAGCCTGCAGAAGTTGCTCTTCAGACAATGAACGTTGCATCCTTTTATCTCCTGCAGGAGCATCTAATGATGGCAATAAGAAGAAGTATTTTATTCACTCAATGCCAGTTTCATGTTTCCTACTCATGGCTCTTTTCAGGCCCCCATCTGTTTTACAACCTGGTCTGTTTGGGCAAGAATAACAATAGTCAAGGTCTCAAATGCAAGACATGCAAGAGAATATCTCATCCACCATCTAGCTAAAATTAACCAAATACTGAAGTAACTTAAAGGCTAACACATTTATCATGGCATAAGCTTTTGAGGATTCAGGCCCAACTTGTCAAATACAGGAAGCCCAGAAAATAGTATTAATTTTTTTGTACGTATAGGATGAATATACCATGATTTATCTTTTTTGGGAAATCTAATTTGTGGAACAAAGGAACACAGGAAGCTGCCTTATAATGACACAGACCATTGGTCTATCTATCTCAGTATTTAGTAATAGTACTGTAATTGTAATAGTAATTCTATACCAGCCTCCTTCCAAGGATCACAGTGTGGTTTTAAATAGAAAAACAACCTAGTAACAAACAAAAACAATATCCCCTAGTTTAAGGCCATATATTGTTATTCTACTGTTATTTATTAAATGTATGTCTACACCATGGGTAGGCAATCTAAGGCACAGGGGCCGGATCCAGCCCAATCACCTTCTCAATAAGGCCCATGGATGGTCCGGGAATCAGCATGTTTTTACATGAGTAGAATGTGTCCTTTTATTTAAAATGCATCTCTGGGTTATTTCTGGGGCTTGCCTGGTGTTTTGACATGAGTAGAATGTGTGCTTTTATTTAAAATGCATCTCTGGGTTATTTGTGGGGCATAGGAATTCATTCATTCCCCCCCCCCAAAAAAAAATATAGTCCGACCCCTCACAAGGTCTGAGGGACAGTGGACCGGCCCCCTGCTGAAAAAGTTTGCTGACCCCTGGTCTACACTGACAGAAAGCAGTTATCCAGGGTATTAGGCAATAGTTTGTTCTAATATACAGTTACTGGCTCACACTTATATTCATGAAAGGGTTAACCTGAGCCCTGAGCTCAAGCTACCAGAGTGGGTGTGACTTGGCAGGCTCAAAGTCTCTTTTGCTACCCACCCCCACCTTTGTCTTTTTTCTCCTCCTGCTTCCTGGAACAAACAAGAAGCCATGTGGCCATGGCTCCCTGCAAGTGAACCGAATCTCTAAAATGAGATTTCATAGCCTGCATCTTTGCTAACCCGAAGATTGTATGATCCTTTTTGTAAGGAAACCAAGTAACTTGATTTTTAAGGTCATTCGAAAGCCTTTTTCATCTGTTTCATCTTTGTTTTCTGTAACATCTGGAAACTGAGTAAAACATCCACTTATTTGCAAAGCTAAGTGTCATAATTCTATCAATTGAACTATGGTCCTTCCCCACAAAGTGTCTCCTACCTTTGCCAAAAGAAGCATTTTACCCCTTCTGTGACCCCCTTTTTCGGTTGCTGCCAATGTAAAAATATAATAAATGATAAATTCAAAGTTATAATAACAACTGACCACAACTTCTCATACACTGACTTCTCGTTGAAATCTTCAAGTCAGTGCTTATAGCAATTTCTTTAAGAATACTTTTATTTTATCTGACCCTAACAAACCAAATACTATCTGCCACTTTCTTGTTCAGTGAAATGTGTCCCTAATAACTGCTGTCTCAATTTAACAACACATTTGGTTTTTCAGAGATAATATTATGGTACTGGACAAGGGAATAATTGTTTCATTGGATATTGGTGGCTTATGCATGGATATAAATCTTATAATAGTTTTATTGGCACCATGACATTTTCTCATTAGAAAAACCTCCAGAGGCACTGCTTTTTAATTAAATTGTGTTGAAGTTAGTAATGTTGGCCTTGAGGAAAAGATCTAGCTATTTCATGTTGGAAGTCTCTTTGTATTATTATTATTTACGAATTAAAGTACAGTAATTGAAATTGCTACAAACAATTCCTCATTATTCAAATCTGTTGCCTTCCAACCTCAAGGAGATCTCATAAGCATTAGGTGGCTATAAAACGTTTTATTAGCTTCTTTAATGGTGTCTGAACTACTTCCCTTCTGAATGTATTTAGCTCCTGCAGTAATCTCTTTTGGACAATTTTCAGTTTAATATTCCTAGAGGATAGCTGCACACAAATTGGATGCTGGATGTGGTCACCAAATGTAAGTCACCATTAATAGTGATCTGTGCTGAAATGCCAAAACATCACACACTTAGTACTGGTTATCCAGCTGGTAGTGAAAGTTGTTAGATCCCTATTTCCATCACAGAGCTACAAGTCCCAGAGTTCACTAGGAAGAAGGATTGATTGTTAAACCATCATGGGAACTGAAGTTCCCTGAACAGAATAGAGGTCTTCTAGCAACTCTCATCACCTTAACAAACTACAGTTCCCATGATTCTTTGGGGGAAGCCATTGCTAAAGTAGTATGATACTGCTTTAAATGTATAGTGCAGATGGGGCTGGATTGCCCAGTGGCAAATCCTACCATGCTATCTTCATTTCTGCTTTCTACACACTGCTGTAGCACTTTGAGTCTACCACACAGCACTTCATAGTGTGCAGCCCCTGTGGTGATTTATTATCACACCTCCCTTGGTTGACTGTACCTAGAATTGTTAACATAACACTTGTTCCTTCTGGCTCCCATACAAAGAAGGATGATACAGGCTGAGAACTAATCCTGATGTACCTTATTTTTAAAAGGGTCATGAAAGCTGAACATGGTACAGGACCGTGAATGCATCTGTAATGCTAAAGCAATGTGAAAACATATTTTCAGTGAAATTTGAGTGCTTTCCCTATCAGCCTAAAAGGAAGATATTGCATTTACTTTATTGATTTATTTAACTAAATTTTAAAAAGAATCCTGGGAACTGTAAAATGATATAAGTGTATTTTAAACATATGGTGTGGTTGTGCCTTCTGTACACTCCAGATTCTTCTTTCATGGGCAAAATATTGGTGCTTTTTGATTCTGGTGTCCTTTTGCCAGGGATGCAAAAGAAGGACCTCAGAGAATGTGCCATTGATTCATCTTCTATAGATGTAGATTGAGATGTTGCAAACTCCTCACATAATACAAATTCAAGTTGGGCAGTTCAATCTGGAGCTGCAAAGGAAGACTTAGGAAGATACAATTGCATGGTGTCATATGATGCTGTATGACTGACAGATGGACAGCTTTGCTCTCCTGTGATAGTGGCTGGCAAGGTCTTTCCATACCTGGCTCTAGCCTTCTGACCAGATCCAATCCCCTACTTTAAAGGCTCAAAGAACCAAAAACTCCAGTTGATTATGTTACTTTTCTTATACTTTTTCCTAAGTTTGACACCTATGTTTTTGACCCCCTCCCCCAGCTCTTACATACTTTTTTGAAAGTGACCTCTGATGAAATCTAAGTAAAGAGTCCAGTAAGTAAAGATCGTTTAACATATAAAAACCTCCACTGACAATTTGATCAATGGAGGTTAATATTGATTTGACTATACTATACAAAGAATGCTGTGCTGCATCTTCTTCTTTACACCAGTCTAGAAAAGGATGCTTTAACTGATGGGTTTTAACTGTGAGCTACACTCATGCATATAATTCATGCCCATTGATTGAGATTCAGAGAGGTACAGAACAGATATCTGTGATTGCAAATGGCACTATGGGATTGTTTTGTCTCTGCAGAGAGTACAGTGGGTACAGTGGGACATCTGCATGTTTAGCACGAGAGAGGTGCTTCCATTTTCCCCAACCTGGTGCCCTTCAGATGCTTTGGATAACAAGTCCCATCAGCCCCAGCCATGACTCCAGGTTGGAGAAGGCCAGTCTGGATCATTTAGCCACATGCAGGAAACCTGATATGCTGTATGCATTGAGTTTATTGGTGGATTGTGGAGACAGAGCCATTGACAGGCAAAACCAGTGAATTCTAATTTCATACCTTCCAACATTCCTCAGATGAAAAAAGGGACAATTCTCACTCCCCCATTCCCAACTGACCCTCACATCCCCATTTTTGCCCCCTCCCAACAGAGCATTTCCACCACCAAAAAACCAAAAGAACACAGCACGCACACCTTCCACTGTCCTGGGCACACAAAGTAGTAGCGGTGGCGGTGACAGCTTCTCCTCCTTGCCCACTCTCCAGCAGCTGCTATGAGCTGCCTAAGGGAGGAGGCCCACAGTGGTGGCCATGGAGAAGCAGCCACCACCACTGCCCAGAGGCAGAGCTAGCTGCTCCAGCACCCGGAGCGGCACACATACTGTGGACCCGGGGGCTAGCCGTCCGCGGCGTGGAGCAGGGCAACCGTCCCAGGGGGTGCCACCCGTGGCGAGTGTCCCAGGGGGGTGGGGCGGTGATGTCAACCTCAGGGATGGCACCCAGGGCAGACCTCCCCCACTGCACCCCCTTCCTCCACCAGTCCACTGCTGCCACTGCTGCTCAGGACAAGTGTCAGCTCACCCTCCTCCAAGCTTGGTGGTGGTGGCACCAGCAGGGGAAATAGGGACATTCTGGGATCAAATCAGAAACCAGGATGGTTTCGGTAATTCTGGGACTGACCCTGGAAAATAAGGATACTTGGAAGGTATTTAATTTTGTCCCCATCCCTCTGTACTGTGTACTACAAGGGCAACACTGAGACTAAGGAAGAAGAAACTGACAACCAACCCCCCCCACTGGGTAGTTGTAAATAAGGAGGCAGGCAGGTGGGGGCTGGCTGAGGCAGGACAGGCTCACCATGAGGCAAGGTGAGATGACCACCTCAGGCAACAGGATCCACAGGGACAGCAGATCCCAATGTAGATCTTTATCTTGTTCCTGATAGAGATCTTCAGCCATCTAGTCTTCCCTAGTGGGGAGGCAGGATGCCATTTTGTGGTTTACCTCAGATGCCAAAATGTATTGGGTCAGTCCTGGGCAGAAGGCAGACTGTGGTCAGTGGGGCAGCCGCCGACTTGCCCTAATGAACCAGCCTCCATTGATTGCATAGTTGAAAATCATCTCTAGATATTTTTTCTCTCCTTGTGATTAGGCTTAGAGACTGCAAGTACATGGTTGTTTCAATGGGACTTGCATCTGAGGAGAAATATTTAGGGCCCTCTTCGACAATACTGTTTATTTGGTCTTTTACCAGCCATTTCATTTGATACTTCTGTTTTCATCGTGCAAACCCTATTAATTTATTTTCTGTTTCAAAACAAAAAGTTCTATGGAGATTTTCCTCTTTGTTGGCTCAACACATTTTGTTAGCAGATGATTTCAAGGGAAGGAAACATTAGCAAAAAAAAAACTAGCTACCAAGAGATTTGACTAGTGATCAGATTATTAATCCATAATAACTAAACTGAAGCATCCCTTTGCGGCTGATACATGATAACATTCACAGAGCAATTAATAGAATTGATTATAAAAATCAGTCAGATAAGCCCAGTGGCCATGATTAAATCTGCCGTAGGAAGAAAAACACAAAACAGAATGGATAAAGTTTTTGCAGTTGTTTTTAATTAAAATAGGCCTGGGGAATAAGTTTGTAAACTGGATTGAAATGCTACTTAAGCACTCTCAATCAATGCAGGAGTCTGAGGGATTTGTTCTAAACCCCTCACTCTTTTCTTGCTTGTTGTAGCCTAAGGCCATAGCTGTTCAAACAATTAGATTTCACCCTGTGATCAAAAGCAGTGCCTTGTAGGAACATCACACCATGCCATCATGCAAGGGAGAAGGAGTGCCATAGTTATATGTTAGAGCACATGTTTGGCATGGGGAAGATTGCAGGTTCAATCCCTGGCCTCTCCAGGCAAGGAAGGAAAAGGCTCCTCTCTGGAGTTCTGAGCTAGACATTCCAATGGCCCGATGTCAGCCTTTGTACCTATGTACCTTACTAAAGCATATGCTGATGAAAACCAGTGCTGTTAACCAATGATTTGTGTTGGAATTTCTGGTCAAGTAAGTTCAACACGGTCCTGTAAGACAGAGTTCAAGGCACAGTCCTTGAAACAGATACACGTGTCATGGAGAACAACTGTCTGATTTGCATGATGCTGTACATCAAGAAAAAATTAAAGAGGTCTCCATAACATGATTGTAATGGGAATACTATCCATACATCTGCCACCCTTAAACCATTTCTTGGCATGAAGTCTTTGTCACTACAGCTTCATACGTACCAAGTGTCCCATAAAAACTAGGACATCCTATTTTTTCATGCAAGATTGCTGCCACCATTTTGGGTGCTGAAACCTCATGTACCCTGAAAAAGTGCTTTATTCGGGGTGAGATCAAGGCACGGGTCACGTGATTAACCCGGGAGTGCATCTTGGAAGACACACATCCTTGGTTTTTGGTACGAAAAGTTGGATGGTATGCAGCTTGCATCATCAAACTGATGGCGAGAGCTGAATCCTAAACCCAGTTCTAGCATTTCTTCTCTTGCTTCTTCATAGTCTACCCAGTGCTTTTTTTCTGGGGGGACGCAGGGGTATCATACCCCTAAACATTTTGTGAATCTAAGTTTGACCTCACTGAGGGGCAGTATTTCAATATGAGTAGGAAAATGAGAGTACTCCTAAACATTTTATTTATTTATTTAGGAAAAAAAGCACTGAGTGTACCTAATAACTTAGCTCGAAAGATTTTAGGATTGTGGTGTCGCCTAAAAAACATAAGAACCACCGTGCTGGCTCAGACCAGAGGTCTGCATAATCAGGAACTCTGCTGTCACAGAGGTCAGTGGGAATGACAAAAGCAAGAGATGATACTCTCAATAGTACTGTCTTGCTCATGATTCCTAGCAACTAGTATTCAGATGCACACTGCTATAGCATGGATAGTCAATGTGATCTCCAGATGCTGTTGAACTACAACTCCCATCAGTCCCAGTAAACAGAATTAATGGTCAATGATCATCATCATGGCACCGCATTGACTACCCTGGTGCCATCAGAATTTTAGTAGTGTGTAGGCCCTTTGAATTATTAGTTGGAAAAAGTTGTCCCTTTATATACTTCCCAGGATTCTAGGATGGAAACTCACTGGAAAAGTAGCATAGACCTATCTTTCCTTTCAGCCATGGAATCAAGGAAGTGCCATGCCTAAATCCTGCCTCAAACCATTATAAGGTTTTCTACAGTTTTTGGCCCGCAAGTGTCAGAGAGGTGCCCCAAAGATGCCTGTGAAACAAGTGAAAGTAAGACATAGCATAGGATTCCTGTCCTGAAAGCAAGTTTCTTATTTGCTCTGCTGTACAATCCTCAGAGCCTGGCTGCTAAGATATTTATGAGCTATTTCTACAGCAGAACTGTGAAAATATCAAATTTTTATCTGCAAATATTTTTTCCCAATGATGGAAGTGACTTCCAGCTGCTCTATGGCTGTATCTATAGCCTGGTTCTTGCATGCAGTGTTGTGGGGGCAGTGGGGGGGGGGAGAAAATAAGTGTGAGTAGCTCAGCTATATGGACCGTTCCCTCCACCCCGGAATGGTGACCAGGTGTCAAAATCCTTCTTCCAGCTCCCTGCTGTGCATTTTTACCAAGAAGAAAGTTACATTATATTCAGTGAGGCTTATATCCATGTAAGCGTACAAACGTTTAACTATGGTGATCAAAATGAGGGATGGTGAGAAACTGTCAAATATACGTTCCCAGGATATTCTAGCTATTTTCCCCCAAGTTCCTTTAAGATACTAGTATCCAGTATCATTTTCAAGGACAAATGGAGGAGAAGAGGGAGGTGCAGGGAAAAAAATAGGTGTTTTATTCTGTTAATGAAGGTATCCACAGGAGGCTGCAATTTTGATTGGCAAGGCAGCAGTAGCAGAAGGATGTATAAGTCTTTCTCAGTGGAGACATTTCTATGATCAAAGTTGCCCTTTTCTCCCCTCAGAAGGAAAAGACAGGAGGCCCACATGGAGCTACATAGGGAAAAGCAGCAGGAGAGGAAAAGTAGCTGGATGAGACAAATGAGAGCAGGAAAAATGGGCTGTGGGGAAAGGGTGAAGCACCATCCCCCCAACTGCTATTTCTCCATTAAAATTTGCAGCTCCATACGGCAGTATTTCAATTTACTTGGTCCCCAAGAAGCAGTCTCTCAGCACCCCACTCCACCAGCAACAAAATCAATAGGGGGAAATCTGACCTAAGCTTGGGACTTAGTTATGATGTAGCAAAATAAAAAGAAAATACAAAAACCCACCCTCCATTGCCTGCTTTCTCAGGATGTTTGGAATTTGGATGGATAGTGATCACTGAACTGTTGTCAGCTGAGAATAAGCAACCACTGTGGGGAATGTTCACTTCGTTGATTGTTTGCATCTGGCTTTTTAAATCAACAGGCAGACTCTGTGACAGCTGCAAAATCATAGTTTTGGATCATCTAGAAAAGCGATTCCCAGGATAAGGCAACAAAAGTCAACCAAAGAGCACTTAATTTTGAAAAACAAACAGCAAAGACAAACAGAAATATAGGCACTGGAAAAAATAAGTGCCTGAAATGTTTCCATACATTAAAAAAAACCCCACAGCACAAAGGATACATTTTCACAGCATGCTCCATCAGCCCATGTAGTAGGAATAGTATTTTATCTAAACTGTGACAGACCAGCATATAATAAAAGCAATGAAGCAGGAAGACAGAACAATGATGTTAAAATTGCCAACAAGAATAATATTATAATTCTCCCACATGGTGGTATGAAAACATAGGGAGCATCTAAAGGCCGTCAATGAAAAGCTTTGTGCTGCTTTAATGCTGTTGATTCTATGGGGATATTTCAGAAAACTCTTCAGCATTTGTTTGTGAAATTTCGGACTTCAAACCAGCCCTCACAAATCAAGAAATCAACAATGGCTGCTACTCCATTTCTCTGAGAGACACGGTTAGTGGCAGGTTTTGTAGCAAATGCTATTCTTTCCTAACATAGCTCTCTCACCCCACCTGCAAACTGGGAAATGCCAGAGACTGAACCTTTAAAGAAATTGGAGTTCTTGTTGGAAATACACTAAAAAGGATATACCAAGAGCTCAGGCCACAAGTTTCAATATAAGGAATAATTCCTAATCGAGAGTTGAACAGAAAAACGTATATATTCTGCTAAGAATAACAGTTTGAAGCTGATAGTAGATTTAAACACAACGTGTAAGTACGATAGTTTTAAGGTAAAACGTTTAAGTACAGGAATAATGTAGTTTCAAATATGCAGTGATATAGTATAGAGGTACATGAAATACCAGTGCACAACAATAATTTTGTACAAGTCTCAATGGCAGTCAAAAGGAGTCCATATTATATAGAATCAAAATAAGGACTAAAGAATCAAATAGGGCCGAAAAGGAGTATCCGGAGTGTGAATCAGATGTACGACTCAGTAGTGGTGACCAGGACAGGGCCCTGTTTCGGAGTAAACGCCTTCTTCAGCTCTGTTTTTTGAGGACTATAAATCTGTTGGAAGTCTGTATCATTTAATTGTTTTATGTTTCTTTGTCGACAAATTATTGTTGTGCACTGGTATTTCATGTACCTCTATACTATATCACTGCATATTTGAAACTACATTATTCCTGTACTTAAACGTTTTACCTTAAAACTATTGTACTTACACGTTGTGTTTAAATCTACTATCAGCTTCAAACTGTTATTCTTAGCAGAATATATACGTTTTTCTGTTCAACTCTCAAGTAGGAATTATTCCTTATATTGAAACTTGTGGCCTGAGCTCTTGGTATATCCTTTTTAGAGACTGAACCTTTGGCAAAGGCCTATTGCTTAGTGGTAGAGTAGCTGGTTTGCATGCAGAAGGCTCCAGTCCAGCAGGCGTTTCCCAATGCACAGTTCTATGCAAATTGTGCTGCTTTCGTGTGGATCTAATGGGAATTTGGGGGCAATTCCGAATCAGTGGCTGAATGAAAAAAAATGTGAAGTCAAATAAAGGAAGGAGTTAAAAAGTCTGCCTTACATTCCAGACTAAGTTTCCCAGGCTAGTTTTCCCCTGGTTTGTACCCAAACACAAACAAATTGAAATTGTGCTGATCTGTAGAGGTGGTGGTGGGGAGCCCACAACTTCATTGCACTCTAAGAGGATAATAAGCACACACCCTTAGTGCTGTCCAGTTCCTAATACACTAGACTCCCCCCCCCCAATCACCTAATGCTGTGTGGGTTTACATATGTTCTTTCTGAGCACACACACATAAGGAAAAGACACAGGTGTGTGGCAGTGGTACATGTTACATGGCACACCCCACTATGTAGTTCTCTGATTTCCTTAGGAAAACAACTGGGTCCATTTGCTGGCATTAACCATGAAAAGGAGCACTTAACAGGTAATGTGAAAGGCCTGTGCTTGAGATCCTTGATTGCTGCTGATGGCCAGCAGGTGTGTGGAACCTTTGGCCCTCCACATGTTGCTGAACTACAACTCCCATCAGCCCCAGCAAGCATGGCCAATGGTGGTGGAAGTTAAAGGTCAGCAAGGTTCTCCACACCTGAGCTAGAAGGACAAATAGTCTGACCAAGCATCTGGTAGTTTTCTATGTAATCTGGATTCAGTGTCCAGGAACTGGCTAGGAATGCAATTGTTTACTTAGGAAGAGTGAGGACAACATTTTTATATCAACACATGTAAGTAGAAAATTACCTTGTAAGTCCAATGTGTTCACATTTGATTTAGTATGAGGGAAGAAATAAAGGGATTACTTAAAGGCAAGCTGAAGTTGGAAAGAGGCAGAAAATCCCTTCAGGCAATTTGGGAGCATTTTAAAAACACTATAATAGTAGCTCAAATAAAAACATATACTACAAACGGGAGAGGAAATTAACAAGTCTCAGATAAGGCCAGCCTCAAGGAAATTATAAAAGGCCAAAAAAGTGTACATATATATTTTAAGTGGGAGTCTTTCCCAAAGTAACATTTTTTTTAAAGGCAAACGAAGAACTAATCTGAACAGTAAAATGGTGAAGTCACAAGTCTTTAAACCTTTCAGCAGCAGGGAACTAGCCACAGAGATGGCAGGCCCTTTTGTCATTTATTCGGTACATAAAGTATACATTCTTTAATCAGACGCACATTGTTTGGGAGCAAGTGGTCTGCTGAGAGCCTGGTATGTGATTATTAGCATTTCTTACTAACTACCAGTATATGCAAGAGATTTCAGCATGCATTTTGATTCAGTGGACTAAAGATAGGAGCAAGAGCAGATTGCAGGATAAAATTATCTTTCTAACATAGTATCAAATATTTGCTGATGAAATTCAGTGTTCTTAACCTTAGACCTAATTCTTCCACAGCTGAGAATAAAATTTTACCAATAGTAGGGGTTGCCATGGAGCCCTGGGGCACCACTGTGCCTTCCAATACATACATACTATAGTACCTGCAAAAGGTTTCAGTAAACATGCTGACTATTTGCTTTCCCTGTTTAGTTTCTGATTGCACTGACTTGGCTTGTCCTATGTTGAACAATTTTCCCTTAAACAGGCCCACATTTCATTGGCACTTTCCCTCCAGTCCTCCCATTCTGAACAGTGGAGAGAGATACAAATAGTTTCTCTCCCTGAGCCAGCATGGCTTTCTCCCATTGATGAGCAGGGGCATACGTGAACCATTTTGTGGCTCTGTCTCTTTTCCTGCTCATATAAAAGAGATGTGACAGCCATTTTGTGTTATGCCATACCCCCAACAGCAGACCTCCAGCACAGGTTCCAGATGCACCCACTGGTGTTCAAAGGTTGGTGACTCCTGCCCTAAAGTACAGTGGTACCTCAGGTTAAGTACTTAACTCATTCTGGAGGTCCGTACTTAACCTGAAACTGTTCTTAACCTGAAGCACCACTTTAGCTAATGGGGCCTCCTGCTGCTGCCGCGCCGCTGGAGCCCAATTTCTGTTCTCATCCTGAAGCAAAGTTCTTAACCTGAAGCACTATTTCTGGGTTAGTGGAGTCTGTAACCTGAAGCGTATGTAACCTGAGGTACCACTGTACACCAGTATTTTCATTATAAGGGATGTTCTGCAGCTTCCAGAAAATAAACAGCAGCAGAGTATTGGCTCTTCCATATTTTCTTATGCTATTCAGAAGAAAAGTTGTGAAACTTTGGTTGCTGTAGCAGATCCTCCTGCTTAATCATTCCGGGAATCCAAAACAGCTGTCAGTCTTTTTCTATTCTATGCATAAGTATTTGACGTGCAGGAGCAAGCCTTGAGTGAATGATTATGGTTGGGCTCACCAAAACCTTTAGCAGGATATTTGTGCTGCCTGCTTTAAGGGGAAGAATTCCAGCGACCATTTTATATTCCTTGCATTTCCACCAGTGTCATCTTTAAAATACAGCTATGCTTTGAAGACTGTAACTGCTCTGAGATAGCCACAAACCAAAGACATTTTGGACTCCCCTTATCTGGATCCAACAGGCACTTTAGATCAGTAGCCACCCATCACTTAGCCAGGAAAACAGTCTTAACTATGTGAGGGTTTTTAGAGTGGCAGGCTCCCAGCATTTGCAAAAGTTCCCAGTTTAGCTCTGGGTTTTTAGGCCAGACCTTAATATACTTGGCTCTGAAGGAACTATTAAAGTTAACAGCCAATACAAATACTAATGAGAGAGAGAGAGAGAGAGAGAGAGAGAGAGAGAGAGAGAAAGAGAAAGTAAATTAATTAAGCACAACATTATATACTGGAAATCATAACAAAAAAAACCTTCCACTGTGGGTAGGAATAGACTAATGGAAAATCAGCCCTTAAGCAAAAGAGTTGCTGATACTGAAAATGTAAGACTGGAGGGAACAAAGTGGAGTTTGACATTACAAGGCTCAGCAGCCTTCCACTGTAAAGACAACAGTTGCTAAGGTGAAGAACTGTTTTGACAGGCTGCTTCCCAAAGACCCACATAATCATTGTCAAAGAATCACTCTGACTTCCACACGCCTTCAGTCCCTTAGGGAGTGAATATACCTGTAGAGAGAGGAATTGCATGCTTATGAAAGGGCCTTGGTAAGATACGAGAAAGCCTAAGAATAGATCGCAAAATGTTCTCTGTATGTATGATATATACTTTAGATAGAGAGAGGATTGTCTTCTGCTCACCTCTCAGAATAATGATATAAAAAGAGCCAAATGCCACAATGATTTTTATTTTAAGTTGCAACCCCATTTTCAGGTTATGGGCTTGTTGCATGTGCTCCATTATGCTAACTGAGAGATCTTTGATGAGTGCACTCTTAATTAAGTTTTCGATTCCTTTGGTTCTAGGAGACCATGACTGATTCAGTTGAACTGGGCACAGAGCTTTCTGGGTTGCTGTAGCAGGTGGCGCAACTATGAAGTCCAACAGAAGGTAGGAAGCGGGGGGGGGGGAATGCGCCAGATTTTGGTGTCGCATGGGGCGCCACTGAAATTTGAGAGGCCAAGGCCTGTCACTGTTTGGAAGGGAGGGTCACTGAAAGCTCCTAACCATTTTATAATATTTGAGGATCTGTTTGTGGATTTTGTTTGTTTGTTTTTAACATCATCATCATCATTATTTATTCAAACTGTATACTGTCCTTCATCCAAGGATCACAGGGTGGTTCACAACATAAAAATCCAAAATTAGAACATAAAATACATAATAAAACAAAAACAAACACAAGCCAATAGCACCACTCTCACAAACACATTAAAAAGGCCATAGAATGTTCTATCAGCTAAAGGCCAGGTTACAAACATTTTCTGCTGGTGCCAGCCTCCCTGGGAGAGCATTCCACAGACAAGGAGCCACCACAGAAAAGGCCTGTTCTTGTGTTAAACCTCTTCTGTTTTCCATTGCTGCTGCTGGTCACCTGATTTCTACTTTGTTCTTGGAGTCATAAAGTGACTCAGTTTTGGTCTACCATGTTTTACCGTCTCTAGCTATCAGCCATGCTGACTAGCTGATAGGAGTTGGGCTCAAGAACATATGGAGGGCCACAGGTTCTCCAGTCCTGATTTAGGCCCTATTGTGGCAAATGCAACACCTGTACACCAGCATCAGCCACCACCACCAGGATTTTGTGCTTCTTGCATGAAGAATTTCTGTGCAATAGTACTGTCCCAGCCCACCATTTGCAAGCAAAAACCTTGCAAAAATAATATGTGTATGAGAGCCACTTACCCGCATGATAAACTAATCATCATAGCATAGATCTGTTTAAGCCTTAAGGATGATCACACCAGATTACAGAATTGGGGATGCTTTTGTCAGATACAATATTTTTTTCAGTGGCTGCTCACAAGGCAAGTTTTCTGAAGCTCCATCTAATGAGGACTTCAGACACAGCAACATGGGCTTTATGACTTGAAGAGCAGAAGAAAAATGCCAGGAGAGCTGAAGTAATTAGGTCCTTGGTGTAAAATTAGCTACTATGTTGTAGGCAAGAAGGGGGATGGAAATGAGAGTTCTGGAGGAAAGTAATTGTTTCTCATAGTCTAGGGTGCAAATAATATATCAGAAGGTGATGGGGGGAATTCTATCGTTAGCAGGAGCCGAAAATTATAATTATGATAAGTGCCTGTGGCATGAACTCTATGAAAGTAAAGAGAGGACAGTCACTGTAGGAAATACCGCATATCTCATGATGAAGTCAAGAGGCGAGTCAAGTCTCTAGGTACTCTTGAGCCATGGCTGTGCCAGTTTTGTGCTAGAATCTCCTATGTATTAGTATTTTTTAATAGCAGTAGCAGTAATTCCCCCCTTCTTCTCTTTACCTCAGCAAACAAGTATTTCTCTTGCTGTAGCAGCCTTTGCCGGATCCTGCAGCC
This sequence comes from Podarcis filfolensis, assembly GCF_964270895.1. Lineage (NCBI taxonomy): Eukaryota > Metazoa > Chordata > Lepidosauria > Squamata > Lacertidae > Podarcis > Podarcis filfolensis. Next base: position 42,381,494 of record NC_139610.1, on the reverse strand, counting down.
TTATTTCTACACAGTAAAATAGCTCAAGAGGCTGCTCTGAAATTCCATTCCCTCCTGACTAGGACAAACAGTAAATCTTGACTTTCTTATAGTTTACGGCTAAGAGAAGCAGCTCTCCACCATTGCCATTAGCTGGTCTCTGAAGGTTACCGAGCTATACAGCACATCGCGCAGTGTGTATTGATCTGTAAGTGAGCTAGAGAAGAGACAGGCAATGATACCTTTGTAGAAATAGGTAGAAACAAAGCTCTCTCTGGGCAAACAGAAACAAAGAGTTAAGAGGACAGAGCAGAGGCCATTGGAGAAGAGTTCCCAAGGATATACAGAGCTGAATCTGACCTTGGATGGTGGCTGTTATGCTGCAAGAAGAAGCTACTGTGGAAGCCTTCCTGCATGAGATAAGCAGGGCACAGCTATGCAAATTTTTTCTTTTATTTCAGAGTTTTTAGCCCATCTTCCCATCCAAAAGGTGTCTTATAAATTTTAAAATCAATGCAAATTTTACAAAAAATAATATCAAGACAATGGCTCAGTCCATTTGCTACACTGAAAATGAGCATTGTCCTTGTGTCCCTGCAATTTAAGATATGTCTACAAATCTGGTTTTCATTTCTGCTTCATAGTCATCATGCAAATTGGCTTGTAGCTGGAAAACACCCGAAAGAGGCTCTTTTGATGACACTGGGAGGCTCTAGCCATGATCTGCACCCGGGCTTTGAAGACGACTGGGGCTGACCACATAACACCTCGGCGAGATTGTGAGCCCTTCCCTGTTTTGCAAAGATGCTCCCGTCTCACTGCAGGAATTGCAAGACTGCAAGGCAGAGCTGCTTTTGAGCAGTGTGTGGGGTGAGCTGCTGCAGTGCGGCTGAAATAACGTCATGGGCAGAGGTTCAGCCTGGGAATCCTCGTGCACAGACTTCCACTGTAGACTCGGGACATCCTCCAGGGTGAAGAGCTCCAAGCTGCCTCCCATCTCCCTGGCATCCCCATCCATCTTCATTGAGCTCAGCTCAGAGAGGCCATCGCCGCCGCCACCACAGCAGTCCTCTTGCAACACTTCCTGCAGATTGTCGGGATGAAAGCAGCGGGTGTAAGAGACAGGGCTGCTGCCCCGCAGGACGCCCTCCTCGCCTCCCTCTTCCTCCAAATCCCTTTTCGCCAGCCGCGGCAGCTCAGGGGTGCTCAACAGCAACGGGAACCGTATACTCAACCCTCTCTGGACAGGCTTCTGGCGGCTCTGAGTGACGTTCCTGTGCAATGGGGTGGGGGGCACAAAGGGGTTGGCGGCAGCAGGCCGGCCCCCAAGCTCTCCTTGCGGGGCCTTGTTCTCCTTGGCCCCCTTCCCCTTTTTCTTGGCCGTGCCCTTCCTGGTGGGGGGCAGGAAATCGGAGTCCTCGGAGGAGGAAGGGGGGGCAGCGGGGGCCTTTTCCTGCCTCTGGGCCTTTTGGACCTCCTTGGGGGGCAGGTAACTCAGGTCTCCAAAGGAGGAAGAGGTGGCCGCCTCCTCAAAGGACAGGGAGGAGGAGCAGCTGCTGCTGAAGAGGTGCTTGCGGTCCACCGGGGGCGAGATCCGGGGGCGGGAGGGGGCAGCCGCCTCAGCCAAGCCCGGCGAGCGGCAGCAGTGGAGGCCGCGCCCGGCCCGGCCTGGTCCCCCCCCCCCGCAGCCCCGAGTACGTCCTCAGCAGCCGGGCCCCAGGCTGCTCCATGTGAGCGGAACCAGGCCCTGCCCGAGCGCCCCTCACCCCACATGGGAAGAGTTTAAAATGTGGTTTCCTGGTTTATACTTAACAAGAAACTGTGTTTTAACAAAACCTTGTAATGCATTGAGAACACAACACTTAAACCATGGGTTTCCAGACTGAAAATGTTACATGTGAACTAAACTGATAATAAAGGCAACCCTAGAAAAACCTTTCCTATTGAATCCAATGGAGATTACATCTGAGTGGATGTGCACAGGATAGCACTATAAGCACAGCAAAAATGAGCTCTGAAATAAAGTGTAATACAAATTCATGAAATTACAAGCATTTAAACAGCAGTAGCAGCAGCATTAGAATTCAAGTTCCTGAGTTTCAAACACTGCTTTTGAAGTTAAAAGACAAGGGACTATTTGATAATGCAGCTCTTATTGTTAAATTATTTGAATGTAATTTAGAGTTTGTGAATTTTCAAATTATTTGTGCATATTCATGTAGCCTGCAGACTAATTCAAGAAAATATTGGAAATCATTAATCTTCTCAAATAATGTTAAGGCAAATTAATTCTTTTTCATTGGATCCTGTACATTAGTTTTATGCTCCTTGGTGCTGATTGTTTCTAATTCTGTTGACTGCTTTTATAATGCTCTTTTTATATTTAATGTTCTTGAGTTATCTTTTGCTTTGTTTTCGTTTGTAATTTTAACTTTTTGTAAACTACTTAGGAAACTGCTGAAGGATGGGTCAACAAATAAATAAAGCAAAACAAAATTTAAAATTTAAAATTCATAAATCCAGCAGCATCCACAGTTGGAAAAAGTCTAATTATATAATATAAATTTGAATGTTTGCAAATAAAATTAAGTTAGGAGAAACTTTTCTCACTCCTAATGAAAGCTTGGGATGGATGCTTCTATCCATCTTGGTTTCTCAGTTTTTCATTTTTCAAATCATAAGTTCAGTTCATCAGCTTTACACAGCAGTTTTAAACTTTTTTTCAAAGGTGTCATGAAGATTTGCCACCGTTTTAGTGCACTTTTCCCTCTAATATGCATTTTTGTACACAGTTCTTTGATTGGATAAGTGCATCGCAACATTTCGAGAAGTGCAAATTTCAAAGGATATCTGTGTTTTGGTATGCATATTGTTCTGAGATGTTTGAGTTAGGTAGGCTTGTATTAAAGTGCAAACTGAATATTGGCTTGGATTCAACTAACTCAATGCACTAGTGGAAGCCAGCGCAAGAGCTCCTGCTGGTGCAATGGGGCTTCCCTCCAGCTCTGCACCAAATCTGTTCTGGAGGAACAGGAGAACCCTCAATACAGGTCACGGGATAGGAGGAAGGCGGAGCAGAGCGCAAGGAGTCTTGTTTTTTTCTTCTTCTTTGAACAAGTTTTCTTGTCTTGACCCTTTAAAAACTGCATGTATTTTCAAGGGCTTCTATAAATTGCAAACAGAAGCTTACTACTTTGATAAAACCCAGGCAGTCATGCTTTCAAAAGTGATTGGATCTGTAACAAAACTACTTAGTCAGCAGCTCCACAGAATGGTGTTTAGTGTCTTTTTTTATAAAATCTGAACTCAGACAAGCATTGCTTTATTTGACCTGGAAAATCTAACTGGGGTCCCTAACAGTGACTAAACCTTAGCTTGAAACAATCTGTGGCATGTGACCTTAAACCATGATTTGTAACTATCTAGTGAGTTCATGGTGTGCTCAGTGGAGATTTGAACCTTCCAGTCCTAGTCCAACACTTTAGCCACTGCACCATACTATATAGCATTACAGCCCTACAGTTCCCATGTTTCCTTGTCTGCCATGGGTGATAATGAAACAGATTTAAGATTGTTTTAAATTCAAAGTGCAGACATCCTAAATGACTTCTGGTGCTACAGTGGAGACATGGCTTTGTCCAGGTTCTAGTTGGGTTGTTCAGATTATTTCCTGATGCATGCTCTAGACAAGGGGTGAGGAACCTGTGGCCTTCCAGATGTTGCTGGACTGCCACTCTCGTAATCCCTGACCAATGGCCATACTGGCTTGGTCTGATGGAGTCCAACAATGTCTGGAAGGGTACAGGTTACCCATCTCTGCTCTAGACTATTAAAAGACCTGCAGAGATGAAGGTCAAATATAGGATTGGACAATCCAGAAGGCAGTGGAAAGCAATGAGCAGTAATGTAATCAAAAGTCACTTACGATTGATTCATCTGCTTGTGTCTTAACAACAACAACAACAACAACAACAATTTATTATTTATACTCCACCCATCTGGCTGGGTTTTCCCAGCCACTCTGGGCGGCTCCCAACAAAATATTAATGATGATGATGATGATGATGATGATGATAATAATAATAAAGCGATAAAGCATCAAACATTAAAAACTTCCCTAAACAGGACTGCCTTCAGATGTCTTCTAAAAGTCAGATAGTTCTTTATTTCTTTGACATCTGATGGGAGGGCATTCCACAGGGTGGGCGCCACTACCAAGAAGGCCCTCTGCCTGGTTCCTTGTAACCTCGCTTCTAGCAGTGAGGAAACCGCCAGAAGGCCCTTGACGCTGGACCTCAGTGTCCGGGCAGAACGATGGGGGTGGAGATGCTCCTTCAGGTATACTGGGGTGAGGCCAATTAGGGCTTAAAAGGTCAGCACCAAAGGTCAGAACCATCCCTTGATCCAGGTCACTATTTTAAAATGCCCTGACTTAATTCCATAGTACAACATCTCAGGGCTTATAGTAGACAGAAAGGACAAAGGGAATACTAATAGAAAGATGAGTCTGTTTGCAGCCATACACAAGGAAGGGATCAAAATACTAAATGACACATCTATAAAGCTTAATTCTCATCCTCATTCTTATTTCTAACCTGTCCTTTGAATACAACAAATAAGTGAATGCCCAAAGCTGCTTCTGAACAGGAAGTATAGGATCAACCCATAATTCTATTGGCAAGGTAACACTGTATTAAACTGAACTGATACAGCAGTATTAAACCCTAAGGAAAACTAAAGCTAAATTGGTAAATGAGTTAACATTAGTAATGTCTTCACTTCACACCATTTTAACTAAATACATGTCAATATCTAGACTCAGAAGAGAGCATAATTAAATTTAGCCGAAGTCTTGATTGAAGCATAATCTAATGCCTAGCAAATGATACATTAGTTTTAAGGAGTACAGAATTGAGTTTTATGTGCTAATCTTCTATTCTATTTATTCTATTCTATTTATAACATATATCACTATACTAATTTAATTTACTGAACATTGGAGAGGAAAAGCAAAGGGACATGGACTAAGCCATTTATTAAATATTGACGGCTGAGTGCAAGTTTTACATTTGATCTGTCAGCCATGTATTCACCTGAGGCATGTGCTCAGTGAATGTGAAGGAATGGGGGTAATGGTGTTCAAAATTCAAATATTTCATCAGGCTTTGTTAACTCTGTAGACTGCTGCTCAGGGAATGGGGATTAAACTTTTCTTCTTCAAGCAGAAGGAGTATTTTTTTATTCACGGGTGCAGGAAAATTAAAAACCCATCTTCTAGTGGCATGGTTACCATACACACACACACACACACACACACACACACATGCTCAATACATTAGAATATTCAAAACTGATCTCATGCTAACTTTTACAGCTCAGTAGTGGAGCACATACATGAGAAAGTCCTGAGTTCAATCCTGTTAGATCAGAGGTAGAGAACCTCAGGGCCAGCCAGGGCGTAAATGTGACCCCAGGCCTCTCTACCTGCCCCTGAGAATTCTCCCAGGGCCACCCTTCATTAGCCTTGCTTTGCCCGGGCAGAAATGTGTCCTTAGCTCTGATAATGACTCTAGTTTGTCTGAATGGAGGCTAGAGGGGAGTGGCATGTGTATAGAAACTAGCCTACTGCAAAGTTGTTGGGTTTTTTTAAAATAGTGGGTGGAGCAGCGAGCTCCTGACACAGGTTTCGTGACCCACAAATTGGGAAACACTGTTCTGAAGCCTCATAGACGTCTACCAGGACTTTTGCTGCGGTCTTCACCCTGGTCCAACAACCTGGCTGCCTCAGGCGCTCAGCAACCCAGCTGACTCTGAGCTGCGAAGCTCTCTTGCAGGCTGCCTCTTAGGACACCCACTCTTCCCCAGAGACCTTCTTCATTCCAATTTCAGCTCCTGGCTTTTCTCAGACTTCCCAAGCCCCTCTGTCTGTCTTGATGTTCTCCGCCTGCCTCCATCCTCCAGCTCTTCCCTCTTCTACCCTCTTCTTCATACAGAGACTTTGACTTTCACTTGAGGCTGTCCTTTTGTTTCCAACCAGGGTCTCACTCTAGCCAATCACTTCAAATTTGGGTGGGATTTTGGGCCAATGGGGCAAGGTAGCATGTCCATGGACTGACCAGTTGGAGCACCCCAGTTTTCAGCACACTGTGCCTGTATATGTAACAACAGATTAATTGTTTCCAGAGCTCCTTATTTTGGAAGACTAACTGGCAGTTAAACTTTGCTGGAGTCTCTGTTGTAAACCATTTTAATCAATGGACTGCAGAAGTTTTGAAAGAATGTGTGGTTTGGGATTACATCCTCCCCCTCGCCCCATTACACACACCCCCACACACACACACCCACACACACACACCCTACACCTGAATACTTCACTTCTCAACCTGACTTTTGTGTTAATGCTCCTTTGGGCATTCCTCATACATGCTCCTGTGCTGCTTGACCTCAAACTGAAGCTCTTGTCCTAAATCCTCTGTGATGGTAGCGCTGACACTGCATCATGGGCTTCCTGTGTCTTTGGCGCAAACCCCTTCAGGCTAGTGCATAAAAATAACTTGCAACATGGGTGTCTGAAAGGAGTTCTGCCTGGTTTTTCTTTCCCTGGAGGGAAAAGTGCTGCCATGTGCAGAATGAGAGGAGTCTCTAATGAGCTAAAGAGGAGTTCCTGGAGGAGAGTCGGAACTCACCCCTAACATATGGAGTTCAACATCAAGGGAGGAAATTGATTCAGTACAGCATGAACTATAAGCATTAATACTTCCCAGGAGGAGGACTGAGATTTCATCATTACTAATAAGAACACCAGGGTTTATTTTTGCTTGGATAATTGCGCGGCCACTTGCATTATGGTTTGATCCGTGTGGCTAGCTGGAATATGTTGAAGCCACTGGGGTTAATGAAAGGGCATCTTTGATGTGAAGGACATTTGCTGATGCAACTTTTACTCATGAGATAGTAACCTGATTGGCATTTAAAATACTCCTGGAACAATGATACTTTTTCATTTGCCCATCCTCTGTAGCTTGACTAGTGCTAAATCCGATATACTTTGCTCCGCTTAGCATTGCAGAGATTAAACTCATGACTGCCTTTATTAGTATCTACATTTGGAATATATCCAGCAGGGCTCTGGAACTTAAATACTTTACTGTTTAATCCCAACATTAACATCCCTTCTGGAGTTCCCATTTACTTGGATTGATGTACATTAAAAAAATATCTATGATCAAAAATAGATCACATTGATAGAGGCTGATTATCAGAAGACTTGTGCTGCACCTGTGCTGTAGGATTTACTGGATTTGTGTTGTTTTGACCTGATTACAGTGCCACAGTCCTTTTCAGAATGGCCCAGTTCAGATTTAGAGGCAGATTTAGGGCAACATGAGTAGCGTGGGGGCAATTGGGTGTGCAACTGAGGAGGGGGCCTTCTCAAAGACCAGTAAGCACTTGCCTGGCTTCAAAAAGTTGGCATGAGGGCTCTAACAGGGTCATTGAGTCCTTCTTCCCAAAGTGCTTACCAGGCTTTGAGAAGGAAGTAGGAGGGCTCTGGGACCCTGCCAGCACCTCAGACCTCCCTCCCAAAGCCTGCTGCCTTGTTTTTATGGCTTAAGCTGGGACCGCGAGGCCTGGGGGGAGGGTGTCAAATGTTGGCTTTGTATAGGGCGGCTTATTTCCAAGGTCCACCCTGATGGTCGCCATCTTCTAATGCACAAGCGTGAGTTCTCCTATGGCATAAGTTATGCAAAACAACCCCAAATGGGGGGTGTCTTCAGCAGGTGGTGAATAAATGAGAGATGGCATAAACCAGGAGTGGGAAATCTCTAGACTGCAGACCAGTCTTGGTCCTCAAAGTCATTTCCTATAAATCACACCTACCTGCCAATCAGCTGACATCACTTGCGATCAGCATCAATTCAGCCAGTGTCAAGACTGCATTGGCTGCAGGTGCCTGTTCCCAGTATCCAGCCCACACAGCAGGATTTAAGTGCCACTCAAGATCTGACAAGTGGGGTTAAATCCTGCTTAGCTTGCTGAATGTGTCTGTCTGTGTGCCTCTCGGTGGATCTTGGTCCCTCCTCTGGGGTGCTTGTTTTTGTAGCTTCTGCTTGGACTACTGTAGCTGTGCTTCCGCAAGGTAACATGAAAGTGCAGTGATAATGAGGACTGGTGGTTGCAGGAGCAGCCCTGGGCCTAGCAAGCCATGGTGCCTGCTCACCTGCAAGGGAAACCCACAGCAAACAGTTGTGGGGGCTGGTACGTGAGATGTCATTGTGGCAACAGCATGTTCACATACTCAGACTCAGGGTTTGAGTGTGGCCCTTGGCATGGAGAGCTGTGTAGAGAGCTGGGGATGGCACTTCCATGGAGTGGACAGTCTGTTTACCATTGCTGCCAGTCCTGTTTGTCTGGGGCTGGGAATGGGGTTCCTCCTGGGGAGTCCTCCTCTGCTCCCAGACCAACCTTGTGTTTCCAGATGTTCCTCATGGGTGTTGGCTGCTGTGGTTCTCCAGAGTTTCTGCTAGAGAGCAAAGCTTGTGGGAGAAGTGTTGGCATGAAGACATTGTTTGTTCCTCATTTTGTTCTCTAGTGCCCTCCACCCAGCTGCTTTGAGCCCCCCACCCCACCCCAACGCTCATATGGCAGCATGCCACACCACAAGAAGCAAGATGTGAAAGGAGGCTGGATAGTGCTCAGCTTATAGCTTGGTGGTGGTTTCCTCTGATTGGCTAGGAGTTGTTCTAAAACCAGAGTGCTCTTTCTGACCAGTGAGGGTGTGTCCAGCAGGTAGACTTGGGCCTTGAATTTTCAGAATTGAGCACATCACATTGATTTCTGTGAGGAACTCTGATTTTCACCACTATTTTTGCCAGCATAACTTTTGCCAAGTTTCCAAGCTATGTGAACGAGCTTAAGGAGGTTTGGAATTGGCATGTCTCTCCTTCTGCATTCCTGCCTCTGCCACAGCCTGCCAAACCCCCTTTTAAGGACTTTATGTTGGCTGAAGTTACACCCGCTGAACCAGTGGAGTGGGAGGGGGACATTTGAATCTGTGTAGACCAAGCTGAGCCAAGACAGGCCTAGATGCGCTGGAACCAAAACTGGAACCCTGGCAGATCTGGGGTTTGCATTGCACAGTTAGACGTTTAGAAAGCATGTCATGCATTCATGGAGTAGTTATGCTAACCGGGATCAATCTGAACGTTGACAGTTGTGATAAAGTGGGATAATGCAGAGAATAAATTGTTGACATTGAAAGCCAAAATTTTACTTTTGTAGTGCACTCAATTAAAGCAGTGATGAATCAACATTACTTGTCAAAACATACAAAGTAAATGTCATTGAACCAATGCAGCAATGTGGTGCAGATTACAGTATTTTCTCTTCTAGTATGAACTAAGTGTACACAATAGATGCTTGAAATACATTGAAGTTATTTTGCCCCACTGTGTCTCATTCTTGTGTTGCTATGCAAACCAGAGAGGGAGCAGGGATGTCCTCACTCAATGCCCATTACCTAACTTGTATCCCTTGCGCCGAGTTCCAATTCACTGAAGGTGTCCCCTGTACTTGCTCGTCTGAACTGTACAAACCTCAGCTTAATTGTGACTTCCATTTTCTAATCAAATAGAAGTAGGTTTTAGAAGTCTGCCAAACAGGTGTATTTCTACGGGATACAAATTGATTGTGGCTAATGCCATATGTATTTGACTTTATTTTATTATTATTTATTAAATTTGTATACTGCCCTTCATCCACAGATCACGGTGCAATTCACAACATAAAAATACAAAATATGAACACAAAACACATAACAAAAACACAAAAGCAAATCATTACCTCCCCAACCCACAAACACACTTGAAAGGCCATAGATTGTTTAATCAGCCAAAGGCTTGATTATAGAGAAGCATTTTCGCCTGGTGCCTAAAGAGGTGGAATGAAGGCGCCAGCAAGCCCCCTGGCTTTAACGTTAGCAGTGGGAGTGTGCTGGAGCTGGAGTAAGTGGTAATATATATTAAGTATATTTTCAGTTTTCTTAGCTCTCTCTCTAAAGCTGTTTGTCATAGTCAATACCATCATAAATTCAATGATGTACCAGCATTCAGCCACAAAGATCTCATTCTGCCATGCAGAGGGGTAGCCAAGAAACTGGAACAAGATACTAATTCTCAAAGTTCAATGCAAGTGCGCAGCTGATAAAATGCAATGCAATATACCACAAGTTTAAAAGCAGCACCTTATTTCCCTCCTGCCAATTTGAAACCACCTGTCCAAGCATGCAGAGCCATGTATAGATACAGGCATACCTCAGAGATATTGTGGGTTTAGTTCCAGACCTCCGCAATAAAGCAAATACTGCAGTAAAGTGGGCCACTTTTGCTTTTGCAGTGCATATAAAAGTTATGTTTACATTATACTGTAGTCTATTATGCCAGCCCCCACCCCTGACTGCAGGAACGGGAAGTAACAAAACCAGTTCTAACCATAGTTAGCAGCACAATTCAACATGACACCATTCACACAATTAGCAATTGCATTATTTTTTCTTGAGGAAATAGTAGGCACAAGGGCACCCAGTCCAAATTGGGAGACTGGTGTGATGTATTTAGGGGACTTTAACTCTTTCTCTGCTGTTGTGGTCCCTGTTCAGCTTTCCTTCCAGTGCATCTGGTAATACAGAATGCAAAGTCAGTCCCTCCCTTCCTAGATGTATCTCCAGGAATATCACCTCCCAGTAATTATGCTTCTTTATGCCTAACATGTGGGGGAGGGAGAATGGTATCCTTCCTTTTTCACACAAGAGAGGGACTCTTTAAAGCAGGGGTAGGCAATCTAAGGCCCGGGGGCCGGATGCGGCCCAACTGCCTTCTCAATCCGGCCCACGGACAGTCCGGAAATCAGCGTGTTTTTACATGAGTAGAATGTGTCTTTTTATTTCTGGGTTATTTGTGGGGCATAGGAATCCGTTCATTCCCCCTCCCCAATATAGTCTGGCCCCCCACAAAGTCTGAGGGATGGTAACCCAGCCCACAGCTGAAAAAGGTTGCTGACTCCTGCAGAAGATTGGCAATTGCAGTTTTAGGACTATTTGTATTACAAACTGGCCACCCAGTCATCAAAATATGTTAGGTCATCAAAATATGTTAAAACAATTTATCAGCTAAAGTTGCAGTCCTGTGCACACTTACTTGGGAGGAAGTCCCATTGAAATCAGTAGGACTTCCCTGTGAGTAAATATGAATGAGATTGCACTATAAAAGTTTCAGCCGTATTTTCAAAATATATTTCTTTTCTGAATATTTGATCCTTGTGGGAAAAAAAGCATTTAAAGAATTGTCAACAGCAATTCATCCAGCTCATTACCTCGAATTAAAAATCCATATTCATTAAGCAGCATCTTCCAGTAACCAAGGAACATGTGTCTTTCATCAAAGGATGGAGACAGAACTGAGTACCAGCTGGTGGTTTTATTTCCAGAGATGGAGACTCTGTCATGGTGTGTTTCCACCTTCCAGGAGGCTGCAGGGCTGCTTACACCTGCAGAGCACCTAAAAAGAGCCTCATTTGAATGCCTCCTACTTCCCACACTCCTATCTTAAGATTTTTACCAAATGTAGACACAGATCGCCCAAGCACACACCTCTCATATTTTTATGATCTAGCTTGATGAAGAGCTATGGAGAACTTGAAAGCATGCATGCTGCTTCTGTGATATTTTGGTTGGCCGGAAAAGATATTGCCCACATACAGATTGTTGGCATTTTTCTTATGGGTCAACACAGCTATATTTGCTTTTTGTGTAACTTTAAGGATGCTAGTTAATAAAATAAGTTGGCATCTGAGGAAGCTAGCGGGGATGGAAGCCAAACAGACCAAATTCTTTATTGATAAGTAATACATTGGGAAACAAAAAGAAACAACAACTAGCAGTGCTTGATTTTATAACACAGAGCACAACTACTTAATAATATGATCATGGGGCATCCAGACCATATAAAACAATGCAGCTACATAAGAACATGAATCTTTCCCAACATACAGTAGAACCTCAGGTTACAGACACTTCAGGTTACAGACTCTGCTAACCCAGAAATATTACCTCGGGTTAAGAACTTTGCTTCAGGATGAGAACAGAAATCGTGTGGCGGCGGCGCGGCGGCAGCGGGAGGCCCCATTAGCTGAAGTGGTAAAGGTAAAGGTAAAGGTACCCCTGCCCGTACGGGCCAGTCTTGACAGACTCTAGGGTTGTGCGCTCATCTCACTCTAGAGGCTGGGAGCCAGCGCTGTCCGCAGACACTTCCGGGTCACGTGGCCAGCGTGACGAAGCTGCTCTGGCGAACCGGCACCAGAGCAGCACACGGAAACGCCGTTTACCTTCCCACTATAAAGCGGTACCTATTTATCTACTTGCACTTAAGGGTGCTTTCGAACTGCTAGGTGGGCAGGAGCTGGGACCGAACGACGGGAGCTCTCCCCACTGCGGGGAGTCGAACCGCCGACCATGCGATTGGCAAGTCCTAGGCACTGAGGTTTTACCCACAGCGCCACTCGCGTCCCCCGAGCTGAAGTGGTACCTTAGGTTAAGAACAGTTTCAGGTTAAGAATGGACCTCCAGAACGAATTAAGTACTTAACCCGAGGTACCACTGTATAAATGAGCCTCTTACATGTGAACCTTAAGTATGTATAGTGGTACCTCGGGTTAAGTACTTAATTCGTTCCAGAGGTCCGTTCTTAACCTGAAACTGTTCTTAATCTGAAGCACCACTTTAGCTAATGGGGCCTCCTGCTGCTGCTGCGCCGCCGGAGCATGATTTCTGTTCTCATCCTGAAGCAAAGTTCTTAACCTGAAGCACTATTTCTGGGTTAGTGGAGTCCGTAACCTGAAGCGTATGTAACCTGAAGCGTATGTAACCTGAGGTACCACTGTATACAAACTCAGTGAGAGGTGTGAGCTTGCTTTTGCCAGGTAATCTCATTTATATTAAGTCTAATTTGAGGCAAACAAACTTTCATCTCCTCATCAAACACAAAGAAGCCTTCCTCTCTTTAGATATTTCATTTTTGTCAAGAGTTGAAAATTCCTGTTTGGAACAATATGTCATGGAGAGCTGTAAAAGAGTAGCCAATGCTATTGAAGAGAGGATACTGTTTCTGGTTGTATATAATTTTTATTATAATTTTTATATACTACTATACTATACTATACTATACTATACTATACTATACTATACTATACTATACTGTTCTGTTTAAATGTTTCTTTGATTGTCCTTGAATCTTCCTGCCCCACTTGCCACCCTCTCCTGTCACACCCTTTGACAACCACTGTTCTAGGTCTTGTCCAGGTTTTGAGCAGGCGCCTAGTACAGCCATAACAATTTAGAGGCACTTTTGGTAAAGCAGTAAACAGGTGAAGTGTTTTGCAGAGCTGGCTGCATAAGGAAGCCAGTTCCAGGTGTGTGGCTCTTTTCATACTTCCCAGTTGTCAGCACAGGTCAGCATTCCATTATCTCTGAAACTTCTTGTTGTTTTCTAGAGCTTGCTTTTTACAAGAGCTTGACAGGCAACTTAGTGCCTTATTACCACTAGAAGCCAGAGGATTTTCTTTTTAATGATGTCCGAACAAATTAACTGTTAAAAATAAACTGCAGGAGAGCACAGCAGGAAGGAAAATTCAACAGTCTGAAGATCAGAGAGAATTAAGTGCCATGACTGTGGCCTTCATGCCTATAAAAATTGACTTGACTTAAGTTTAATTCAGAAGAGAGCTGCATTGCATACATAGGATGCTTCCCTGTTGGGTTGGATTTTAAAAAAATAATGCATTGGAATGCACATCCTCCCTGCTGGTGTCCATTAACATACTCCTGAATCTATAAATATAAATGGGTTCTTCAATGTTGTTGTTGTTTTTACCAGCCCTTATTTCTGACATTTTATTTTTATTTTTTCTACATCACTGCAGCAACTGTAGTTAAGCTTCACAAAAGGTCTGTAATTTCCACTTAGCTAAAATATTAGATATTATTGTTTCTCACGGAAGAAGAGAATACCTTGAATGTTTCTGGGGCAAGTAGTGTGCATTCTCAAATTGCTGCAATAGTTTAACAACTATTAAATACCGTATTTTTTGCTCCATAAGACACACCTGACCATAGTTTTTAGAGGAGGAAAACACACACACACACACACACACACACACACATATTCTGAATGAAACAGTGGATGTATGATTTTTGTGGTTCATGGTGTGGCCGCAGACATGTGATTTGACCATGAGTTTGGGGTAGCCCAATGCAAAAATCCTGAAAATCCATGTGGACCTGTGCTTTGTAACCACGTTTTTGCGCCATTGCGGCCCCAGGCAACAGTGGGTGCATGATTTTTTTGGTGCAGGCTATAGCCATGGACATGCTATGTGATCTGATGCTGAATTTGGGGTGACCCAAAGCAAAAATCCTGAGGATCCATGTGGATCCGTACTTTGTAACCACATTTTTGCACCATTGTGGCCCCAGGCAAAAGTGGGTGCGTGATTTTTTTGATGCAGGCTGTAGCCATGGACATGTTATGTGATCTGATGGTGAATTTGAGGTGACCCAATGTAAAAACCCTGAGGATCCATGGGCTTTTACCTCCCCCCTCCCAGGCAGCCTCCTTTATTGCGTCCCTTATCTCTTTCCCCAATTGCTTACCAATCAGCTGCATTCTTTTAATACTCCCTTCCTTCTTGTTTGCCTTAGTGTCTTTTCCTTAGCTGGAGCAGTTTTTTGCTCCTCCTTTTCTTCTAATTTCTCTCCTCATTGCTTTAGTCTTCCTGTCTCCTCTCCTTGCAAGTTTGCTGTCTTTACCTCCCCCCTCCCAGGCGGCCTCCTTTATTGCTAGCGTCCCTTATCTCGCTCCCCGATCGCTTGCCGATCAGCGGCTTTGTTTCAACACCCACTTCCCTCTTTCAAAAGCAAAACAAAACATGATCTGCTTTTTGCCCCTGGGCAATTCAGCTCCAGGGACCATGCATTCGCTCCACAAGACACACAGACATTTCCCCTTACTTTTTAGGAAGAAAAAGTGTGTCTTATGGAGCGAAAAATACGGTAGTTCTTTTTAAATTATTTGGGAGTCGTGGGGCGAAGTGTCATCAGCACACCAACACTCAGCTTCTATTTCTCTGCTGGTAACAGCCCAGTAGGGCTTTGGGTGCTGCCCTTTACGATTGTAGCCTTAAATATATATTTGAAATTTATAGTGCATTATGATCACTTCCTTTGAATTATGACTCAGTCTGGCTTCTTTTCCTCAAGCGTGCGCTCTCTCTCTCTATATATATATGGAGAAATGTAGCAGCACAGTGCAAATGAGAAGGGGCAGTTTCTCCTATGTTATACTTTACCTGCTTATTATCCACAGTAGTGTGATCAGGGCAGGATTAGGGGTTGAAGTCCAGAATCCCACTCAGCAGAATGAACAGGAGGGCCCCCAACTGCAGCAGTAAGCAGGACAGACATACTAACTGAGGTAATACACATGACCATCTCAAGAAGCCCTGCCACCCCATAAGACCAGGGTCTAAAATGCATCATCTACATGCACCGCTGCCACCACCATATATTAGCCAAACCTACATGGACATTTGGTTCCAAGTGCCTACATTATATAAATGGTTGGTTTCTTTAATCCATGGTGTAACTTATGTTCCTTTGGGTAATGAAATAAGGGAAAAGTCTGGGAAAAGTACAAGACAGTGGTAAGACTGAAGAGATTTTGCAGACGTGTGCAAGATGACCAATACTGACGCTTTTGAACCACAGCAGCTCATGGCTTCAAACTTGTTTTTTGGGGTTGGGGAGGATGTAATAAGAAATAGATATGGATATTTTCTCCATTGTTTATTATGAACTGTAGCCAAAGACAGCTGCATTATTAAAAGGTTTGTGGGCTTCTGGTTGAAGGCAAAAGGTATGTGGTTTCTGCTTTCGGATAAGATTATCACATGAATCCCCACAAGACTGCCTCTTATTAACTAAGGCACTGCTGCTGTCACTATATGGCAAGCTATTAATGAAAGTGCTCTGCATCTGCTCCAGGGCACTGCATGATGAAGCTGCATAGGATGAGGGAGTTGCAGTCCAGCAATGCCTGGAGGGCCAAATTCCCAAATCCTGATATGCCCTTTGGTGTATGAATTATATGAACCAGGGTCTGATTTAATAGAAGGCGGCTTCCAAAGGCTGTTGTGTTAATAATTGTTACCTGTACATGTTGAAAACAAACCATGCTCGGGGTTCTCAGCGAAAACCATAGTTTGATATGACCTCATAATTTTGCTGAACTGTGAAACTGATTTCATTGACGTGTTTTATTTAAGATTGCTGCCACTGAAATCAATAGGACTTAAGTACACAACATAAATAGGTTCCCGACTCTGGCGGGAAGGTAAACAGCATTTCCGTGCAGTTGCTCTGGTTCACCAGAAGCGGCTTAGTCATGCTGGCCACATGACCCAGAAGCTGTATGCCGGCTCCCTCGGCCAATAAAGCGAGATGAGCGCCGCAACCCCAGAGTCGGCCACAACTGGACCTAATGGTTAGGGGTCCCTTTACCTTTACCTTACACAGAGAGAGATTTCATTATCTAAGTAGTTGCTAGCGGTTCAGTTTCAAGCTGTTTGAGGCAAGGAGAATCGTTTTGGAGGAGTAATGTATGTTTTATACTATTGGACATTGGGGTTCAGGTAGGTAGCCGTGTTGGTCTGATGCAGTCGAAATAAATTAAAAAATTGTCCAGTAGCACCTTAGAGACCAACTAATTTTCATCTGGGTATTTGAAAAGGTGCACATGGACATGAAAGCTTATACCCATAACAAACTTAGTTGGTCTCCAAGGTGCTACTAGGCAATTTTTTAATTTTTTAATTTATTTAGACATTGGGTGTGTGAGGTGCTGGGGGGAGGTGCTAAGGTACCTTATCGAGACAGACCAATGCCAACTATCAAGCAAAAAACATTGAAAGACGTTTAATAGTATTTGTATCCACTGACTTATCTTTTAAAGTTATATATTTAATGAAAATTAAATATGACAAAAATAAAAGGTCACTTTAGTCACTCAGGTATATAATTATGCTTGATGCATTTCATGTTGAAAACGTGAATGCCTCCTGCTGAAAGAGATTATATGAGACAATGTGAAAACTCTGTTGTCTTTCACCAGTAATAGCTGTTCCAGACATGCAAATGCATCACATGACTTAATTCATCAAGGTGGGCAATGTATTTATTTGTGAATTCATTCTAACAAAGCAATATTGACTTTATCTGATCCATATTGAAAAATAATGTTTACTGTAACACAAACACAAAAGCTACCAATTTATTAGCCCTGTTCTAATATATACAGTATATGTATATGGATCATAAGCTGGGAACCTTAAGCCAAGTCAGTTTTCAAAGGGCTTTTCTTAACTGTCTGACCTGTTGAGATTTACAAAGTCACTTCAAGCGACAGAAGATATTTATAGCACTTCTCAGGATCTGATCCTTTCATGCTGCATGTTTTATGATGATGGAAACAATTCAAACACAGAAAGTCAACTGTATGAAAAATAAGACAAATTTATTTAAATAAAAATACATGCACAACACACACACAAAATATACAATGGATATGGCTTACACATAACAATACCTGCAGTTCTTAAACCAATAGCCAAAATGATAAAAACAAAAGTACAGTACATGCATGCATAAAAGCAAAAAGCAAAAAAAACTGCTGCCCAATTCAGTTGAAGAAGAGGCAATACTATCAAATATACTTTGGGCCTGTGCTCCAAAACCTAGTTAAAACTTGTGGACTTTATCAAAAATGTTTCGCAGTAGAAACAAATGCTGTAAAGGTAATGCAAATGATTACTGCTTTTGCACAATCTTCATTCAAATGAATGGGGTTTATGCAGGAGTGATGTTTGAGGAAACACAAATCATTGTCTTTGGGGGGACATGGAATTGCAGTGACGTGTGGCCACCTGTGAACAAAGTTTTCTTGGATGTAATAGATCAGGCCTAGGCAACCTTCGGCCCTCCAGATGTTTCGGCCTACAACTCCCATGATCTCTAGCTAACAGGACCAGTGGTCAGGGATGATGGGAATTGTAGTCCAAAACATCTGGAGGGCCAAAGGTTGCCTGTGCATGTAATAGATCATTCGTGGTGGCCTCCATTTTACTCAGAAGATTACAGCATAATCACATATATAATCTCCTGTGCCTTTTAGGACAACTTCTTACAAGGCAGCTTACAAAATTGCATTCTACATTTGTATGCAGAGAACAAATAATCATGGTTCTTTGAGACTTTGGTAGCATAGAATGAAAGGTGGCTCATATGCCATGAGATTAAAGAAACACAGAGGGAAAAGACAGAAAAAAAACCTCATTACTTTAAAAATAGTCTCAAGACAGCACACTGTTTTCCCACAACCGCTGACCTATGGATATGTGCCATTCTTCCCTTTTAAAGTATGCTAAAATATTAAAAATATTGTTTGGGCAACTGGAAATGCACACTTGGATGAATAATGTGGGTTTTTAAAAAATAGCCAAAGAAATAATACATAAGGGTCAAGCAAAGTCTAATGGCACTGGAAGTGCTGTAAACACACATTCATTAGGGCTGTAAAGCACTCCAGAAACCAGTGGTCTTAAGCATGCAGAAAATTCTATATAGTGTTAAATAATTTAAAAATGTCAGCCAGTTGTATATGCTAACTCAGTAGCATTGTGTTCTGGAGCATAAGTTAAAATGCACTATATTTGGCACTTTCCTGCATTCATGATTTTTCCTGCTGTTCACAGAATTTCTCCTATTTTTCTACAAAATTTAGCATTAAAGAATAAGTCCCTGAAGTATTATACTTTTCCAGAGGCAAACTGCCAACCTGCTACCTTTCTTTTGAAAGACACCTGAAACTTCAGTGATGAAACTTCTAAAAATAATCAGTCCAGACTTTGATTTACTTATAGCAGCAACATGATTTAGGTGTTACACCAAACGCAATTGTCACAAGAGAGATATGCTGTTTTAGCCTCCACCTGCCCTCATCAGTACTAAAGATCTGGGAGGAAACTGAAATGAATGGAAAATAGCATTCTTTACTAGCTCCCACTCACTTCAGCTGTGGTGACCTTCCTTGGGGGATTATACTTCTGGCCATTAAAATTTCTCACGCCAAAAAAGAAAAAGGTTTCCTGGACTTAATCCTTTGTGGACTTGAGCCAGAACTATTTCTGATTAAAGTATGTGTTGCTATTGCTTTAGAATAATTTACATCTTACAACAAAATTCAGCCACAATACATTTTTTCCTTCATGTGTTAATTATTCCAGAAAGCTAAATTTTCAGTAGGTAATACTGACATGTCAGATGCTTACTGACATACTGTATTATTATTATTATTTTAATGTTCACATTTAGTTATTCTTTATATTTTGGTTTGTTTCTTTGCTACATGACACCAACGTGTGCAATAAGATACTGTATTGCCAAGGAATTGTCTTCACTCCTAATTAATTCATGATTATTTTAAGTAAGCAAATTGTTTGAAACATATTAAATTCAGTGGGACTAATCACATAAATATTAACAAAAGTGGGATGCCAGATGGCATTTTAACACAGCATTGCTAGAGATAATGCTTCTGAGAACCCATATTCTCAAATCCTCAAAGCAGTTTTCACAGAGCAAACATTTCTGAAAGCATTATACAAATTTATTTATGACAATACGGATTCACTGGTCAGCAGTGCACCTTTCAATATGCAGCTGTTTTATAGTGAAAATACAAACACAGATTTATACACCACTGAAATGAAAAGTTTATTGCTTGTGTGTTGATACTCTACCACTTTTCACAACAATATTTGTGCCTTTGCAAAGTTTTGACTGTGGTAAGAATGTTGGGTTGGATAAAGATTTAGTCATGCTTAGAGCTATTAAAATCAATGGGAATGAGTTTAGCGGGCCTTAACTAGCAGGACTTAAGTTACACACATCTAATTTAAGTCTGGATCCAATCCATTTTGCTGAAGTTCTCTAGTACTTTCAGCTGTTTAAAACTTATCTTCCTGCCCAGGCTGTCGTTGCTCTTATTTGCCAGTAGAACAGTGGAAATGTACATACAATGAGACCTCATTGTTTCAGAGGCTGAGATTTAATGCAGTAGTACAATCTGCCTAAACTCACTGATCATCTTTATAGCAACATATCTTAATTTTCTTAAATCGTTCTTATCTATTTACTCCCCCCCCCCAATCCCCAGCCCTTTCCATTCAAATGTAAAACTTATATTAGGGTAGTATTTACATTTGATTTGAAAATGGCACTCTCCTTCAGGTTTCATATTAACATTCACAAGTGATACATTTCAGATTGAAGAGTTGTTCTTTGGCCTTAGCCTTTTATATAGCTTTAACCGCACGGCAATAGGTTACAGGTTCTTTACCCTGATCGTTTTGATTCTGCAGGTTACAATTTTAATAAATTATTATCACTGTCATTTACATACAAACATTTATTATAACCACTAGTTGAATCTCCTTTCCCTCTTGGTACTTTCAGAGTGCACAGAGGACAGACTCATAGCTGTCAACTTTCAGATTTGAAAATAAGGGATCAGCAGCCTCACCTGTCCTGGGGACAAGCAGTGGGAAACGGCGCTGGAATAAGGGAATTTCCCACAAAAAAAGGGAAGGTTGACAGCTATGGACAGACTCCAGTGGCCATCCTTGTTTCATAATTACTTACACAGGTTGTCGCTTAACACCACTGAGAATGGCAGGTAAAACCCCAGATCCTGATTTCAAGGCAACTGTAATACATTACATGGCTTAAAGCCCAAGGCTTAGACCAGTGTGTTAACTTATTTTTTTGTTGTTGCATTAACAATGTATGTAGCTGGAACTGCAAAGTTTATCCAGAAATGCAGCAAATATTTACTAATGCAAGGTCACCAATATTAACATTCCTTTTCTAAACGTATCATGGGTTTTATGCACCACAGCTGAGCAGCACCTTAGCTTTGCCCTTAACCCAGTAGACAGTATCTTAGGCAATTCAATGTTGCTTTTGTATAGAAGTGGGATTTATTTTCAAGTCCAGGCTCAGAGTGACCCCTACTGACTCAACATTTGGCCTTCTATCTGACTAGTGACCAAACCTTTAATTCTGGTGGGCTTATGAAATACAGCCTACATTATTATTATTATTATTATTATTCGGCTTTTATTTATCAAACAGCTGGTTGCCAGAGCACTCAATCTACCATATTTTATCGATGTTTCCTTTTGATTGACAGTACAGTTGGGGGAGAACCTAGGTATTTTCCCTCTCATGTATGCCCAATCTGTGAGACGCACAAAGCAATTTTGTGTTAACTAATGAGCACAGGTGTGTGATCCTGCACACACAGCCTTTTTTGTGTTGTGTCTAAAGCTTAGGTGTCAGCTTTTCCATATGTTCCCTCTGGTGGTCGGTAGAACTTTGGGAAAGCCATCAGCTGTATCATGTTGAAAGCGTACTTTCTGCATTTGATATTCTTCAGTACATTCTCTATGCGGCATCCTTCTCTGGTGAAAAGGGAGGGAAAAAAGACAACTGCGTGAAACAATAAATAAATAAATATGTTTTATTTGTACATTGCAGAGTTTCAGCAACAATTGAAGTAAAAATAATGGAGATTCAATTCTACAATATATTTTCCACAAGTGATGATACATCTTACAAAATTAGATCCAAGGCCAGGCCCAATACAGTTATTGCCCTTAGAAGTAGAGTGTGGGTTTTATATATATATATATATTTATATATATTTATCTCTCACTGTGGTTTGATTAAATACTTTACGATATATTTTACTCTACCCTTAGAAATATATTTGCTTCTAAAAATTCTTTAATAACTTTTTTTTTCAGATTTGCTTTGTTTTGCTTCTGTTGTACATGTCAGAGTTCACATGTAGCCTTAGGTGTGCAGGTTCTAGGAATAAGGCATTTTTAATTAAGTCTGGCCCTACAGATTTGTAAAGGAAACTTCCATCTTTGTCTTATTTTCATTCTGTTTAGCTTTGCAATGAAGGAAATAGAAAATGGCTTTCCAATAGCCTGATCCAACAACTCTCTGCTTTCAAAATAATGATGCTCATTCATACACAGTACAAAAGTCACAAGAGCCAACATGGTGCATCAAGACGCAAACAAAACTTTTGTTTAAATGAATATAAAGCAAAAGCAACCAAAGCAACATTTACAAACAGGTTAATTTTGTTACAAAACAGAACTTATCAAGTGCCATAGAACGGCCTGACAGAAAAGGGTTAAGTCGCAACAAATAAAAGAGTGAACTATTTGCTAAAACAGGAACTCCTATCAGGAAGTAACAATGAAAAAAAGCACATGGAAAATTAATCTTTCAAACTGACCTGTCCAAATAATTCAGCTTGGGTTGAGTTCTCCGAGTACAGATTTAATTCCCCCCTCCCCCCATATTTTGACTAAGGACTGATAATCACCACAGACAAACATGTGACTGTCTTTGCAATGTGAATTTTACCACTGCATTTCCAAATAAGAAACCCTTTGTCTGATGTGAGCTCCCCCAAGTGAAAATGGCAAAGGGCCCATGTCAGCTAAAACCATACTTTCTGGTGTGCTAAACCTTGGCAATGTTTAAGTGTGGGGCTGTGCATGCTGGAAAAAAGTGAAGATTTCTGCAAATGGGTCCCCAAGTAAAAATGAGACAGTAAAATCACTCCATAAGGAGTTGAATTGGTCCTAAGTACGAGTTTTGTAAAAAGCGGGCAGTGGGGGGGGGGAGAGATCCTTCCAATTTAATGGCAAAATCTCATCTGATCAAGAAACACTAATATAATGGCCATTCTAAATGTGTGAAAAGATTGGCTCGGAATAGAAAGCAGATTAAATCACTTGATGCATAGTATGCTTTCTTGATTTCTGGAAATAGAAATAAAATCTTTTACAGTTCAAGACATTGCCTTCTTGAGGTTAAATTTATGGGTCTGAAAATGTAGAAATCATACAGCACAATTTTTAATCTTAAGCTGTTGCTGTTCATAGAAAAGAAATGGACAGAAGTGAAATTTACTGATATTTGGCTAATAATAAAGCAAGACTTAAAATAAGCCACACAACCAGCAAATGCGAGCTGACAAGGAGCAAGGCGACAGGGTAGAAGTGACGAGAAGTTGGCTTGTTATCAGTTAGACAGCCTGTCTCGGGATCATCCGACTCATTCAGTGCTCCCTGGGTTTGTCTGCTGTTAAACAGGGGAAGTTAGGAACAAATAAAATAGCATTTAATAGGAGAATAAGGCAACACTTAGGTATTCCAACAACAAAGATGGCCGCAATATAAACAAATCTATGCTAAATAAAGCTATTTTGGCTAGTCTGCGTACCAAATAAGAAAATATCGCACATATTTAAAGGTGTTCTAAATGAATGAAAAAAGCAAGCCTCCAGCAGGGAATTAACCCTCACAGATACTTCTTAGCACATTAAAGATGAAGCCATGGGTTGGAAGCTCTTAATGGAAGCCCCATGCAAGGGAACAGAGCAAGCCTGAAATGCTATGAAGTGGAATCAGTGGGGAAATGCATGGTTTCAAAACATTGAGGAACAGTGGAAAGCTCCACAGAGCTCTGATGCAATGATGCATGCAGAGCATCTTCCAGCGTTGAAATGGAGGGTGAACTTTCACATTTATGGTGCTTTGTTTTCTCACTGGAGATCCAAAAACCAGTCATAGCCACCAAAAGGGTTTCCACTTTTCGGCTTCTGATGACCTGGCTTTCCTCTATTTAGTCTCTGCTTTATCAAGATCCCTTGACAACTGCCAGCCCTTGGCATCCTTTGGTGGCAGTGGCCCAAGCACACCAGTAGGGCCCACTGCTGCTGTGTGCCTTAGGACTCCCTTTAAATCCATATCCCTGAGGCCTGGCAATCCCAGCAGTTGGGTCACTACCCAAATTTCCCACAATGCCTCTGGTGTGGTATCACTAGGGCATTGTGGGAAACTTAAACGAATGCTAGAGTCATCTACCTGGCATTGTTTGGAGCACTGCTGCTTAAAGGAGATGGGGCTCTTCCAGGGCACTTTCCACGAGGGTCCCTCAAACCTGGAGTTAGTTCTCCATAAGTACTTTCTGCAATGGAGTTATTTCAAGAACTTTAAATTAATGTTAAAAGAAATCAAGCAAATGTAAATTTATTTGCAAAATCAATACTGAGGCAAAGCTAGGGAGCAGTTGTTGTTTTTTTAAATCCCTGAGTCTGTTTATGAAAATGATGCTTAACTCTGTCATCAAGCCACTTAACCATAATGTGGGATAGTGAAGAGTTCTAGGAATTATCTGAATATTTGCTCTATATGATGTTACCTTTTTAACTGCACACAAACAGAAAGAGAGAGCATTTACTCCTCACAATTCCCAGAAAACCATTACAAATGACAGTGCCCAGAATGCTTTGAGAGAAAGAATGTGCTTTGAAAGAATGTGCTTTAAATTATAGTGTGCGCACAGCAACAGTGGCTCTCCAAAGTCTCAGGTTCTTTCCTGTCATTGGCTGTCTGATCATCTTTTAAACTGCAGGTGTCAGGGACTGGGCATCCTATATTTCCACCTAGATCTCTTTCTCCCCCCTGAATAAGGCAGCATAGCTCAAGTAGAACAGTGCAAAGATAAGAGAGGATGCACACCATTCTCCAGTTCCCTGTTGTGTCCCAGAGTGCTGCCTGCCTACAGGAACAAACAGAGCCCTCGTGTAACCTTATACAGATCTCAACATTTTCAAGAAGATACCATACTTAGGGCAACCTTCCCTGCAGAGTCAGCGCCACAGATTCTTGCATGCCACTCAGCAAAGAAAGACCTTGCTGATAAAATTAAGGTGGTGATTTTGGAGGGTGAGAAAAAGGTTCAGTTTGTCCTTCCCCCTTCCCAGCTTAGATTGTGGGTAAGGCAATGGGAAAACGAAGGATTAGAGACAGCGTCCTTAGGTCAGTTGGTAGAGGATGAAACTCTTAATCTCAGGGTTGCGGGTTCAAGCCCCATGTTGGGCAAAATATTCCTGCATTTCAGGGGGGTTGGACTAGATGACCCTTGTGGTCCCTTCCGACTCTGCAATTCTTTGATTCTGTGATTCTTTTCTGCATTACTATTCTCATTTCTATTACTGTTCTGCTACTCAGTGCCACCAGGATTGGAGCCAAAACAGAGTTGCTGAGAAACAGGAGGGAGGCTTCTTCCTCTTTAGGCAAGCCCCAAGGCATGCAGAAGTAACAAAATGGTGTGTTAGAGGTGACCTCTAGGAGCCAGGGGAAGTTGCGTATTCAAAAAGACAAATGGAAAACTTCAGTGGGCAAGTGAATTTGGTCTGCTTGAGCTCTTTACAGTGTCCTGGAGGAGAGCATGACTGGCTGCAACCCCAAACAGGAGCTCCTCTCTTAGGGTGTGAGGAAAACTATGAAACATCTTATTGTAGGTCCTACTTGTATTTTCTAACACATTGCACATAAGGTGACTAATTATCTTTATTAAGCTGTAATGGCTTTAAATGAGAAGAAGAAGAAAACCAGCCATCCCACTTACACTGCCATTGCAAAACATGAAATTAGGTCAGTCTTTCCAAACCTGGTGCCCTCCAGATGTTTTGTACAAAAATCCCTTCAGCCCTAGTCAGCACAGCTTGGGAATGGCTGAATTATGTAATGCCAAATAGTTCTGCAGATTGTATTTATAATATCTGTCTTAACTTCCTAGCAGAAAGTATCTGGAACTGCCAGTGAATATCCTCCTGTGTCACTAAATGAATGTACTGCAGTTTTCAATACTGGTCAGATTTATTCATGACCACAGCAATTAATCTGCACACAATACTGAGTTTTGCAAGATGTGCTGCCAAATAAAGGACACTGAATTTGCTAGCCAAGCAACTTGGCTGATGAAGAATGCGAGAAGGATATTGTTATGAGGTTTTTTTGGCAGCGGGGGGGGGGAGTTATGCTAAATGCCTGGGCTCCCTTCTAATTCTAACTTTCTGGTGGCTCTTTCTGAGATAGCAAATGGGTGGGGTCCCTTCCCTCAACTCATAGGTAGCTAAAGAGTTGACAGCAGGCAGAAGCTAGAGAGAGAGTTTGGCTCTTTTGTTTCTGCTTCCGGAGCCCACTGATGCGTAATGGGAGTGGGCGAGAGCCGCCTTCCCAAGCGGGGCGGCAGGAGGAGTGTGCAAGTTCTCCACGACGGGCTTGAAGCCAGGAAACTCCAGCGGGAAGGCCGAGCAAGAAGCGGCAGCTGCCACCACCTGGTGCATGCGGGGCAAGTGGAGCATCTCACAGAAGCCACATGGGTGACCCGTGAATGTGAGTCTGGTTCCTGCTGCACTGCGCTGCCCAGAACAAGGGGCTTTCACTGCATCTCTCCCACTTTCTTCTGAAGCATGTGTGGTTGAAGGTGGGGAAGCAGCAATTTCCTTGCAATCCCTGGAGCAATAAATAAACATGGAGGCTGATGCAGAGAAGCCAGGTGGCGAGGAGCAGAGCCCCCCGGGCTCCGGCGCGGAGGCCCCGGCGGATTCCTCCATGGATGCCTGCCTGCGATCTCAGGGGTTGCACCGCAAGCGAGTGGCAAAGGACGGGTCATGCCTCTTCCGAGCCGTGGCAGAGCAGGTGAGATTGCAAGGTCTCCCTTTGCAAGTGGCGACATGGCCGGGGTAGGAAAGCAGAGGACAGGAGGCTTGTGAGAGGCGGCTTTGTTTGGGGAGAGGGGGGTCCTCTTTTTTGTTCTTCAAAATATGGCAATCCTACATTATGGGAAGGGGTTGGGGAGGAAACAATCTCCCTAGGACTTTCCTCTCCCCACTAAACTCAGTGCCTAAAGTGGAAAGCAAAGGAACAGGAAGTTGACACAAATTTTAGCCAGTCAGAAAGTGGGACTGGAGGAATTTTGTGCTGTTGCCAGAAAGCAGACGAGAGAGGAGGGATGTAGGAGTGCAATTCAGGTATGAAGGCTGAGGACTGGGAAGCTGAGTGGAAGATGGGCCACGTGTATGATGGCATACAACAGAGCGATCTGAAGTAACAAATGATGAAAGAAGTAGGTGGGGAATGACAGAGTATGCATTGGGCTGAGAAAATGAGGCCAGGATAGCCAAGAGAATTTTGCAGTTTGGGATAACATGGGCTAGAAGTGAAGGGAGGACAGAAATTGAAGATTTGGTGGGAAGGCAGCAGGTCTAGATTCCTTATCTTAATTTTGGGCCACCAGCCAAATAATTTTGGTTGAATTGCTTGTAACATTAAATTCTAAAATGGCAAAACATATAAGCATTAAGTAAATGATCTGATAATATGCTGATGCCACAGTACATGTCAATACAACACCATTAATAAACCTAACATAATTAGTGTTAGTATTATGAGGATATACTTTACAACATACCCTTATAATCATGCTATTATATGCTTTGCCTGGTATGACTGTGTTTGAGTGACAGTGGAAGTATGTGTGTGCCTGTATATATCTCCCACAGGAATCAATGGGATTTAATACGGATAGAACTGAGTATGACTGAAATATTCAGTTCACTTAGAGTAAAATGTCTGTCATCGTATTTTACACATCAGCAGCAGCTAAGCCCTGTCTTGACAGAAGAGACGAATCACCCAGATCCCACCTAGATATTTCTGTACATGATAAAATCAGATGAATGAGGTCTTTACTGCTTTGTCACTGCTATATTCCAGGTATGCATGGCTGTTTTTTAAACAATACTTTGGTTCAATGGATGCCCAATGGAAGGGTATATGTTTTAATGCATGTATATATACAAGTGATAACAGGTTCTTTCATTTACCTGTTAGACCAGTGGAAATTAAGGTAGCAAAAGGAGAACACTGCTGCTTATTATATAACTTGTGGACGAAAGTCATTAAAATCAGGGACCAAGATCAAAGCTGGTTCAATGGATGAGATGGAATAGCAGAAGCCCTTGTACAAATAAGTATTTCTGATGGAATACTAATCTGACATTAATTTCTGAATCTTTATAACTCTTCAAAGATGACAGAAAATCGTGAAAAGAATTCCCAATGCAAAACCAAGGATACTTGAGTGGAAATTCTGCAGTGTATTTAGAAATTCAGCTCCTTTAAGATTTTACTGCTTGTCATGATTATTAATAGAAAAATTGAGGCACATCAAAACAGACATTTATAAACTGCTTGGTATTCTAAATCTCAGCACAGAAAGCTACTGTTACTTTCTTTGAAGCAGTTTCAAAAACTCAAACTATAACTAGTCAGGTTCCAAGGGACAGGAGAGCAGCCAACTAAGACAATACCTTTCAATACAGTGAAAATTCAAATTCCTGACACCAGATTCTAGCCTGTTTTGAACTGCAATGCAAACTGTTTATCAAGTTGATGTCCTGTGGCCACTACCTTTCATGCTACCTGGTGTGGCTTCAGTAGCCTGGTTTGGATGTAACACAGAATTATCGTTTAGTGGAACATGCATAGATCTGATCCCTCTCCCCTCAACTTATCCACTGCAGCCATTAGGAGACTGAAAACAGAAGTGAGTACTTCCAAACAACTTTAGTTTGCTATTATGTCAAAATTGGAAGCTGTGTTTAGTTTTAGCTGTGGTTTACTATATCAAGCCAGCTTCATAAATCACTGTTTGTTTTAATCAAGCATAGTTGAAACTAACCACACTTTATCCAGGTTTGATGCGAATGGTATTGTTTCTTTCAGCTCCCCATATATGCCTGCTACACATTGTCTGTTGTTCTGAGAGTGAGAGTTTGGTGTCATTGGAAAGAACACCAATATAGTGGAATATATTAAGCAGACATTTGACTTTCCCACTTTCCCAAGGAAATGGGGCTCATTGACTGATTTTTTAAAAAATCATTTTTATTAGTTTCCCAATAAAAACAGCCAATTAACATATCCATAATCATAATTGTACCATTGGCTGTGCCAGAATAAGCATCAATTGGCTATTCTCAGTTTAGGTGTTCAGATGCCAGCCATGCGACTTCAATACAACAAACTGTTCTTTGTTTTTCTTCTCCTGTCTTCCTTGCTTGCAATTAGATGAACTGCCAAAATAGCACCAGTGACTGAAGCAAGCCCCAAGGTGCCTTGTCAGACTCACCTTTTTTTTATTTTTACACAGGGTCGAAGGCAAACAATTGGGTCGAATTCTTTGGCGAGGGGAGTCCCAGGAGCCAAAAGTGTTTTTATTTGTCCTGTCTTTCATGTTGACATTGGGATAAAGATTTTTAAGGAAGAGGAATGTATTACTGGAAGTGGAAAAAGAAAATTGACATGCCTGTCTCCTCCTATTCATCTGCTACTAAAAAGGAACGCTTGGCTGCACAATTATTGGGAGCTGGTCCCAGTGCCCACAAGGAAGAAAGAGCTGCTCCAAACAGCAAGCTGGGTGTTTAAAAAGGGTTTGAACTTTTGATCAATGTATCTGAGTGACAATCTAGTTGTTTTCTTCCTGTCTGTGGTCATTATCATCACTGCACCCATTTGCGTGGCCTCTTCAACAATCCTTAGAATTGTTTACTGACTTTATAGAACTTGCTCTTAGCCAGAGCATCGCCCCCCACCCCAAATCCCCATTCTGGGGGCTTACTTCAAAGTTTCTGGTTTTACTTTCAGAATCAAAGCCATCTCACCACCAGCTTAGGAGAGAAATAAAGATGAAGATGCGGATATTTAATTTCTACCTCTCAGAAGATCGAACAGGTCATGATAATTATAGGATTTAAGGAAGAAATGAAAAGCCTCAGGATGACTTCGCTCAACCAGTCCTCAACTCATGCCAAGCACCAAGCTGCTCTTGAAACAGAGGCCACATCTTTGGGTAGGTGACAGTGGGAGTCAACTCTAGATTCTCAGTCTTTCACGATTGTATTATTGACTGTGGGTGGGGTGGGAAGGAGCCAATAGCAGAACCAGTTAATAACCTAACCCCCCCAAAAAAAACCCTCCAGTTCCAACACACCATCCTCTAATCTTTTGGTGTTTTAAAATGTTTGTACCATCTCTCCACTAAGGAGACCTTTCCTCCTTAGGTTTTTTTAAGAAAAGGTCATAACAAGTCAGAAGGGGTGGTTATTGTTACGGTTCTCCTTCTCTTTCACCCAAGAATGCTAAACAAAGAACAGGCTGCCAACTACAATTTGCTTATGCAGCTATGATCCTACCAATTACCCAAGAAGCTGAGGGAAAGTGTGAACCTCCACATCAGAGCGAGTGGATTGTAGAATGGTTAGAATCCAAAGGTCTGTGAGTCTAAGGAGGCTTTAGATTTCTTGGGCTTCTTGAACAGTAGAAACCATGGCTCACTTAGAACTGCTTTTGAAATGAGGTAAGTTTCAGAAGCACTTTGTAATATGGCATTGGGTCTATGTGTGCCAGTTGTTAAAAACAGAGTCAAAAATTCAACTGGGCCAATGTAAGACCCTTATATGAGCCTCAGCAGAAGCTCTGATTGAAACATTGACTTTAGTCAGAAAACTAGTCTTCTGAAATTACTTCATTAGCCTAATCAGAGAAAATCTTATTCTTCAAATTATTTACATTTTAACATATTTCAGAGATCTATGTGCTGTTCATTCCAATTCATTTCTGTAAGATGAGGTCCCCTCCCCCGTTGTTTGCTTATAAAGTTAGATTATAATTGTGTCGTATTATCCAGACAGATTTTCTTACTGCGGCACAAATATTCTATTTCATTGTTTCATCTATATAGGTAGGCTTCAATGAGTGCATGCCAGAAAGGCAGCTGTTCAGAAGGGTATGATGGATCCTTAATTCGACATAGGTTATTAATTAGAAACACATCGGGGTTTTTTTACATACAGTTAAGCCTACCTACAGGGATATGATATCTTTATTTTATTTGCTCATAAATACTAATGGGTGTCACTTACTGTGTAACATATCCCAAGTTTATTTTCTTGTGCCTGGGCTTAGGCCGGTCCTATGGGATATGTCCAAATTCACAATTCTTCCACATACCTGCCCATAATCAATAAGTTACGTAACAATATATACACACATCTGTTCTAGGCTAAGCAGATTGCTTTTCTTGGTCCTTTGTTTAATGTAACGTTCATTGTGCACAGCCATAGGAAGAAGTAGAACACCAGCAACCTTCCAAATGGCCATGTCCTCTGTGGCATTTGCTTTCTACCATGCATTATTGGTGTCTATGTTCACAAGGAACACATTGGCTTCTATGCAGGTGTGCTGTCAAATGGGGGTGCTCATGTAATTTTTATTAATATGAATTATAGGAGTTGTGTGTGAGAGGGAGGGAGGGAGGGAGGGAACTGTGGATGTGGATGGAGATTGAAAGGAAGAATAAATCGTGTGTGCACCTTAGTATGTGACCAAACACTATCACCATATTATTTCTCTCTTTTTCTAGCCGAAGGTTACAACCAATTGCTGCACAAAGTTGACTGGATTTGACATTCCACTTGCAAAAATAAAACTGGTCAATTGGCAACCCTGTCAGAGAACGCACGAAGGTGGTGGGAGCAGCACAACTCTCTTCCTTCTCCTGGGAAATGAGGAGAGACAGATTCAGCAGCTCAGCAAGTGTGATCAGCATAACAGCGCTTGGTCCAGGCAGGCACATCTCATCTACCTGCCAAGGCAGTCAAGGGGATGTGGAGCAACAGTAGCTGCTCCAAACAACACAGCCAGTGCTATCTACCTACACTTTTTGTGCGTCTTCTCTGTTTACAGCATCTGTATGTCACAGGCAAAGGGAACACATTCTTTGCAGTATTCAGGTATGTCTTATCAAAATAAATAGTCAAATCGCTGTGAGTTGTCAGCAGGTCCAGAAAACATTTACGGAGTAGAAATATTCACAGCCAAACAAAACAAACCTGAAATTGTTCTTTGGAAATGAATATATTCAGCATTTCATACTCATGTTTAAAAGACTTAAATTGGAGAATATTGAGAAATGTTTCTTTATAAAGTAAGGGCTTGTACACACTGGAACAATGTGAATCCCACCTCAGTGTTCTTCCAGACACCCCTCCATTAATGTGGAGGCAGGCTAGTTTGGACAAGCCCTTGGGTCTCAACAACAGATTTCATCAAAATGGGATGTTTCTGGTTATGCTGGGGAAATACTGAATAATAAGTTCTTATCAAAGTAAGTTTGAGGCTGGATTGGATGGCACTTGCTGTGTCAGAGTTGTATATGCAATATTTTGAACTTTACTATGTACTTTGCTAGAACAGCAGTCTCTCTCTCTCTCTCTCTCTCACTCGCTTTCTGTTATTTAAATTGCTCCAATATTTTTCTCAAGAAAGAAGTTCTAGACTGTGTTATGCTGAAGAGCACACAGATGCCTAGATACTCCATTGGTTAAAAGACCCCCAAATTTGTCCCCTGCCCTCTCAAATATTATAACATTTGATTACATTGAAAGGGTGGGGCTAGACTATCAGTCGTATCCAATGCCTATCCTAATCCCAAAAGGGATGGCAGAAAATGTTCCCTTCACTAGATTCTCTTTAAAGTTTTTTATGCCTTGCTTTTCCTTAAATGATTTCTGAAATGTAATTTCTCTAGAGCTTCTACACAAAGGTAGCAGCAGCCTGGCTCTTATGCCATAGAAATAAGTGTCATAAATAAAGCGGTAAAGCATTTGTCACTTTGGAGCAGAATTTATAGTCTCCTCCTAATTTATAAAAACAGCCAGAAGCTATTGTTAGGGAACAGGAAATAATAGAACGTTCAGAATTGACATGTAACAGGAGAATACCAGTTATCAAATATCACCATTGTGTCCAGAGAAGAAAGACACTCTCCTAATTTCAATTTGGCGCCACATCAGAATATGCTTGAGAATATACACATTCTGGGAGGCTTTTGCTCAGTAATTTCTCACAACATTGGTGTGTGAGAGTGAGTGAGAAAGAGAAACTTGGGAACCATTAATTTTTTTTTAGACAGATAGCCCACTCAGTTGTTCAGAATGAGAAACAATATGCTGATTATTGTACTCTATACCTCCTTGTCCCTGGACATAAGATAAGCTTGGACAAGCCTCCAATAGACGAAAATTCAAAAGCTGAGAGACAATTATTGGAATGCTTCACTGCATGCATCTGTTGTTCAGACCTCCAAAATGTTATTGCTGTCACATATTAAGTGTAATCTAGATATCTTCAACTAATGATAATTCATGTGTTTTATACTTTTTTGCAACTGCAGCATTTATGCCTAACTTTATACCCCACCCTTCAGTTTTGATTCCAATATCAATGGCTTTAGAACTCTATTCTAAGAATCTGAAAAATATCACAACTGTCCTCTAGTGGAATCAAGTATCTTATAATAAACCTAGCACAGCTATGATTTGTACTCTACAATGTTCTTCAACACATCTTTAAAAAGAAACACTTTCATCAAACTGTGAACTCTATAGTGACCTCAGATAATACACTGTTCAAGGTGTTGAAAGTAGAAAAACCACAGTTTTATTTTAAGAAGGTCTACCCTGTTCAAGAAGTGAAAGGAGAATTTAAAGTCAAAAGATATGGATTGACCAACACTGACACTTGAATATGAATTTATGAATGAACTCTATTTAATTGGTACTTTTGTTACTATTTAAATACCATTGTTGGTTGGTCTTAATACCAGTAAGGACCCCTAATGTTTGCCATGTCAAGAGCTGATCTGTTTCAGAGTGCTTGTTTTCAAAGAGTTTAGATCTCTTCCTGACAATCATTACAGAGTGAGATAGAGCGTTGACAGACTGTTCAGCAGTTATTGTCACTTGACAACTCAAACTGCAGAAAATAAGAAAGCGCTGGAGTCCCGATTTTTCCACATTCCTTAAAAATTACATTTAAAAAATCCTCCCTGGAGTCTTTTATGGCTGGGTGTTTGAGAAGTCCACCGAATAGCCTTTTAAACAGCACTTTACTGAAGTAATCACATAGAAGGATAAATACACAAGTGTCACATCCTATAACAACTCCATTTATTTAAGGCCAACTCAAAAGCACAGTTATGAAATCTCTTGGAGAGCCTTGAATAGAATGAGCCTTGACTAAATATACAGAAGCTGAGCTCAGGGACATGGAAAGTATCTCCTTTTCTCAATGCTCTATTCCAGTGAATGGAGAAGAAGCTCACTGTTCCAATCAGGTGCAATCACATCTATTCTTGGGCAGATGTAATGCTGCCAATCATATTCATGGGTAAGACTACAGATGAGCCAAAACACAGGGCACATTTTTTTAAAAAAAGTATATTCAGCGTAGAAAAAAGTACCTCTTTTAATGATTTGCAGAAGAGCTCTCCCAAAGGGAGAAGGGCAAATGGCTGCATTTGATCTCAGTGACACTGGCCTGGTTCAAACATCCCATTAAACCATACATGAGACTGTAATAACTCTATTTTCCTGGTCTGCCACTGGGCATTCTGCACTGTAGACTTGCAATGTTTTTAACAACCAGTCTATCCCACAGTGTTAAGGCTGTCAAATGGACTGGAAGCTTACTCTGAAAACAAGAGTACAGTGGTGCCTCGCAAGACGAAATTAATTCGTTCCGCAAGTTTTTTCTTCTTGCGAGTTTTTCGTCTTGCGAAGCACGGTTTCCCATAGGAATGCATTGAAAATCAATTAATGCGTTCCTATGGAGACCACCTTCAGACCAGGTCCGGGGACAGTCTGTCCCCGGACCTCATCTGAAGGCTGGCGGGTGGAGAAGGACTTTTCTCCCCACCGCCAGCCTTCAGAACAGCCTTCTGAAGGCTGGCGGTGGGAAGAAAAGCCCTTCTCCCACTGCCAGCCTTCAGAAGAGTTCCCGCAGGGCTGCCTAGGCTGCGGATAGCAGCCTGCTGCCCCGCGCGAGGGGCGCTCTGCTTCAGAGCGCCCCTCGCGTGGGGCAGACATTCGCAGCTTGGGGAGCCCTGCAGGACTTCCTGCGGATAGCAGCCTGCTGCCCCACACGACGGGCGCTCTTAAGCAGAGCGCCCCTCGCGCGGGGCAGACATCCGCAGCTTGGGGAGCCCTGCAGGAGTTCCCCGCAGGGCTCTCCAAGCTGCGGATAGGGGTAGCAGGCTGCTATCCGCAAGCTGCGGATAGGGGCAGCAGGCTGCTATCCGCAGCCTAGGCAGCCCTGCGGGAACTCTTCTGAAGACTGGCGGGGGAGAAGGGCTTTTCTTCCCACCGCCAGCCTTCAGAACAGCCTTCTGAATGTTGGCGGTGGGGAGGAAAACCTTCCTCCCACCGCAAGTCTTCAGGACAGGTCCGGGAACAGAGGAGAAGGCGCGCTGCGCTTCCCCGCTGTCCCCGGAGATTTCCCTATGGGCTTTCGTCTTGCGAAGCAAGCCCATAGGGAAATTCATCTTGCGAAGCCGCTAGAAATCGGAAAACCCTTTCGTCTTGCGGGTTTTTCGTTTAGCGAGGCATTCGTCTTGCGGGGCACCACTGTAGTTGGAAGCCGAATTGAAATTATGATTAAACATAGAAAACCAATGGATCATTAGTAAAAGTACATTCAGGTGTGAAAGCTAGGCACATGCATTAACCACGATGACTGAAAAGCTGCAGAAGTGATTGGATGAAGCGACTATAATGGTCAGTATGAAATGTATGTAACTACTATACACCATGAGCAATATTCAAATAAGCTAAACATCTGAATTGCCCTGCAATCCTGCTCACTTATTACTGCTGCCCTTTTAAACAAAGCAAAATTCATGTCCCTGTTGAAGGGCATATTGTGAAAGACTAAGATTAAGGCTACTTAATCTTTCACTTGAGTTATTTAAATGGGGCAAAAAGAATCCAGAAGTAGTACTTATTGTCAACCATGATTTTTTTTTAAAAAAAACAAAGGTTTCCTTGCCTAAACACAAATAGTGAAAACATGGTTGTACATTCCTGCATTCACCTTGACAGCTGCTTTAAAAGTGATGACAATGTATGGAATTTCATTACAGACATGGTTAGCTAGCAAGTGCAGACAAAACTTACATCTTGAGACAAGTTATTTTCAGTACATGTCTAAATTAATAGTGTACCTAACATTATTGATGAATTCCATCTTAATTTGTGCATAATTATACTTAAAAGGCAAAGTAATTTAATTTTTTAAAAACCAGTGAGGTCATATGTTAACAATCATGTTTATTTAACTTTGTCTTAATTTTGTTTGCTATATTTTATCTTTGATTAAACAAAGCTATCAAGTATAACAGATTACTGTTTTGATTAAGTAGTATTTACCAGTTTTATAAAAAGCACCCCTATATGAATTTAACATGTTTGGGTGGGGGGAAGGGCTTGATGAAAGGCTTGAGATATGAACCTGGGCTTGGGATAATAATGAAAGGCTCATTAACTGAGAGCAAATCATGCACATCTTGATCCTGACCTACCCAACGTTTTAGCTAAAATATATTCAAGCACACAGATAGACTTGAAAGATGGCAAACAGAAAAAGAAGAACATACCTCCTCATACAGTCAAGGGCTCGGATAAAAAAGTCTTTGTGCAGCTGATGCTCATCTCTTAAAATTGAACATTGTTCCAGTGTCACTGACATTGATGTCCTATCTTTGGCACTTTTACAACAGGTGAACCGGATTCCATTTAGCTTGCGGCAAATCTATAATGTACACAGAAATCAAGTGACTTGCTTCTCTCTTTACTCCAGGTGTATTGCAGTCTAGCATACTGGGGAATGCCAGCATGTTAAACAAATGGTTGGGGAACATTTAAACTACTTTGATAACACTGTCAAACAGAAAAGAGTTTGCTATCTTTGTATCTTGTTGTGGAGCAACAAGCTTGGTTTTGATTTATTACTTGTATGCCGCTTATCCAGCAACAACATTGAGTTCAAAGTGGTTCATAATCACAACGAAGTGTTACAAATTAGCAAACAACACTTCCACCAAAATACTCATGCCAAAAACCACCACCACATATAAATATAGCAAAAAAACCCCAACACCACTCCTCAATTAAACAATGCAGTTCAATACAACCTCGTAATAATGCAAAACAAATCTGTCAGAAATGGCTGATAAATTCTAATCAGAAAGATCACTTTTGCAGATTTTATCGCAGTGATTCATTTGTCACAACTTTCAGCGTCTTTTGACTTTCCCAGCATGAAGCTATGTGGAAAATAAAAATAAAATAAAAAATGCTTTAATGAGTTGATGGTGGGCTTCTGTGTGTCTCTGTTCTTATTTGATAATAAAACCAGTGTGGGGAAGCTGGGAAAATGGATATTCTGTGCTAGGAGCTATTGGGAAAGGAATTGAAAATAAAACTGCCAATATCATAATGCCTTTATACATAGAATTCTGGGTACAGTTTTGGTCATAACATCTCAAAAAGGGTACTGAATTGTTGGAAGGGCAGCCAAAATGATTAAGGTTCTGGATTACCGTATTTTTCGCTATATAGGACGCACCTGACCATAGGACACACCTTGTTTTAGAGGGGGAGAACAAGGGGAAAAAAATCCCCCCCTCTGCTCAGTGCCCCTTCAGCGAAGCGGCAGGAGAAACGGAGCCCCTTCCATTTCTCCTCCCGCTTCGCTGAAGGAGAGTCTTGCTCTCCCGGCTTCAGCAAAAGGAACCCGAAGCCTTCAGAGCGCCGCGCGAGGTCCCGCTGCGCTGCAAAGGCTTCAGGTGGCTATCCCTGAAGCCTGGAAAGCGAGAGGGGTTGGTGCGCACCGACCCTTCTTGCTCTCCAGGCTTCAGCGAAAGCAACGCGAAGCCTCCGGAGCGCGGAGGGAGCGCTCCCTCTGTGCTTCGGAGGCTTCGCGTTGCTATCGCTGAAGCCAAGGTGCCTGCATTCGCTCCATAGGATGCACACACATTTCCCCTTCATTTTTGGAGGGGAAAAAGTGTGTCCTATAGAGCGAAAAATACAGTAATTCCATTATGAGGGAAGGTTAAAATTCTGGCACTTTTAAGTTAGCAGGTAAAATAATCAAGATTTATAAAATTATGCATGGTGTAGAGAAAGTTGGCAGAGAATTCTGCTCCCGCTCTCTCATAACAGAAGAACCAAAAGGAGCTGCTTAGTGGGAGTTTCAGGATAGACAAAAGCAAGTACATCTTTAACACAGCAGTCTTCTAGAATTTGTTTTTGTAAGATGGCTTTAAAAAGTAATTTCACAAAGTACAGTAATGGAGGATAAAGCTTTCTATAGCTACTGGCCATGTTGGCTATACGTTACCTCCGAGCTCAGAGGCTGCAAGCCTCTGTGTAGCAGTTGCTGAGGAATAATACGGATAGAGATACAGGTCTGCCTTGCTTATAAAATTTCTTTCCAAAGGCAACTGTTTAACCACTGCAGGAAAAAGATGCTGGACTAGAATGGCCTTCGGTCTAATTTGACAGGATTCTACTATTATATAATATTCTTATACAATGCTTTTTTTCTTAAAAAAATGTTTAGGGGTACTCTCATTTTCCTACTCATATTGAAATTCTGCCCCTCAATGAGACCAAACTTAGATTCACAAAATGTTTAGGAGTATGTGTACCCCTGCGTCTCCCCAGAAAAAAAGCACTGTTCTTATATATTACAATGATTTTGTGTCTTCCAAGTAAGTAAGGTAAAAAGGTAAAGGTAAAGGACCCCTGGATGGGATTGTGGCGCTCATCTTGCTTTCAGGCAGAGGGAGCCAGCGTTTGTCCACAGACAGTTTATTGGGTCAAGTGGCCAGCATGATTAAACTGCTACTGCTACCAAGACAAGTGCCAGAGTGCACGGAAACACCGTTTACCTTCCCGCCGGAGTGGTACCTATTTATCTGCTTGCACTGGTGTGCTTTTGAACTGCTAGGTTGGCAGGAGCTGGGACAGAGCAACGGGAGCTCACCCAGTTGTGGGGATTTGAACCGCCAACCTTCCGATCAGCAAGCCCAACAGGCTCAGTGGTTTAGACCACAGCGCCAGTATCAGAATTGCTCTTCTGAGCATGGAGTGTATAAGAGAAAGAGGATTATATAATCAGAATTCAAGCACATCCAGAGAACAGCAGCTGCGCCAAAGACATTTCGGCAACTCTCTTAATTTTTATATCCTAGTTAGCTCCATATGAGATGTCACTACAGAAAGCGGTGGTGAATCTGCTATGCTTTTGACTGGCATATATTAAATGCATGTGCATTAACAATCACTTATATTTTATACCCTTTGAAGTTTGTGCTTCTATTTTAAAATGAGGTCCAAATCAGCATCACTAAAGGCTTCCTGATTAAGCTTTCTAAATTAAAACATGAAACTTCAAAGGGATGAGAATCGGACAGAACAGATGTCAAAGAATAAAGGTTTTGGCAACAGAACAAAAAAAAAGGAGGACAGGGAAGCTGAGACACTCAGGGGAAAAGCAATATAAAATGTACTTTGGGTTTTACTCTTTTAAAGGGATAAAAAGGCATGGGAAAACATGTCACTACCTAAGCAATAGTCACCTAGTTGGTGGACAACCATTCCCCAATGAGCAATGATGTTTGCAGTTTCCGAGTTGTAGAAAGCCAGTTGAACTGCATTTCTTGAAAACATCAAACATGAAATAGTCTTTGCTGCCACCACTAGTTTTAGTAAGCTAGATTTTTGCAACTTGTCCAAATTCAGCAGCAATGGAATGCAATGAAGTGCCGTCTATGAATAAATAGTGTCATGCCAAATGATTCCTGCTATTTGGTGGTTGCAGAAGTCAGCAGGAGTTGGAAAAGAAACTGGCTGTTGGAATGTACAGTGGTACCTCGGGTTGCATACACTTCAGGTTACATACGCTTCAGGTTACAGACTCCACTAACCCAGAAATAGTACCTCGGGTTAAGAACTTTGCTTCAGGATGAGAACAGAAATTGTGCTCCAGAGGCGCAGCGGCAGCAGGAGGCCCCCATTAGCTAAAGTGGTGCTTCAGGTTAAGAACAGTTTCAGGTTAAGAACGGACCTCCGGAACGAATTAAGTACTTAACCCGAGGTACCGCTGTACACTGAGATGCACTTGTTTCGTAAACCTACCCTATAACTTGCTTACTTAGCAAGGAAAATGAGTAAATGGGAAATTGCTCGTTCTGGGGAAGGCAACCCTTTCAGTTTTGAGATTGCCGCTACCACCCAAAACGCCTAAATTTCTAGAACATTATATAAGTCTGCTGGATCAGGCCCATCTAGTTCAGCATCCTGTTCTCACCATTGGCCAGCCGGATGCCTGTGGGAAATTTGCAAGCTGGACACAAGCGTAACAGCACTTTGCCCACCTGTAATTCCCAGCAACCAGTATTGGGAGGCATACGTGGAGTGTAGGGAGAACCTGTCATTCAAAGCTTTCCCCCAAACGAAACACTGGAATTTCCCCCCTCTAAAATTAGGGGTCCATTTTACCACCTTTTCATTAACCTGTTTTTGCTCCATGTCGTAGGTCCGCAATAACTGATGTACTTTCACTAACATGAAAGTATATTAGCGAGGGGTGAGAAGTCCTGCAAAGTGAGTGCAGAGCGGAAGAGAGGAAATGGGCTGAGGGGTTGGTCCGGATGGGGCAGGGTGTGTCTGTGTGTGTTGAGTGGAGAGATACACGAATCTGCCCCTTCAAGGGGAAAATTTGATAGAGAGGGAGGAAGGGGGAGGGGGGAGGCTGGACTTGCATGAGAGCGTGGGAGCCAAAAATGTAGGATCTTGGAGGGTAAGCACCTGTCAGATTTTCAGAGGTCCGTTCAAGATATTGCAATCGTTTTGTTTTCATATCTGCTATTGCAATCAGCAGTTAATCCAGTGAAAATCACTGAGAAAAGAAACACAATTAACTTATACACAGGAGATTTGTGGGGCCTCTGTCAGGAAAATATCTACATCCTTAATTACCCAATTAGAGAATGTTAACTGCCTAAATGTATGTGTTAGTGGTGTCAAGTTCATGAAAACAAATAACCAAGCAGTGTTATGTTTTGCATTGTGCCCAGGGCCAGTCAGCTTCTACAAAAGTAAAAGCCGGATCATTATGAATAATTAACATTTTGCTTTCCATAAATATGAATTTATATGATAGGATGAATATACTGCTATTCATTCATATGGAGTAATAGACAATGCAAGCCAGGGCCTCAAAGATCTAGTCCAAGGGGGTCCATTATTATTATTATTATTATTATTATTATTATTATTATTATTATCTCTAGCCATTTTTGTTTACCTAGCTTCTTTAAATACTATTCCTGATCTAGGACCTTCCTGAGCCCCAAAATCCAAATTCTTCAACAAAGAAATGGAAATGATGTGCAAAGACTAACATATGAATGTCTACATAAACGTATCTTTGAGAATTTGCAACATTTGTCATGGACTGAAGATGTATGGTGCCAGGGACCTAGAAAATGAGATTCATAAGTTTGCAGGATATAGACCAAGGATGGGAACATGTGGCTTTCCAGCTGCTATTCAGTATCAGCTCCAGTTGGCATGGGGAATAGTCTGGAATGATGGGAAGTGTAGTCCAACAACATTTGGAGAGCCACAGATTCCCCATCCTTGCTCTAGGCTAAGAAATGAGGAAATGAGGAGCTGTTCAATGTACAGGAAGCCTGACCTCACTCCCCCTCAAGAGACACTGCACACGCACATTTTCAAATGTGAAGAGTCCTATTGATACAAGGACTACTCCCCCCCCTCCAAATGTAGTTGTGGATATTTTTCAGCGTCAGATTTCTATACAGTACAGTAAGCATACAAGTTACGTACTGCTCTGAGTCAGAGCTGTAATAAAGTTGGGGCTACAATATGTTCCTGGTTATAGGAACTGCATCCCTGATGATGCCTACTGTCCTCTAAGAAAATGATTCTTATGGACCATCAAAAGGAACTCTTGCTTCATCTCTTCCTCTCTGCCAATGCCACCCATTACAACCATCCATGTATCGCATTCCTCTAATAACAGATCAACTTATATATCCTTCACAAAATGGCAAGAGGGGGAAAAAACAAACCCATTACATGCACCTAACTATGCCAAAGAATTCCTAATATTGAACCCACCCTGTGTTCAGGGCCACGGCAGCATCAGGAGTAGAACTAGAAAACTGAACTAGAAAACTGAAAATACCAGAGAACATGCAAGTGCAATACTTTTATAAAGGTAAAGGGACCCCTGACCATTAGGTCTAGTCGTGACAGACTCTGGGGTTGCAGTGCTCCTCTTGCTTTATTGGCCAAGGGAACCGGTGTACAGCTTCCAGGTCATGTGGCCAGCATGACTAAGCCGCTTCTGGCGAACTAGAGCAGCATACGGAAACACCGTTTACCTTCCCGCCGGAGTGGTACCTATTTATCTACTTGCACTTTGAGGTCCTTTCGAACTGCTAGGTTGGCAGGAGCAGGGACCGAGCAACGGGAGCTCAATCCGTCGTGGGAATTCGAACCGCCGACCTTCTGATTGGCAAGTCCTAGGCTCTGTGGTTTAACCCACAGCACCACCCGCGTCCCAATAGTTTTATGGAAAGATGCAAATTTAATAAAGTACTTTGGGCATTAAAAGGCTTCATGAGTCACTTGCAGATGTCATCCGAGTCCCCACCACCACCACCACCAGCGGCAAGCTGCTAAGCTTCCCTTATTTGCATCCTCTTGCCAAAGTTCATTTTAACAAGTCAGAACAAAATTAAACGAATTGCTTTAAAATGAGGTTTCTTACCGTTGCAGCCAGCCACATGATTTCTACATTCTTTCTTTTTTTAGCCTGAATATTTTGATGGAGATTTTCTAGTAATCCTTTTAAGTCATTCTGTTCTTGAAAATGTGGTAGGCCTGGGAAGAAGAAGTAGAAGAAATACAGCGTGTGATAACGGCTATGCTGAGTCAAGGATTTCCTCAGGAAAGTAAAGCTGCTATAGTTAAAGTCTCATTTCGAATGCATGAGGATTTTCCTCAAACACAGCAATGCCGTCTTTTAATGACTGACCAAACAGGTTTCTGCTTGTTCACACAGCCACTGCTATCTAAGAGCTTTTTTCTGAAGTTCCATGCATCTTCAGTACCTCTATATTAAATGGTAAGAGGACCGATTCCATAACCTGTTGCACTTCTGCCTCTCGTCTGTTATCTGCTCCTTGTGCTGCACTTTGCATAATTGCAGGATGTGCAGAGAGCAAAGCAGCAATAAGGAAAAAGAGAGAGAAGAGGGGCTAATGGAAAGTACAGCACCACCATAAATGTATGCACAAGTTTATTTCAAGTAAATAATAAATGCAGACTAGCTAGCCTGCTAGTAATTTCTTTTTAAATATGTGGCAAGCTGGGGCAAATCTCAGGCTTGTGGAATCTGCTTTGTCTTCTTCTAGGACCAGGGACGTCTTTACCATTGAGGGTAGTAGTGCAGGGAACCAGGGCGCCAAGGTCTGGAGGGTGCCACAGAGTCTGGGGAGAGTGTGGGGAGGTAAGCGAGGCAGAGCGGGGGCTTGATGCCTGTGCGCCTCCTGCACCAGGGTCATCCCTGACAGCGGGAAGGCTCCAGATGCTTTCCCGCAGTCCAG
Source organism: Podarcis filfolensis (assembly GCF_964270895.1). NCBI lineage: Eukaryota > Metazoa > Chordata > Lepidosauria > Squamata > Lacertidae > Podarcis > Podarcis filfolensis. The sequence goes on along the minus strand of NC_139610.1, from coordinate 42,337,870 downwards.
AGCTCTCTCTGCTGGCTCCGCAGTGGCGATCTGGCCACAAGGTTGGGACCGCTCTTTCCTTCCCCTCCCTCCACCCCTGTGAGCTCTTTCCACAAGAAAGGAAGAGACAGAGCCTTGTTGTGCGCATCCGTCAGAAATTGGCGGGAGGCAGAGAAGGTGAGCGGAAGGGGGAGCCAAGATGAAGAGGGAGGATGTAAAGGAAGAGGCGGTTGCAGGGTGCTTGTGTGCCGGCAGTGTCTGCGATGGGGTGAGTTCCTGTTGCTCGGTCCGTGCTCCTGCCAACCTAGCAGTTCAAAAGCATGAAGTGCAAGTAGATAAATAGGTACCACACCAGAGGGAAGGTAAATGACATTTCTGTGCACTGCTCTGGTTCGCCAGAAGCAGCTTAACCATGCTGGCCACATGACCCGGAAGCTGTACGCTGGCTCCCTCGGCCAGTAAAGTGAGATGAGCGCCGCAACCCAGAGTCGTCTGCCACTGGACTTAATTGTCAGGGGTCCTTTACCTTTACCTTTTTACTTAGGCTTTCAAAAAGTTTTAAATAACCCCCCTCACCAAATGTCCTAGGTAAGCTTAGCAGTCATGGCATAAGAGAGGTCCTCTAGTGGATCAGTATTTTGTTAAAGAACAGGATGCAGAGAGTAGGAATAAATGGACAGTTCCTACAATGGAGGGATATAGAAAATGTAATCCCTCATGGACTGGTATTGGGACCTGTGATATTTAATTTGTTTGTAAGGTTAAGCAGTGAGGCGCCCAAGTTTGCTGATGATGTCAAATTGTTCAGGGAGGTTAAAACAAAAAGGGATTGTACAGAACTCCAAAAGGATCTCACCAAAGTGGGTGAATGGGCAGTAACAAGGCAAATGCAATTCAATGAAAGCAAGTATGAAGTGATGCACATTGGGACAAAAAAACCCCCCATACTTTTACATATACGTTAATGGGGTCTCGAGTTAACCGAGCAGAAACAAGATACTGTGGTCACAGTGTGAGGAAGATGTAGACTCTGTATGTAGCAGCTGTGAAAAAGGTGAACTTCATTTTAGGGATAATTAGGAAAGAGATTAAAAATAAAACTGCCAGTTTCATAATGCCATTGCAGTGTGACGACACTTGGAATGCTGTGTACAGTTCTGGTGGCCAGCCTTCATAAAGGATGCTTTATCCACGGAAGTCCGACGGGGCTTCAGTGGCTTCCGATTGGCTGCAGGAGCTTCCTGCAGCCAATCAGAAGCCACACTTTGGTTTTTGAACATTCTGGAAGTTGAACGGACTTCCGGAATGGATTTGGTTCAACTTCTAAGGTACGACTGTAATGATCTCTCATATCATGCCACATTTGGCCTCAGAAGTTCTACATGCATACTGATTTTTTTGGGCAAGAGGTACAAATAATTGCAGATTCATTTGGAAATGCTGAGAATCTTTATAATATATTTATGCTATGGCTGCATACAGGTAGAGAATAAAGCAAAAGCCTGCTCTAAGGCTACTGCAGTCATTATTCTAGTTTCAGGCTGAGAGGGTCCTTTATATAGCACTTACCTTTCCACTGATTTTCAGATTATATATATGGCTGTTTCAAATATCAAAGTCGGAACATAGCAAAAGCAGAAGAAAGTAATTTTCTGATTAACTGTCATGGTTTTGTTTTGGGGGTTTTTTATATATAAAAAAGTTCAACCTGATTAGCACTAATTCCAGTGGCTGCTGAAGATCTCAGCAAGCAAAAGCCCAGAAGCCCATGTGCAGTGTAATTACTCTCTTCGCTGCAAGGAAATGGATGCTTGGTTCTATTGCGCAAATGAACTCACAAAGAATTGAGTCACCTGTCATGTCACAGCAAGGAGGCAATTTAAAGCAACAACAATAATGAAGGCATGAATCTGGAAAAATGCTGCACTGCACTTAAAACCACGGTATAAATAAGTTCCTGTTGAATAATGACATTTTAAAAAATGAAGCCTTTGTAGTCTACCCACATTGCTCATAGGCACAATCAGAGTTTCAGTTGTGCCAGGGATGGTTAGGGTGCAAACCTGGCATATGTTTCCAAGAGAAGCAACACGTGAAGTAATAGGCTGTCTCACCCCAAAAGGAATCAAGCGGCCAGATTCTGAAGACTGCTTTTCTATGACTGGGGTTATGTACATATTCACAATTTAAAATGTAGTGAGGCCACACACACCCCACCCACATTTCAAGTCACTTTTGCACTTTGCTGTCACACCAGAGATGGTGTGGGGATGTCTTCACTCAGTGCACAATAGCTGTTTGATTTGCTCACACCGGCAACCTCTCATCACCTGATCATGAAGCTGTTATCTGCACGTGTGCACCTGCTATCTCAAATGTACACACCTCAGCTTAACCTTAACTGCAAAGTGAATGTGGCTTACATTCTCAGGTTCAATGGAAGCTGGTTTTAGAGAAAATGCATCAAACAGCAATATTTCTCAATAAACTCCAGGATAGAGATGGATTGTGGTTAGCATCATGTGCACACAGCTTCAAACACCAGTGGTGGGAGAATGCTAGAGCCAATAGTAATGTGAACACAGCCTAAGATTATCTTTTTTTCTGTTCAGGCACTTAGACAGAATACAAATGTTAGGAAGCAGGCATAGAGAATCTTAGTTCAATGAACTGAATATCATGACAGCGTTTGCAACTACTATAAAGCAGCCAAAATACAGCCTTTGTTACCCAAAGCTCTCACTCCACCCACAATAAAAGTTATGTTCATATTCTGACGACAGAAAATGAATCGTTTTGCAACTCTTGAAGAACTGATAGTCCTATTTGCCTGAGTTCAACAGTTAAATCATTTCAGGATCAAATAAATATTAGTTTACATAATACAGGTATGCTATAAATTTGTTCCAGTGTCGTGAAGAAATACAAAGCACTAATGTGTCTTAGAAAAAGGGTTCCATAAACAAGCCAGTTGTATATAGGAACTACAATCAACAGGGGGAAAAATGCTCTAAGCAGTTGTGGCAGTAAGCTACCTGCACCAATAAAAACCCTCTGATATAACGTCTCCCAGCCACACAAAAAATCTGGACGTGGTGCAACCTCATCAACAGATGAGGTCAAGCTCACTGTGACCCCTTGTGGAGAAATGATGTATTTATGTCTGTTTATGTTTCGAAGGGAAAAGTATTCTGTGACTGTGACAGTCCAAGTTCAAGGCTATTATGACATTGCAAGCCTGGTCAGCAGTATTGCTAGGTGACAGGTTCTGAGAGAGAGAAAGATGACCGCTTTGAGGATTTTTTAGGCAGGACCTGGATCAGGTAAATTCAGTCAGATTGGTCTGGGTGAAGAGGGGCTTTTAATTGGGCAAATTACCACCTTACAGAACTGTCCTTACTACGTCTACTTAGAACTAAATCCTATCAAATTCAGTAGGGCATATTTCCATGTAAGTGGGGCTTGGATTTCAGCAAGGGAGCAAAAGCTGGATTGCAGCACTGAACTTACTTTGGCTCTCTTTCCCTTCCTTTACTTCAGGTTTTGGGCTAGAGCTAAACCACCCATCTTCCCCCACCCTGCATTTTTTTTGGCTGTGGGGATCATCAACAAACTGGAGGATCCGCAAGCAGAGAGAGGGAGTTTAGCTATGCTGCTTCCCTCCCCTGCCCATCCCTTCCCATCTATGCCAAAATAGCACAGATCTTCAACGTGGGCTAAAGAGAGGTGGCAGCTGGTTGGTCTGTATAACATTGCTGCCTTCCTTCCATGGCTTTAACACATGAGCTGAAACCATCAGTGAGCTTTATATTATGATGCAAGATCTCTTTCCAAGGTGGTTGCAGCCAATTTAGAGATTATTGGTGTATAAATGCATTTTCAAGGGAGATGCAGAAGAGACCTTAGAGTTGCAGATCTGGAAGGAGCAACAATGCCAAGACTTGCAGCAGCAAATATTACCTTAAAACAGTGAAATAAGAGGTAAAAAGATAAAGGTAAAGGACCCCTGGATGGTTAAGTCCAGTCAAAGGTGACTGTGGGGTTGTGGTGCTCATCTCGCTTCAGGCCGAGGGAGCCAGCGTTTGTCCACAGACAGCTTTCCGGGTCATGTGGCCAGCATGACTAAATAGCTTCTGGTGCAATGGGCCACCGTGACAGAAACCAGAGCGCACGGAAATGCCATTTACCTTCCCGCCACATTGGTACCTATTTATCTACTTGAACTGGGGTGCTTTCAAACTGCTAGGTTGGCAGAAGCTGGGACAGAGCAATGAAAGCTCACCCCATAGCGCAGATTTGAACTGCCGACCCTCTAATCAGCAAGCCCAAGAGGCTCAGTGGTTTAGACCACAGCGCCACCCGTATCCCTTACAGTGAAGTAAGAAGGCAATGCAGGTTACTAAAAAGGAAGGAGCTATGCACTTTCAATTTTGAAAAAGTTAATTGAAATAACAACTTAAGGGCTCAAGTCTGTAGATTACCCAGACCAGCAATGCCACACACCAGGACACGTCAGAAGAAAACAATGACTTGCATTGCTATAATCATTTTAATCAGCATAATCAAGACACCCGAGGATAAACTGTAGAGAATAATTTTTCAATTAGGGCAACAGAACATCTATGGAAACATGGTTTCAATATTATCCTATCTAATCCTTAAGCCAATTTCCACTGATACCAGTGGGAAATTTTATTTCAAGCGAAGAGGATTTGGGAGAATAACAGGGCAGTATTTGCAACCCAGAATTTGTAATTAGATAAATAATAAATAAACCCACCATTAGGCTTATATTGAGATTCATACACTTATAAATGAATGTAAATAACTTCATATGAATAACATTTAAGCATAACAACTTCAACATGATTAACAAACCAAGACAGACATTTTTAAATACTTACAATCAGGAGGCATTTTTTCTGTGAACAGCTTGTAATACTCTTTCAGCAGCTCCAGATTTTCCTGGTTAACAGTTTCTTGCAAAGAGGTATCTCCAAACCTAAGCAATCACAGAAGACCAATTGGCATAGAAGCAGCATTTCTGCACAAGCAGACATTTTCCACCCAAAGAAATGGAACAGGAAACAACCACCTCAGCTCTGAATTAATACAGTTGTACCTCGGGTTAAGAACTTAATTCGTTCTGGAGGTCTGTTCTTAACCTGAAACTGTTCTTAATCTGAAGCACCACTTTAGCTAATGGGACCTCCTGCTGCCGCTGCATGATTTCTGTCCTTATCCTGAAGCAAAGTTCTTAACCTGAGGTACTATTTCTGGGTTAGCAGAGTGTGTAACCTGAAGCGTATGTAACCTGAAGTGTATGTAACCCGAGGTACCACTGTATTATTATTTTATATCATCAATCATTTTGTGAACACACCATTTAATTACAACTTCCTAATTCGAGAACAAAGTGTGTTCTGTTTCCCTAAAGGCCCTGAAAGGTTCAGAAATGGGAACTAGCTCACATGCCACTCAGGCTGCAATTCTATGCTCATGGGCTTGTAATTTCCATTGAACTCTATGAGACTTACATTAAATAGACACAGACTGCATTGTTATTTAGCAGTAGGTTTGAACATAGGGTTCTCATGTCAAAATGTAAGTGTATGATTCTGGCCTCATTGAACCACAGTGCTGAATTTAAACATTATTATATTGTAAACTAAATGTTACAATATACAATTAAAGCTTTAGCATATTTAGTGTATTTACTTGAGAGTAAAGTCTTGTAAAATCCGTAGTACTTAATTCTGAGTCAACTATGGTCAAAATGAAATCCACATTCAAAATGAATACTGCAGAATTCGCCGAATTTTAAAAAGCCCCAAAGGTGATGAAGTGTAGGATGTGCTATTTTCCTGTACCGATACAAAAGTACCGAAAAGTACAAAAACATTGCATGAATGGAGGTAGGAGGCAGAGTGCAGCTTGCCATTCTGCTGAGGCCCTGCTGAAAGGACATTTCTTGTGGAAGTATCAGAGGGTGGCTGTATTATTTAGGGAATTTAAATTATTTGTAGCTGTTTTAACATAAAAAAGCAGAATCACCAGAGGAAGGTTTTTGGATTTAAAGCCTTTGTGACAGACAGCATGGGATGGCACACCATCCTAACCACTCATGAGTCTTACAATCAAGTTTTTGTTTTTCCTGTGTCACCTTTTACAGTAGTAGAATTAGCTTGCATTTTGCATACTAGAAGGGTAGGCACCTGCGGTATTTGTGCTGTGCTACTGAAGACTGTTTATGACTTTTTAAAACCAAGAAACAATGAGAACTTGCCTCCTTTGCACCTCCAGTTAAAGACAGGTCTCACTTTCTGGCACCAAGCAGCCATCCTGCATTGTATGGGCTGCGAGGCAAAAAATGCTGTGTTTGGCACCTTGGTACCCTCTGTAGTCTGGTCTCCTAGGCAATTATCCTATTACTCCATGGGTGGGCAGCTTTAGAAAGGCTGTGCGGTCTCGTTCAAAATACCCAAGAAATGAAACGTAATCCTGATGACTTACCTCTCCGCGAGTGTTTGCTGTTCATTGATTCCTACATTAAAGAGAACTGGATATACATGGAGCAGTTTCCCTTCTTTAATCTCTTGTGGAAGCAGCTCAAACATCTTTCCTGGGAGCTTGATTTCTATTACATAATGTCCCCTAGGAAAGCAAAAGAATAAGACTGATTTGTGCAATGTGTAAGCGAAAAATTCTGGGTGTTGTTGTTGTTTAAATTACACTTGCAGGTTGCCTCATGGGCAACATAAACTTTATGTAAGAGGCAGAGGACATATTCCTAAATCATGAAAACTACTGGAGCCTATAACCAAATTCAAATAAGCCAAGAGAGAGAGAGAGAGAGAGAGAGAGAGAGAGAGAGAGAGAGAGAGAGAGATATTTTTTGGTGCCAGAAACATAAATGGAAAGCTGATCCTTTTCAGGTATCTTGCAGTCCCTGAAGAAGAACCTGAAAAGGTGTTGAAAACTGTCCTGTAGATTACTGGCCACCTGGATGGGATGGCAACAACTGCTGGGTCATGGCTTGATTTAAGGTGGGTCACAACAGCAACACTACCACCTTACAAACATCTGATAAAAATGTAATAAATGGGTCTCAAAATGCATGTTGGGGTTAAAGGTGGGACCTGGGTCCCCAAAAGATAAAAACTATTGATGTAGGTCATCCCAACAGAGCTGAAACTTTCAGCATTCTGCTTCCAGGCACACTTCCTGTTCTGACTTCAAAAGTATTGGGTGGGGGGTGATGTTCCATCTCTGAGCATGAAGCTATAGTACCTCTTCTGGATTACTGGAATTCAACTCCATCTGCCCAGTAGCTTTCATTGCCATTTGTCTCTTGTCTGCCTCTCCTTGCTTAACGAACAAAGGAGTATCACTCACAGCTCTTCACATGGCATTGCTAGCAGCTCAACTGGCATTCTGCTTATGATACAAGACTCTCTCGAAATGAAACTAACTTAGAAAAAGCCGGTACACACTAGCAGCCTGTCTGTGTCTTAATACATATTTAGAAAACGTGGATTTAAATTACTAACCTCCCTTGGTTTGAATGTAATACGCTAAAGCTAAATCTAGAAATCACATTTCCTTCATGACTGGCGAAGTCTTAACCTCAGAATGTCAAGATATCAAAATTTTCTTTATTTCTTAAAAGCATGCAAATTTATACAACAATCGGATCAGAAATTTAATTACGAACTGTTTCTTTATAATTACTTTTTCACTGAAGTGGGAAAAAAGGATTAATAAGTAAAATTTAAAAAAAAAATGAGAAAAGGCTTTTAGCCTTCTTACTGCTTGTCTAGCATTAAAATGAGGGCACACAAACTTTTGAAGCACTTTCTACAGAGTTACAAAAACTCTTCCTGCATCCACATATAATGCCAAACCATGGCTTGGTGCCATGCTAATGACAGTGATGTGCCTTAGTCTAATGCACTCCCTTCTCCCTTTGCTGGTTTGTAGGAAGGCATGGTTTGATCAAACCACAGTTTGCCACAGTCACATGCAATAGCAAACAATCATTTTCCAAAACACCAGAAATGGTCCATCTAGGCCAGCAACTTGTTCTCACAGTGACCAACCAAATGCCAAAGGGAATTCTGCAAGCAGGGCAAGAGTGCAACAATACTCTGCCCACCTGTGATTCCCTGTTGTAGCAGTTTTAATGTTCTGTGCTTGATATTATTTGATTTTTAATTATATTCTTATTGCTTCTTTTATCTTGTATGGTTTCTTATATCCTATAATGATAGGAATCAATGTTTTTGCACTTGCAGAAGAGTTTCCTAATGTAGTAAAGTGTGGAATTAAAAAGCAAAGGCATTGTCATTGTTCTAACAAGTTTCTTCGATCTGCAGGGAATCTGGGGTCAAAGTGAGATACTGCCAGAAGCAGGTGGGACATTTCCAGAGAGGAAAACCGTACAAAGTCAAAATTTGTGAGAGAAATACTAAAGATTGAAGTCTCAACATAAAAATGTCATCCTGCCAGGGAAGATAAACCTATGTTTATCCAATGCACTTAAGTGATGGTATCTGTGTATTTACATACGCAGTTCTGGATGATGTATAGGTTTTGTTTTTCTTTTAAAAAATATAAATTTTGTTACACATTAATGTTTTCGACTGACATATTTGTTAAGTACTTTTTGCTTAGTTTATTTTATCCTACTTGACAAAAAGTAAATTCTAAAGAACTTTGTATCACCACAGGTTCCCTGACTCTGGCTAGCATTCACACTGATATTGTCATTATAAACATCTCAATGTTTGGTCTCTCTTTTCTCTAGGATAGGCATATTGCTAATGTATAGAACTAATTCTATCCATTGCTGCCAAGAAAACAGACCTAATAATCTCGTTTACCCAGCCTTGCAAACAGGAATGTATAGATGGGATTGAATGTATTATTATTTCAATGACATTTTAAGATGGTCAAGATAAATGCAAGAGGCTGATTTTAAAAACAAAACCAAACAAGGCAGCCGTTAAGCAGCCAGGATTCCTGGGCTCTCAGTCACTGTTTGTTATCATTCAAGCACAGCCAATTAACTACTAAGAATATTACACAAGGTTTCAATGGGATGGCAAGGCTTCAACTGAAAAACACCTTCCCTTGTACACAAAAATGAAAGGCTGTTGTAGCACTGCTGTTCACAAAGCCACACCATGGTGGCCACACAAACTCCAGCATGACAACAGAGTGGCAGGAAGCACAGGCAAGCTGTTTAATGGAGGGGGAGGCATTTCACAAAGTAGTTTGCTAGTCTACTCTGTGAAGCACCCGCGCTCAGTGAAACATGGGTGCAGGACGGTTTCATGGAGGGGGAGGTGCTTCAGGAGACTGCACTCTGAAGTACCTCCTCTATCATTTAAAATGGGTTTGGTGTAAGCTGTTTGGGGAGGGGAGGGGTGAGCAGGCGCATGAGGTGTAAAGGGAGGGTTGGTTGGTCAGGTGTAAAGGTTGCCCAGGTGTTGGGCAAGGGTGCTTGGTAAAGGAGTTGGCAGGATAGTGGTAGCAACCCTGTGTGGGTTGGGTGTTTTGACATAAACACTCCCAACTCTCTTGGGAAAGTAACTTAAAAAAAAGTTCTCTTACACTTCCGTGTGAAGGGTGTTTTGTATACACAGACAAAAAGCTGGTAACAAAATGCCATTATTCAGCAAATATGCAAGGATTTCAACACCAGAGGAGAGTGGCAGTGCTTTATACAATTGTCTATTTCTCTCACAAATACTGATATATTCCAGAAGACTATTATCTTTACAAGCCTCTTCAGGGCATTTATTCCCCGTTCTGTCCATTTGTTACAAATCATAGTTACACAAAACAAAAAAATTTTTTTCCTTCCAGTAGCACCTTAAAGACCAACTAAGTTAGTTCTTGGTATGAGCTTTCGTGTGCATGCACACTTCTTCAGATACATAGTTACACAAATACATTTGCAGAGCAGCTAGAAAAAGCATTAGATGAGTTTCCACTTGATTTTTCTGGCGCAGCATAATGTTATGCCTTTGTTTCAGGAAACAGATAACACTCACCGCCTTCCAGTTATAATAGGCAAGAGGTCATCTGATTTGGCTTCAGTTATTTTAAACATGACTTTTTGTAAATCTGATATTCCCACAGCCATGTCTTCTAGCATTCCAATTTCTTCACCTTCAGAGAATGAAAATTAAATTACGAAATAGAATGAAAAGAAAAATATGACAGACAAGCTCTAACTGGTCTATTTCAATTTTAACAACATGCAAGAAAAGAGTTCCTAAGCTTCAGAGTCAATGTCATATGTTAATCTGTTATTTCCACATTGACCATGTATCTGCACAAATATGCCTGTTCCAATTTTTTTTTCCAATTTTGATTAGGACTATGTAAAATCTGCCCTGTACCTTCCATGGATATTTCTGCTTTCCCACAAAGCCAGCATCACATGTATGAATTGCAGGTCTGAATTACTGATGGATATTTCACATATAGGATTATCCATAAGAAGTTTTTTATCCAGAACAACAGATGTAACCACAAGTGTTATGATGCAAAAGCCAGTCACATAGACAATAGATTTAATTATGCAAGAGCTTATGCAGTTATCGACTGCTCTTTTCATTGAGCTGATTATAGTATTTCCATTTTGTTTGCCTGTTAAGGATGCTTATTCACAGTAGCAAACACAAAGTGAAATCTAACAGTGTCCAACCACCAGTGGTCTGGAAAGTTGAGAAGCTCCCTGGAGCAGATTGGGGGAGGGGAGAAGTCTGCGGTCACATTTTTGGATGTCACCCATAGTTTATTCATTGGGGCACTCCTAGTTCAGTTGTAAAGCAAAAGTGGGGATTAGTAAGCAAGTTTAATTCAATGGATAGTGCGATAGACTCGGGTCTAGCAAATCTAGGCAGTTTGTCATGCAAAATTGGTAGTAGCTCCACTATGCAGATTTATACTGTACATCATTCAGCCACAGTTTGCATCTGTAACACTAGTAGCCCAGAGCCCTCCTAACACAGTAGTTCTGATCAGCAAAATAAAATGGTAAAGTACTTGGAATAGTAACACTCAAATATTTATATCCCAACACATAACCTGAAAGTATGGCTTACAAATGGAAAAACAACAACATATATAGTGTCTTTTTATACTGGTATCAGTCTATCTAGACCAGTTAAAACACACTGGCTGGAGCCAGAGGGGGGAAATTGAGTTTGGTTTCCATAATCCCACCCCCTTGTACTCCCAAGAAAGCTGCTCCTGAGAGCCAAGGGAGCTCTTTCAAATGGCATGAGATGTGGTGTGAAGGGCCACAGTTGAAGTGGCAAATAGAAGAAAAAAATAATCACAGATTCCACTCAGTAAGAAGCTGTTTGGATCCAAGTTAATAGAAAACACAGCACATACAATATAATGCAGGTCAGGTAAAGACAACAAACTGTCACCCCTTCAACGGTCTTCTGAAATAAAATAATCAATATAGTACTAAATATGTTTATTCAGCCATCCATTCTGCTGCTAGATCTTATACTCCCAAATAAACATAGCTGAGAATATCCACAATATATATATATATATAAATGTTCAATAAATTTTAAAAAGAAAAGAAAAGAAATTGGCACACAGCTGTGTATCAGAAATACCAAAATGGCCAGGTCCGCACATCACAGTAAACCAAACCATGGCTTGGCTTAGCTTGAACATGCAGATTTCTAGAGGGAGAGATAGCAGCTACTTTGCTCCCTTCCACTGTCATTCTGCTGCTATGCTGAGCAACCCCATTGCTTATTTTAAGAGTGTAATCTGAACCCAGGTTCATGGTTTAGTTTTCTGCAGACTAACCATGAGCAATAACAGAAGTTAGTCCAATGGTTTGTGGCTCTTGGTTTATCTGGAGAGAACTAAACCATAAGCCTGGATTTGGACATCACCACAAACCAGAGCTTTCCAATCCTTTCATGTTGGTGACACACTTTTTAAGGCATGCATCATTTCATGACACAGTAAATCAGTTTTGCTAGCAAACTGGGAGGTTAAACTAACCCCTTTCCAGGCTTGGGAGGAGCTTGGGGAGCATTCATGTGACATACTTACACACTAACGTGTCGCGACACAGAGTTTGGAAAGCTCTGTCTTAAACAAAGCTATGGTTTAGCTCACCACAGGAGCAAAACTGCCAAGATCTCCTCACCAAGAGCTCTTGTCTATTCTTCTTAGCTTTTTAAAAACATTTTAATGTAGCCATCTGAGTGTATAACACTTACTATATGTACTGAGGAGTCCTTCATACTGAACAATTAGCCCGACCGTGTGAAGCTGCTGCAGGAAGCCTTGATCCCGCAAACTGGAGTGCAATTTGATTATAAAACCACAGACCAATCCAGCAAGCTAGAGTAATGATAATAACCAAATAAATACCAATTATATTAGAAAGAAAGAAAGATAACAAGAGTCATTTACAAAATTCACTCAGCATTAATAACACAAATTCAGCTTGAACCAAGTCCCACTCTTTTGTCTGTGAAGCTGAATGTTGGAAAGATATGTCTAAAGCATTTATTCTCAAATAGTACTACAGAAGAAACATCACAGATTAAAAACACCCTAAGAGTTTTTAGATCAAGCATATATTTTATAGAATAATAAGGCATTGACACAGATCATAGCCATTCCAGAGATCTGAAGGAATCAAACCTAGCTAGTTGTTTTGGTGTGCAGCCTGTCCTTATAATATGAATTTAGCCATTGAAAGGAGAAGATGAGCAAACAGTAGGAAAGAGAGTGGATATTTGGATTATTAAAAGCCTCCCACTGAGCAATGGACCATTATCCTGCCACTAGATAAAATTGACTAATTTAACTTTTCTTGATTTCATGTTTTCAAAATCAAATCTCCAGTTTGTGCTTTTCCCCCTGTTCTGCACCTTCTACTGAAACCATGTTTTCTAAATAGGTGTATAAGTGCAACCATATCCCGTAAGACATGATTTTGTTTCCAAAAGCATCACATTTGTGCATTTGCTGCATAGTGTAACTTGAAACTACACTCCTGGCTTGTAAAACATCTATTTATCTGCTCACATTCCTATGCTCCATCTTATGAATGAATCGGGTCTGTAGATTCACCAGGCACATCTTCACATTATTAATTAATGATTATGGCATTATATATGTATATTTCACAAAGAACAGGTATGACATTACTGTAAAAACATGGAAACATACAAGTTCTGCACTTAATATCTCATTTTAAAATACCAAAACCGTTTGTCTAGATGTGAAAAAGGGAAACATCTTTGCCTTGTGTTACTGTTGTCCCAGATCCAAAGTCCTCTGGGCATGAGCAGAAAAGCACATCTGTGCAGTTATGGGAGGCTCCTAATGTCTCATTACATGCTGCTCCAAAGGAACACCAACTGTTGCTGGAAGGGGAAGCCAAAAAGCCCCCTTGTGAATGGGTAGAACACCATTGCACCATTGTGCATGGCATTTCATGACTGTTCAGATGAAGACCATGTTTCCTTTTTAAAATGTGGAAGTATTATGCTTCCATATTTTTATATTATGTGGAATATCTTACATTAATGACTAAAATGGGTAATTGGATTTTGCATTACTGACAAAACAGTTTGCACATTTTTGTTGTTCCCTGAGGAAGGGCCTGTGGAGTTGAAAATGTGTTCATCATGAAAGGGTATTCTGAATTAAAATGCATTTTCCAACAGTGTGGGAAGCTTCCACTTCTGTGGCATAGAGGCGTCATCTTTGCTAAGGCATTGCCTACAATAATGATAACAGCAGCTGGAGACTGCTTGGGTAGATCTTGCGTAAAATCAGTTGTGTTCTACTGTCAGGACATGGTTGGAGGCACCACCAAACATCTGAGAGGTGGCTTCAGAAGCACTGGCAGAAACATCCAAGACAATCTCCTGTACTTGCACCATGGATTAATAGTGTATTTTCTGGTATATCTGAATGGCCCTTGAGCATCTGAAAACACGCAGTTAAAAGTCCAGAGAGCAGCAGTTTGCCAAACACCTTCCAAATGTGACCGAGTCACAAGTAGTAAGATGGAGACTTGTTCTTTGGTGTCTCAGTGGAGTACTGCAGCACTAAGGCAACTTTTGTAGAGACAGAAAAGGACTGATCTACTTTTCCACTGTATGCTATGGGCAGAATACCATTCACTGGGATAGTCACATGCCTTTATACTCTAGGAGGTGGCTAAGTTGTTTTTCAAAAATAAAATGAAAGCCTGCCTCAGTTAAACCTGGCAGGGTTTAAGTCGACAGCTCTGCAACAAAACAAAACAAATAAGTTTATGAAATGGAAGAAGCACCTACTGCTTGACTGAAGACAATATCTCTTCTTAGGGTGAGCATTAAGCATTGTGGCAAGCTACATGCAAGCTCCTGAAGCAGAACAAAAGACATTGATTGCTTTGCCCTAGTCACCACCTCTCCAATACAGTCCTTCAGCGTAACCGTGAGTGGATAAAGTTGTTCATACCAGTCACCTGTAACAAAGGAGGGAGATCAAGAATGGTGATCAAGGTAGAGAAAAATCTCCTTTTCAAAGTAGAAAAATCAGTGGATGTAATCCTTTCTCTTTGTGCACACACACTAAGCTATGGTCAAGTGCCTGCAGCAGTTCCTCTCACACACTGCTGCTTCTGGTATATGAGATTATTAGCTCAGCTCATCCCTGCATTCTCAATACAACACCACATCCACAAAAATCAACTTGTTGTTCATAGCCTAGTTGATGCAATTAAATGAACTTCCCAAAGTAACAGCAGCCTGAGAGGAAATCAAAGCTGGAAAACAAAATAAATGAAATGCTTGGTCAACTGAGCGAAATAGTTATGATACTCTGATCTTCTAGTCAAGCTAAGGAAGTGCAACATATTGATTTCTTTATCAAGTGATTGCATGTAGTTAAAAAAAACCCTAAACCCAATAACCAATGGATGTATACTACAGAACACAAATCTCCTACTGGCTTTGAGAGGAAACAGTTACAGTAATCAGCAGCTTGACATATGACAAATTCACTTTCTGACATTCATGGGGGGGAGGCGAACTGCCAATTTATTCTTATTTGTGAACAATTTTACAAGGGGTTACAACAACTGTACATTGCCAACGCAGCTTAAAAGCAATTCATGCCCTTTACATCCTCCACCACCACCCACAACATGTCTGTGAGGCCTTTCAGCCAGCCTACATATTGCAGTAATCTAACCTAGAGGTTGCCATTGCATAGATGGCAGACATTTGGCTATCCCTGTCCAGCCAGGGGCACAGCGGGGCCACCTGAGCCTCAAGCAACAGCCATGGATCCAGGAACATCCCCAAGCTACGTACCTGCTCCTTCAGAGGGAGTATAACCCCATCAAGAGCAGGCAACCTACCACCCATCTGGTCTAGGGAACTGCCCACTACCAGTCCCTCAGTCTTATCTGGTTTGAGCTTCAGTTGGTTCGCTCTCATCCAGCCCATTACCAATACAAGACAATGGTCCAGCACATCCACTGCCTCACCTGCAGATGTAAAGCAGAGGTAGAGCTCTGTGTCATCAGCATATTGCTGACAACACTCCAAAATTCTGGATAACCCCACTCAGTGGTTTCATGTAGACATTAAACAGTATAGGGGATAAAATCTAACCCACACTGAAGGCTCCATGGGGCCAAAAAACACTCCCCAAACATCACTCTCTGGAAACATTCATTCAAGTAGGAATTGAACCACTGCAAAGCGGTGCCGCCCACTTCTAACTTGGACAGCTGCTCCAGAAGGATGCTATGGCTGATGGCATCAAACCTTTCCCATGATGTTAATTTCTGCAATATATCTGTAGAGTGCTTCCATATTTTCCCCCAAGTTAATTTCTACTCCTTTAATCACTATAGATAACTCTATTTTTCATCTGTTCCCAATTTGAATTCATTTTTAATTCAGAGTTTGAATTAACAGGTGTGATGAAAAGTGGAAATAAGAACCCAGGTGTGACCTCATTTTTGCCTTTGAACAAAGATACAGATTGTTCCTTACTAGAAACATTTTTCCTAATGCAAACATTGCCTTTTTTCTTTCCTTTTTTTACAACTGTAGCAGATTTAGCATCCTTTGGTGCTTTTGTGATTCTCACAGTATCCTGGGCTCTTTCCCCCCCTTCCTCTGTCGGTTCCCACTGATAACGACAAAGTTTATTGTATGACCTACCATACCATACATTTACTTAATTGTTCATTCCATCTTTGTAACTGAAGGCAAAGAGCATTTGCTTAAAATTAGGTTCCTAACAAATCCTGAAACCACCAAGCTATTATATAGCACAGCTAATTTAGCATCTAAGCAAAACTCATGATTTCAGTATTCTAAAAATGAACTGCAAATTCAACTGTAACTGCTAGAGGTTTGGAAAGTGTTAGACTCTGCTATACCACATTTGACCTCAACCTACATCTATCTTACATTAGCATCACAAGTACTTATTATAGTACAAATGTATAGAACATATTGAAGGTATGTGTTTCAGAATACTTACGAACACTGCAATATTTTATATTGAGGATTTCCCCAAAAGTCTCAAGAGCATAGAGTTCTGTCTTAATATAATATGTAATATATTCATGTTGTGATAGCAATACAGTGATACTGACGATAATGCATTTTAATATCTTGGCAGCCTAATACAATGTTAAGTGAAATTCAATTATTTATGTAAGCCATCCAAACGCTTTGCATGGAAATTTTGATTAGTTTTTCCACTGTTATGTTTTCTCTCCAGTAGGTGGAGCCACTTAATAAGCCTGAAACGCCAACATATAATCAGTTATTATTCAATTAAACCGGGTTTCCTAGGCTATGTACACAAAAACCAGCTCAAAATGTTTTCCCCCACTGCATTTCAAGTTGCATTTACATGTTGCTGTACGCACCAGAGAGAGGCCAGAGATGTCTTCGCCTAATGCACCTCAGCTTAACTGCGAAGTGAATGTGGCTTAAATTTTCAAAGTTGGAAGTTGGTTTGAAGGAAAACACATCAAGCAACAGTATTCCTCAAGAAGCTAAAGGCAATATGTGGATTGTGGCTAGCATCCTGTGTACATGGTTTCAAACAATGGCAATGGGAGTGTACTGGAGCTACAGCACATGGTAATGTGTACACCATTTTAGAGCCCCCCGGTGGGCTCAGTCCAGATTACATTAGTTAAACTTAGGTCCAATTGAACAAAGTCATGGCTAACTTGCCTCACTGATTTTAATGACATCTAACTTAGCCTACTTAATTCAATGATACTGGTGTTTCCAATATTCTGA
Source organism: Podarcis filfolensis (assembly GCF_964270895.1). Taxonomy (NCBI): domain Eukaryota; kingdom Metazoa; phylum Chordata; class Lepidosauria; order Squamata; family Lacertidae; genus Podarcis; species Podarcis filfolensis. Next base: position 42,320,558 of record NC_139610.1, on the reverse strand, counting down.
AGGGATGCTTAGGCATCAAATGCACTACTGCCCTTTTACAGGAAGGGATCTGCACAAATCCTTTTCTGATATTATACTGGATGAAAAGAAACACACAGGAAATCGACCTGTGCCATTTCCTTGTAGCATCTGAAGATGGAGCTTTGAGGCAATGCTCACAGGTGTACTTAAGAGCCCAAAGGCACAACAGCCAAGCATCCTCTCCCACCTTTGACAGCAACCTATAGCAAAGCCTCAGTGTGCCAAAAGCAGAGAGCAGGATCATGACCTGAAAAGCAAACAACTCCAGATTGTTCAAGTAAAATAGCCTATGCTGTACAATATAACCTGCAGTTCTCTGAAGCAGCAGAGGACCCCTGCCTCTCAGCTCTGCAACTGCATACTGAAAATTACATGCATGCAATTGCAAAATACCATAATAAGCCTTTTTTTGCATATTTGCAAGGTATACAAGTTGAGCCTTACCTCTCTGCTTTGCTGGGGGAAGGGAATACAAAAGACTTTGTACTTTCTCTTCAGTAAGATTTGCAGCAAAGGTGCAAACAGTAGCCCTCGAAATTTCAAGCAACTGGAGTATTTTTCACTTACTACAACAGATCTTTCTGAAGAGGAAAGAGTTGCAATTGCAGACCTTGAAGAACAGGTTGTTCTGTTGCAATGGTATTTAAGGCTCTACTGCATACATACTTTCCTTCCTTCCTTTTCTCTCTGCTCAGCTGATGACCCAGAGAGGACCCAGAGGGCCTCATAAGTTACCATGGGGTAGTCTGTCCTTTATAACAATATGTAAAGATAGGAACAATTACCTACCTGATATCTAGTGCACCTACATAACTTGGATTTAAAGGAATGTGCAGACATTCTTATGTTGCATTCACAAATAATTTCTTTTATAGGAGAGCTGCCTCACAATATCACCACTTTTTACAGAAGTAATGGTATATAACCAACATCAAAACAGAAAATAACCACCTTTCTTTAGTAACAGAGATAAGAAAAAAAGGTAGCATAGGCCAGTGGAATATGCTTAATTTCATCCCATCTTTGTCACAATCTTTTGTTCACTTCACTGTGAATACTGCCAACGTGGCTAGCCACCAGCTGAGGAATTAAATAGGTCAAAGATATGGAGAAGATGGTGCTTCTTGATTAATGCCACATTTAAGCAAGTGAGGCAAACCCTGGAGTTCTAAGAAGCTTGAATAAAATTCAATACAGTATAATTAGACATTACATACTAAACCAAAAGGTTTTATTTATAAAAGCCTCATAGCTCAGGATTATTCATACAATACAGAGTCAATTAACCATTTGCTTCATGAATGTAATTCTAGTTAAGGACCCATTACCTAAGCTCTTTGGAATGGATTAATGTCTTCTCCAATATTTGGACTGCACTTCGTACATTCAGGGACTGAGTTGCCCTTCTGCGTAGCACTGTAGTTTATTATTTTTATTAGCTTATTTTATGTGGGGTGAAATAACATTAATTGTCATTATATTTGCTCTTGTAGAACTTCAAGGAGGAATTCAACTGGGAGAACAGCTTCGAGGCATTATCCTGAAACTTTACAGCATTTGGGGGCCCTTTGAATCAGGAATGTGAAGAACATCTTACTCATGTTTTCCAATATCCATTTTATCATGCTGGCTCTCAATGGATCTCCATCTTGCTCAAGAAACAGGTGCACATTCAGCTGTTAGCCACCACACAAGTTCACTTCAGGGTAATTGAACATCATCTACAGCCCCCGTGCAAAGGCTGCAAAGATCAGTTAGCTGTCAAACTTTCTTTCACTTCCACAGTGGATCTGGGGGGGGGGGGGAATCCCTTCACTGTGAGTTTTGCTGCTGCTCTTCGCAGCCTTTGCATAACATAAAACATCTTGCTTCATCAAGGAGACGTATGGGGGAAAGCTGCAAGGAGCTGCAATAAGTGTCAAGTAGTCATGGGGAACCTTTTCACCGTAGAGGTGAAACTGACAAGAGGTCTGAAGTTCCTTGTCAATTTCATATATAGAGTAAAAGTATTTCTAAGGACTGATGGCTCAATGAGATGAAAGGTTCTCAGTTTCACTACAGTTCTTCTCAGCCTCTCTATACAATTCTCCGAGATTCTGCAAAGGGCTTTACATAGCATCACATCTAGCTTTTCTTTCTGAGCAGCATGTCAAGATATTACAACATCCAGCCACCAAGAATGTCTCCTATCAGCAGAAAACAAACTGAGTATGATTTAGCATAGAGTGGGTTTTTTTAAAAAAAAAATTATTATTTAAAAATACTTGTACACCCCAGTGGAATTGCAATTCCTGGATCACAATTTGAACCTTATGGATTATTGTAGCATCCATGCTTTGGGTGAAAGAGTCAGATAAAAATGAAATGAAACAATGGAAGATTTGTCTGTGTAATCATTATGGCACTGTCTAAATCAGCCTTTCTCAACCTGTGGGTCCCCAGATGTTGTTGAACTAAAACTCCCATTACTCCTAGCTAGCA